>NC_080650.1:4605333-4910000 GCF_027579445.1 Ammospiza nelsoni | reverse complement strand
TAAACTCCCATCTTGAGTTGGACTGAAACTTTGGCCCAAAAAGGGAGGGATGGTTGGTTTTTGTCCAAAACCTTAAAGCGTCTCAGATTGCCGTTTTCAAACCGAGATTTTTCATCGCAAAGTGGTTTTTATCAGTTAAGCCAAATTTGGGGTTCTTCCTTTGTTTTTTTTTGGAGGGGAAGCTTGAGGAAAACAGGTTCCACAACTTAGCATGGAACACAGTATTTCAGTTGAGTTTCAAGCTTGTCCCCATACAGCCTTTTAATAATTTGTTGCCCTTAGGTTCAGTATGTTTATTTTGGGGTTGATTTTCTGCCTCCAAAGCAAAAGCATATTGGTGATTAGACCGGTGTGAGCTCTTGGATGTGCTTGGGAAGGGAACAGGGATACATTCCTGCTCTATGTCCATCCTGGTGTTGGGAGCAGAGACCTGTGGGACTTTCAGGGAGTCTCCTCCATTCCCTCCCACTGTCCAGATTTTCCTATCTGATTTTGGTATTCTATTCCATTTTCCTAGGTGTATTCTTCCTGCATTGTTGGCTGGGAGCAGAGAGAGGCGTCAGGTTGGTGCGGCCACAGCATCCTTTACTCCCCGACCACCTTAGCATCCCTGGGCTGCACCAGCAGCCAAGGGACACCCACCCTCTCCTCGGGGTGTATCCCATCCCCACATAGAGCCAGGGCAGCCCAGGGGCACCGGGCTGTGCCCCGTGTTGGCCCACGGCAGCTCCGGGCAGGATTAGCCGGGTTAAACCGCTAATGCAGCCGCTGCGTGGAAGGCTGCTTTCAGTAAGTGGCTCCCTGTAGCTTATTTGACTCCAGGCCCAACTCTAATGTCTCAGTGGGCCTGTTACATTAAGCAGGCCCAAGTGGTAGGAGATTTAAAGCATCAAAATGAAGTGCTTTATCACTCCGTACTGTGTTCTTGGCTGCTTTCGTTGGCCTCACTTCACAGGCACCGCAGCCTGCGAGCCGAGCCCTCTCGGCAGGCCCATTACAAATTCCACTTGTTGACGGTTGCCTTGTTGCAGGATTTAATGGTAGAATAATATTTACACAGTAAACTCCTCTGGAGGTGTTATAAACACCATAAAAAGGATTTTAGAAGCTTAATGAGCGTTAGTGAAGTCGAGACAGGATAATGTGGCAACTGTGCACTGTAATCTGATTTGGCACCTTCTGCACAGCAGGAGTTAGTGGGTGGAAGAGCTTTTTACTTTTTTTTTTTTTGTTTTAGTGTGTAATATTGTTTGTTTAGCACAGTGCTGGATGGGGGCTGTAGAGCCAGGTGCCCACAGGCTGGCTGACACGAGTGCCCACCAGCATGGCTAATACGGGCACTGCCAGTACATCCAGTCAGGACATCGTGGTCACTTTGTGACACATGTGACAGGATCAATGCTTGGGCCAGTTCAGTGCTCAGTGACACAGCCCTGCACATGGTGATAATGGTCACAGCAAGAATTCTGGGACATCAAACTGACAGATTTAAGAGATTAGGCAGGAATCCTTCCCTGTGAGGGTGGGCAGGTGCCCAGAGAAGCTGTGGCTGCCCCATCCATGGAAGTGTCCCAGGCCAGGCTCAATGGAGCTTGGAGAAACCTGGGATAGTGGAAGGTGTCCCTGCCCACAGCATCCTAACTTTAAGGTCCCTTTCAACCCAAACCATCCTGCCATTCTCTGATGATGATTTTGGGCACGGGGAGCCTGGCAGGCACCAGCAATGGGAACAGTGGCTCTCCCAAGGGCTGAGGCAGGGGATGGGTGATGATTGGGGCTGAGCAGCTCTGCAAACAGCCCAGTTTGGGGGCTGTGCCAGGGGGCTGAGGCAGGGGATGGGGGATGATTTTGGGGTGGGCATCACTGCAAACAGCCCAGCCTGGCGGCTGTGCCAGGGAGCTGACTGGCTCCTGCCATCCCTGGGTTGGCCCAGACCCCTGGCACAGAGAGGGGTGCAGCATTCCTATTTCCAATGGGATCTTCTTGGCTGCCTCCTGGAATGACTTTTCAGGGTTTAGATTATTTTTCATTTTCAATTTTGAATGTTTCCATATATTTTGTTTTGCTGTCACATAAACACATCCAAGTATTTTTTTTTAAACAAGTCTATTTAATACATTCTATCAACAATTGTGATTTTTTTTTCAATTTCAGAACCCACCCCAAAGGTGAGGAGCAGTGTTTCAGCCATGAAGTCACTAGCTGCCTCCCCCACAGCCCCTCTCCCATTCCTGGCCCTGCTCCCACAGCACAGAGTCCCCCATCCACCTGCCCAGAGCCAGCCCCACCCCCTCCCACCCCAGACACTCAGGTGGACTTCAAGAACTTGGATTTTGACACTCCAGGAACTACCCCCAGCCTTTCCAATTTCCGAGGGATGTGAGCAGCCATGGATCTCAAGACTGACTTGCCAGCAGCAAAAAGCTGCCTTTTGTAAATAAGCCAATATTTTCTTTCTTTCAAGGGGAAGCTGACAAAGATCAATACCAGCCTGCAAAAGACATTGCCCTCTTAAGAATTAGCCCTTTGCAGAATCATTAATCCAGGAAGCTGTTGCAGGGTGACAAGAGCACAGAGGCTCTGCCAGCTCCTGGAGGGATGGCAGCAACATCCCCTTATGCACAGAAAAACAAACCAAATGAGCTCGCTGAGAAAATCCTGGCCATGGGCTCCTTCTGCCCAAGGAACCCATTGGACTTTAATTAGGCAAGGCTGGCTGCACTCTTAATCAGTGTCATTAAAGTTTTCTGGTGCTTTGCTCTCATTTAACTTCCATGAGGTCTGGACAGGGCTGGGCTGGGCTGTTGTGGCTGCCCCACCCCTGGAAGTGCCCAAAATCAGGTTGGATGGGGCTTGGAGCATCCTGGGGTTGTGGGAGGTGTCCCTGCCCATGGCAGGGGGTTGAAATATGACCGACTTTAAATCCCTTCCAACCTAAATTCAGTGTCACCCTCCACCCCTGTGGCAGGGCAGTGTGTCCCTGTCCCTGTCCCAGCCCTCCAGCTTCTCTCCTGGAGCAGCCAGACCACTCAGGGTCAGCACCTGCTGAGGCTGCTGTGAGGGCAGGGAGAGCTCAGGTGTTTGCAGGGAGCAGGGCTGGCCAGGTGTGGCTCATTAAATGAGGTGTGGATCCCAATTAGCCAATAAGGAATCAGTTTGCAATTAGTATTTCAGGTGAAGCTCATCAGGGGCTCAATTAGCCACGGCCATGCCTACAAATCAAGGGAGTGATCCACCTGCCTGGGAAAGGGTTACCAGGAATGGGTGGGGATGTTCCCATCACCAGCAGTATTTCCCTGCCTCTGTGTGCAAGCTCTTCACCTTCTCCTGCTCTTCTCTGCTCTGCTCTTTCCCTCTGCTTTGCATCAGGACCACAGAAATGCAGCTGACTATGAAGCAGCTCAGGGCGGGTCTCTGGAATTGAAGAAGCTCCATAAAATTGGCGCCCAATCCCTCCTGGGTCAGCAGGACAGTTTGCTCCCTTTAAATAAAACACTGTTGGGCCACAGTGACATAGCACAGTGACATGGTGGTGGCATTGCTGCAGCACCAGGGGAAGGTGCCTGTGTGACAGCTGGGCACAGACCCTGACCTGCACAAGAACCTGCCCAATGAGCTGCCAGCATGGGGGGGTGAGACAATCTCACCTCTATGATCTGATTTAAACAAGAAAAAAAAAAAAAAATCAGCCAAAACCCCAGACCCCGGCGTGTTTGGTGAACAGCTAAAGATGGAAAAATAATTCCAAATAAGGCATTTGTCACAACATTGCAGGGTCACCCGCTAAGCAAGGGATGCTGAAGAGGGAAACATTTCTTAGGGGTAATTACAATTTGTAAGAAGTTTTTGCAGTGGCTCTGTAATTGTCTGGGGGTGGCCATTGGCACTGCAGCGCTGGGAAAGTGCCACAATGGAGCCCTAATTTGCAGGGCTGGAACCGTGAAGCCAGAAGTGGTTTGGGAATTATCGCTAATCTTGATGGATTCAGCCGTTCACGTGCTGGTTTGGGTTACAGGAGCTGTGAGCTGGGGTCTCAGGCTGCCTGAGCCCCTGCAGGTTTGGTGGAGCAAATGTTGCTTCACTTCTGCCCCAGCCAAGAGCTCTCAGCTCCCTTGAGGCTCCCATGGGACAAGTTATAAAGAGAAATAAGAAAGTTGCCTTAAATAATAAAGAAAGAAATAAGAAATAAAGAGAGAAATAAGAAAGTTGCCTTATCACCTTTCTTTAATGAAAGAGGCTCCAAGAGAGCAGGAGAGGGACTTGGGACAAGGGCCAGGAGTGACAGGACTAGGGGGAATGGCTTCCCACTGCCACAGGGCAGGGTTAGATGGGATATTAGGAAGAAGCTGTTCTCTGTGAGGGTGGAGGAGCCCTGAGAAGGTGTTCCTGCTCCTGGTTCACACCTGGCTGAGAGGGGGGCGCAGGAAGGGAATTTCTGCCACCCCTTTGCTTTTGGTCTCTCCGTCCCCTGCCAGCGTGGAGCAGCACAGCTCTGTCACATCAGGCAGCTGCCTGTGTTCGGCAGAGTTTAAAAAAAAAAAAAAAAAATCACACTTTTTTTCATTTGTGCCGATTTGCATATTAATAGTTTGCATATTAAACAACTACTTCAGAGGGTGGGCGGGCTAATGAATGCAGCAGTCTCCTCTATTTTAACTCAATTTGCCTCATCCATATTCCAATGACTTTGGGGATTGGTATTCAGTTTTCATTGAAATTATCCAAGCCAGACCTAATTTGTGCTGCCCTTCCATTAATCCAATTAATTAGCACCATTGATGTGCGCTGCCTTTGTGCGGCGCTTTGTGCGGCGCCGCTGCCGCTAATGACGGGCGGGATCAGAGCGAGTAACGAGCGAACCAAAGAAGCGTTTGACCCCTCCTGGACCCTCACACAATGCAGCACTTTGGAGCCTCGAGGCCCTAATTTAGGTTCCATAGTCCAAATTATAGACAATAATTCAATATTCTTTGTGGGGAGCTGAGCAAGTGTCACCCTGTCATTTGTTTAGCTTATAATTTTTATTTTTTTCCCCCCTCCCGGCTCTTTATTTATGTATTTTTTTTCCCTTTTTCATTATTTTCCAACCTGGCCTTCCTGCTCCACCTCCAGCATTGATTTCTGACCTTGTTCCGCTGAGAGGGCTGAGGATCTCTTTACTCTGAAGGAATTCATTAACCTTTCCCCTGCCCAGAACTGGAGAGAAAATCTTTATATTTTTAAGTAAGGCAAATAAACACTGGCATTGACTAGCGGAGTCCCCTCTCTTGCTGCTCCCCAAGAACTCCTGTGCCAGCTTAAGAACTGCTCCAGGGGTTCATTTTGTTGGTAATTTTTGGTTAAAGACATGGTTTAAGACTGACTGAGCTTCTCCAGGCTCTCCTCAATGACCCCTGTGGGTCCTGCCTAACTCAGTCTGTGATTCCGTGATGAGTTTCTGCACTGGCGACCACCCCACTTCTTCCCCTTGCCCCAATGTCCCCAGAGCGGCCAAAACCAATTTAAACTGGTGCAATTAAACACGGCAGAAGGGCAGCAAAAAGCCATTCCCATGACCAGGATATTTCCTCAGAGTGCCACCAAAACCCTGGGGAAAGGTGATGTGGCGGAGCTGCAGATGTGTCCAAATGTGAGGGAGCGGCCGCTGCACCTGGCAGGGCTGTTCTCCCCCAGTGCTCCCTCCCTGGCTCAGCAGAGGAGGAGGAGAAGCCATTTCAGGAGGCGTTTAGCTGTGGTTATCCACAGGTAGGTCACTAAACTCATTAAGGTAATTAATTACACACGGCACGTTCTCTGTGTCCACAAGTGTTTGAACTGTGGGGAGAGAGGAATTGTCAACGCCTGGGAGGACAGAGAGCCAATTTGCTCAGGGATATGGAGATTTGGGTGCTCAGCTTGCTTTTGAACTGGAACTAAAGCTGGAGGGTTTTTCAAGGAAAATCTCAGGGAGGCAAGAAAACTCTGCTGTGTGTGATTTGGTAGAACCGTTGTGTGATGGTATTTGCAGGGGTCTTATGTTGAGGGAAGAGATGAGGATCTGACTCCATGTTTCAGAAGGCTTGATTTATTATTTTATGATATATATTACATTAAAACTATACTAAAAGAACAGAAGAAAAGGTTTCATCAGAGGGCTAGCTAAGAATAGAATGGAATGAATGATAACATTCTGTGTCTCAGCTCTCTGTCTGAGCCAGCTGACTGTGATTGGCCATTAATTAGAAACAACCACATGAGACCAATCACAGATGCACCTGTTGCATTCCACAGCAGCAGATAATCAATGTTTACATTTTGTTCCTGATGCCTCTCAGCTTCTCAGGAGGAAAAATCCTAAGGAAAGGAATTTTCATAAAAAGATGTCTGCGACACCATTGTTTGGGGTGAAACAAATGATTTGAGACTTTTAAAATCTCACAGCCAATAATTTAAAAATTGCTACAGGAATAAAGGTTGAACCTGGTTTAACCCTACTTTGTTTTCCCCACTACTACCAAAATTTCAGTCTGGGATAAGAGGCGTGGTTCTGTGCTGTGCAGGAATGAGGTTTTCCAGAATTTTTCCAGGGGTTTCCTGGTCACACCTCCCCGCAGCCAGGCTGGGTCCCCCTCCTGTGGCTCTGGTGGGTGAAGATGCTGCCAGGGGTGATCACTCTGTGCTGGGCTGGGACGGTGGCACAGGGGACATTGTGTCTGTGCTGTGGCCATGCCAGTCCCCACCAAACTGTAGGAGTGGGTTTGGCATCGCTGAATGGGGACTCTCCTCCTGTGGCTCTCCATGCTGTTCCCAATCACTCCTCAGCATTATAAATCATTCTATTGCAATAGCAGCTTATACACTCAGTTGCCTGCAAGATTTTCCTGATTAACCTTAAAATCTGCTATAAATCTTATTCCCTTTCTTTCTCGTGGAGCTTCAGGGACACAAACAGGCTCTGCTGATGCTGGGGCTGAGGTGCTGCCTGCACTGTGACAGCTAAAATGGGCCAGGGGAGCTAAAAATATTGAAACCTCTTTGCTTTCAGAGTCCTCTGAGGAAGAGGAGGAGGGACACAGAGCCATGGGCAGCTGTTTCCTGCAGCTCCAGCTTTACCAGGCTCCAGGGGCTTCCCAAACTTTTGAAAACCCCTCTGATGACCTTTGGTGGTGGCAAGAAGAGCGAGTGAAGCCCCCAAAGGCAGGGGGCATTGAATGGGTGTTTATTTCTTTGTCTGAGGTGGGGGCCCCCGTACCAACCTGCACGATCCCTCTGCCTGTCTGGCACTGTGCACTGAGATCCCGTTTAGTGGCATCACTCAGGACTTGTCACATTATGGGATGTCACAACATGTCAGGCTCTGACAGGCTGGATACCTGCTATTAACTTGAGACTAGTTGCAAATACAAAATAGAGGTGGTGAAGGAAGGCAGTGCCAGGGTGGATGCTGGTGCTGGCACTCAGGGTATGGCTCTGCCAGCCCAGCTCTGCAGAGTAGCCCAGGGCTCTGGCAAGCTCAGCTTGGAGATGGGAACACAGCCTCCAGAATGGTGCCAGGGAGCTGGATTTGGGAAAAAAATCCCTCCTGACACCGAAGTGTCAGTTGGATGCTGACAGAGCATCCTGGCACCGTCAGCACCCCCAGGAGCAGCAGCAGCACCTGCAGCCTGTCCCTGCTGTGGCCGTGATGCTTCTGGAAAGGTGGAGCAGCAGGACAAGCCTGGGGTCCAGGTGTGCTCTGGGGAGGGATTCCTTCCTGCTGCTGCATCTGGCCTGTGGAATTCCCTGAAGCCAGTTTAATGCATTGGCTGCCTGTGAGTGCAGCACAGCAAACACCCCATCAGGTCTCCTTTGGCCCCTGTTGTGACAGAATTCATCTTTAAATCAGAAGTTTAATTACAGCATCACCCTCCCTCATCACGCCCTTCCTCCCAGGAACTGGACAAGCCCTGTCTTGAGGGGTGTTAGGCCTCCAGGACCTCACCTGGGACATGTGGGAGGTGTGGAGCCCCATGGAGCGAGGGAGGGAGGGTCCTGCTGCAGGAGATGGGACTGTGCGAGGGGAAACAGCTGGAACCTGGGGCTGGGGCAGAGGGAGGTCCTGCTGGGACACCCTGTGGGGAGAACACAGAAGATGTGCTGTGTCACCAGTGACAATCCCCAGGTGTTTCTGCTCCAGGCACTCTGTGGGGAGCACCCCTGGTCTGGGAGCAGGAGCTGCAGCACTGTGGGGCTGCCTGGGGCAGAGGAGAGTTGAATCCAGATCTGCTGGAGGCCAAGGCAGAGCTCGTGAGCTGCTGTTGGAACCCTGGTACCTCCACCTGGCACTGCCCTGCCCGTCTGGAGCTGTGGCAGCCACGTCTTTCAACAGATCCCAGGTGGATGACAGACAGCTCCCCTCCTTGTCCTGGGGTGTCCCTGGCTGGCTGGCTGATGCATCCTCACCATCCAACTGAGTCGGGGGCAGCCAAGCAGGGCCTGGCACCCCCTGACACCCCAGAGGGGCCAGTCCTCCATCCTCGCACTCCCTGCGCCGCCACAGAACCCCCTTGTCTCCCACAGTCCCTCATGCTGTAACAAGCCAAAAAAGCAGGCTGGTTTTTATTTGCTTTATTATTAAGCTGATGAGGTTATTTAGCCCGTTTTCTGCCCCATTAAATTCTGTGTTTGAGATTCCGTGGAGCGCTCTGCAAACACGCGCTCCGAGCGCCGCCGCCGGGGTTTGCCTCTCCCATCCCTGCTCCCTGGGCATCCTCTGCTTCCCCAGCCTGGGAGACGTGAATGCTCTCTCTGTTATTGTCACCTCTTCTCACTTTTTTCTTTTCTTTTTTCTTTTTTTTTTTTTTTCCCCATGCTCTCATCACTACTTTGAGTGCTCCTTATTTTCCTTGCCTCTGCGAGAAGCCATAAAATTCCCCCAGCCCGTGTGTGGTGTGGTGTGCACTTACAAATTACCACTGAAAAATGAATTGCCTTGACAAAATCTAATGTTTTGTGACACAGCACAAATATGCATTTCATTCTTGAAGAGAAGGAAAAGGAGCTCATTGGAAATATTAAATTAAGCAGTGTAACAGCTGAAAATAATTTGGTTTTCTGCTCTGTTGCTTGTGATTTGGTACGGAGTTTGAGGTGGCAGGGCAGTGCCTGTTTAGAGTGTAAAGCACACAGATGCCTCTGATTTTATTCCCTGCTTTGGAGCAACTTGTTTTCTGTGGTGCTGGCAGCTGGTGCAGCTCAGTACACAGGTTTTGGGAAAGGTCCCGGGGGCAGGGCTGTGGCCAGAGGGTGGAAATGTTTTCAGTGGCCCTGCAGCCGGTCACAGGAGACCAACACGAGCTCTCGCTGCTTCTCCGGAGGTTTAGAACAAAAATCCATCCCCGAGAAGAACAAAGCAGAGCAGGGCTGCGTTTGGGAATTCCTGTGAACAGCCCTGCTGCAGCCAGGCGTAAATAAGCTTTTATTCTCTCCACTCGCCCAGCCCTTTAATTACCGGCAGGGCTGTGCACGGTGACTCATTCCCAAACCAGGGTGGCTCCTGGCAGGGATGTGGAACTCCCTGGTTGTCACTCCCCCTTTGTCTCTCCCTCTGTGCCACCTCCAGGGCTGCGCAGAGCAGAGCCAGGCACAGAGCCCTGCAGGGTGTCACAGCCTGGGGACAGGGCTGGTGGCACCGTGGTTGGTGTCGGAACTCAGTGCATCCCTCCAGGTGTCCAGAGTTGCTGAGGACGCTGCCAGGGGCTTAGAGACCCTGGCACGCTGCCCAGAACACCTGGGGATTTGATTTTGGCTCTTGGAGCAAGTTGCCAACTTTGTATGAGGACAAGAAAGTCCCACAGGTTTGAACGGTGTAATAACAAAATTATCACTGGGTGAAAATGTAGATTTTAGGATTTTTGGTATGGGGGTTATGGGGACAAGATGGAGGAACCTGGGCGTGTTTGGCCTTTCTTCTTCTTCTTCTTCTTCTTCTTCTTCTTCTTCTTCTTCTTCTTCTTCTTCTTCTTCTTCTTCTTCTTCTTCTTCTTCTCCATTTTCTGCAGTGATGTTGGCACTTTGGGGTTGGTTTAGAGTAGAAGTGCACTGTCTGACACAGGTGGTAGGCATTGGGAATTCAGTATAAATGTGTTGTACGTAGTTTGTAGTATAAAAGGACAACACAGAGTGCCTGTGGCTGCCCTGCTGAGCAGAAAGAAAATTTTATAGATAAGAATTAATAAACAACATCAAGACCAAAAAGGGAAGAGTCCAGACTCGTTCTTCAGTTGCACGGGCTGAAACAGAGACATCCTGCACATCTCGGGGCAGCAATTATCAACAGCAGCCCGAGAGTTGGCAGCTGGGCACTGAGGAGCTGCTCACTCCAACCTTTCCCTGCCAGCTGCACGGCCCCAAGGTGGCTGTTGGACCAAAGTGTGCCTCAGGGTGCATTCCTCATCACAATTACTGGGGTTTATTCTTCATTATTAATTAGTTATTTATCTTAAAAATGTGTCTGGAAGGGGACCAGGCCTGCAGTGGGACCATGAAAGCACTCAGAAGGCAGCAGCCTGTGTCCCAGGCAGGCTGTGGGAGTGTGGCCATGCCACAGCCAGGGATGTTTGTGGGGTCGGGGGTGCTGCAATTCCAGCCTTGTCCCCCCAGCCAAGCCCAGGGCAGCTGCCAGCTGGGCCCTGGGGACCAGCCCAGCCCCAGCGGCTCTGAGATGGGCTCTGCTCCCCTCCAGCAGGAGCCAAGCACAACCTGCCACTCATGCCAAGGTATCTTTGGCACAGGGATGTGGGTAGAAAACCCACAGGAGTGTCAAAGCCATGGACAGTCTCCAAAGCGAGAGCAGCGTTTGACGGGGGAGAATATGCTTTGGAAAATTGACTTGATCCTTGTTTGGAAGCAGCACTGAGAAGCACACGGAGCCCTCCACAGACACACACATGCTGCCTTGAGGATCTCTGCACAAAGCAAAGCACTGGAAACATGTTGTCATCCACCTCCTCCCTCTCATTCCTGGCAACTGAGTAAATATCCAAGGAGCTGCTTATATCCAAGTGCAGGGAAGCAGCCACCCAGCCTGGAACCATGGCAGGGACCCTGCAGTGCTTGGTCCTGCTGGAATCAGGGGGTTTCCATCTCTTGATCCCCTCCAAGGGCACCTTTCTGTGCCCCCCTTGCCTGCTGGACTACAGGAGGGTAGAGCTCCACACTTCTCTGGATCATTGACCACTTGCCAGGGGAGCTGGTTTCTCCTCTCCCATAGCTAGCACCAAGAGCCAAGGACCAGACATGGCACAGCTCGTGTTGTTTTAGCATCCCTCTTCTTAAAAAAAGTAATTAAAAAAAAAAGAAAAAAAGGAAAAAAAAAAAAAAAAGAAAATCTGGACAACTTCCCAGATTGTACATCTGTCCGTATAATTTACACCACGAGGATGAGGAAGTGAGGAGGGCTGTAAACTCTTTCCATCTGTGCAATGTGTGTGATGATTTTTCCATTCCTTCCTTGCCTCCCCCACTGAAGCCCCAGGCTGGAGGGGCTCTGCCAGCAGTGCCAGGGCCAGCTCTGTGCCCTGGGTCTGCCTGCCAGGCCTGGGCCCCCCGTGCCATGGGAGTGCCCTGCCACCTGCCAGAAAATGCCACTCACTGAACAGTTCCCCTTAAAACTATTTTGACTGAAAAGGGCGGGATTTTTGACAATTAGGTTCACAGAATCATGGAATCATTTAAGGCTGGAAAACACTTCCAAGAGCATCAAACCCAGCCTTTAACTGAGTATCCCCATGCCTACTAAACCATATCCCAAAGTGCCTGTACACTCATTTTTTGAACACTTCCAGGGATGGTAACTCCATCTCTTCCCTGGGCAGCTGCTCCAATGCTTGACCACTCTTTCAGTAAAGGAATTTTTTCCAATATCAAAGTGACTTCCCTTCGAAAAGCTTCAACTCCTGGTTGGACCTCATCATCAGGAACCCTCATCTGTCCACTGAAGCTTGGAAATGACTCCAATGACCCCTGAGCCCAGGTTTCAAAGTGACCACTGGTGCAAAGGTTTTTGTTCTTAGGTGGGCAGGATTTCTCAGGGGAAATCCCAAGAATGGTTCAAAGGTTTTTGTCCTTAGGTGGGCAGGATTTCTCAGGGGAAATCCCAGGAATGGTGCAAAGGTTTTTGTCCTTAGGTGGGCAGGATTTCTTGGTGGAAATCCCAGGAATGGTGCAAAGGTTTTTTTTCTTAGGTGGGCAGGATTTCTTGGGGGAAAATCCTGCCCACCTAAGAAAATCCCAGGAATGGTGCAAAAGTTTTTGTCCTTAGGTGGGCAGGATTTCTTGGGGGAAATCCCAGGAATGGTGCAAAGGTTTTTGTCCTTAGGTGGGCAGGATTTCTCGGGGAGGGGAATCCCTGCGCTCCTGGCAGGGGAAGGTGGCTCATGGGTCTCGGTGCTGCTCAGCTGCAGTTCTGCAGCTCCACCAGCAAGAGATGAATGAAGGAGTGGGGATGGTGCCACCTCCCAGCGCCCACTCACTCCCTGGCACACCAACAGCAGCTGAGTTTCTTTCACATTTCTGGTGAATCACTCCTGGGCGTGCGGGTGGGCTCCGAGGGTTTCTCTGGAATTGGCACTGCAGCCTCAAGCAGAGCTGTGCTGGGGCCACCAGAACTCACAGAACACCCCTGGCGTGCTCAGACCGTGCCAGGGGCACAATGAGGGGGGTGACAGGCTGCCTTGGGGGTGGCCCTGCCCCTTCACCTTGTCCCCATCCCATTGCCCAGCCCAGGGGATGAGCAAGAGCAGCTGCACAAACACCCCCAGCGATGCCATCTGTGCCCTGCCCTGGGCACCGCGTCCCTCCTTTTCCAGGAGGAGCAGAAAGAGGGCTCTGTTCCTGGTTCCAGGAAAAGCCTGGTGCCTTCCATCCCTGGAGGACGGCTCCCTGGCACCCCATCCCCTGCAGAGAGAGCAGACAAACAATATTTTATCCTTCCAGGTGTTCTCCAGCGAGCTTTTCCTCACCCCTTCCCCTCCGGTGGCTCCCGATGCGCAGGCTGGGATTGCCCTGAGCCTGTCTCCGGCACTGACGGGGTTAACAAACATTAACAAACTTTCTGGGTAGGCACCAGGCAGGCGCTTCCTCCGGCTTGACATTCAATTCCGATTGGTGTGACTCATTAGCTATTTATTTATTTAAAGCCACGGAGCTATTTGCAATATTTTTTAAGCAGCAAACACAGTGTGTGGGCAGGGAGCTGTTCTGCCTAAATGTTCGGCTCGGTGACACTGATGATAACTTATCAGAATAAATAAGGAATCTTCCAATCACGGGCTCTTCACCGAGGGAGTGTTTAGTGTGAGCTGCCGCAGAAAGTCATAATGTTTCCTTCTCAGAAACTTTTTCACCAGTCTGCGCGTTACATCCAGGTTATATCCCTGTGTGGGCAGCTCTCGAGCCCCAATTAAAAATGGAATACATCATCGCTCTCCTGCTCTCCCCAAAACCCTCGCAGCTCCACCAGGTCCCTCCTGGAGCAGCTGCTTTGGGGAATAGGCACAGGAAAGGTTTGGGCAGCGCTGGGTGGGTGAAGGGGGTGCAGGGAGCTCACATGGTCGTGCTTTGAGAACAAACTCTTGGCTAATTATAATTTGGACACTTCCTTCTGTTTCCCTGCCAGCAGCAATCACCCGAGCTCCCATCCCAACCCGGTGGGGCTGGGGGTGTGCAGAGGCTCGGAGCAGGAACCTGAAAAA
Organism: Ammospiza nelsoni; assembly: GCF_027579445.1. Classification (NCBI taxonomy): domain Eukaryota; kingdom Metazoa; phylum Chordata; class Aves; order Passeriformes; family Passerellidae; genus Ammospiza; species Ammospiza nelsoni. Next base: position 4,896,288 of record NC_080650.1, on the reverse strand, counting down.
AGCAAACACTTCACATCCCCCTATGTTTTCAAGTTATCTCATTTTTATATAACCCAGCTTGGTACAAATCCAGGAAAAAAAAAATTTTGTTGCCATTATTTCCAGGGAAAATGGGGCTTTTCTGCCATTTTGAGGTTTAAAATTTCACTTCCTCAAAACAGGAGCTTCTCGAAATCCTGGGAGACGATGACCTGCTCCACACATGGAAGCCGGGCAGCAGTTTAGTTTGTGGAGTGTTCCAAAGGTTTCCTTCAGAGCACTGGGGATGGGAAATGTCCTTTCCTGCTGGGCAGTGGTGTCCAGCAGCCCCAAGGACTGGCTGGACTGCAGTGACCAGTGCCCAGTGTCCCTGTCACATTGTGAGTGCCACTGGGGCAGCTCCATCAGAGAGGAGGGCAGGTGCCAAAGCGTCCAACACGGATTAATAAAATCAGCTTTGCTTTTCACTCCAATTCTCCCCATTCTCAGGACTCCCCCATGGCCATGCTCCTCCTTACCCCATTCCATGCTGGAGGTGGGGCAGGATGCAGGCTCAGCCCAGCAGATGTGTCCTTGTTCTTGTCCCTGTCCCTGTGCCTTGGGCACTGCTGTCAGGGCAGGGCTCTTCCTGCAGAGCCTTCAAAACCGGCTGGATTATTTTGGAGGCAGCTCTGGGGGGTTTAACACGCCCTGGCTGCTGCATTTTTTGCATTCTTCTCCTTTTCCTCTCTCACACTGCTGAGCAGAGCTGCTGGGGCTGAGCACAGGGGGCAGTGCTGGGGTTTGGAACTTGCACATGGGGGGGTTCTCATGAGCTCTGCCACTGTCCTCATAACTCCAGTGAGGCCCTGGCACAGAAAAACTGTAACTGCCTCATCCCTGGAAGTGTCCAAGGCCAGGTCGGAAGGGGTTTGGAGCAGCCTGGGATAGTGGGAAGTGTCCCTGCCCACGGCAAGGGGTGGAACTGGATGGGCTTTAAGGTCTTTTCCAACCCAGTCCAGTCTGCTATTCTCTGTTTCTCTGATAACAACTCCAAAAACTCCCTCCTGCCACAGTGCTCAGCACAAAACTCAACTGTTTTTATCTTCAAACCGTGATTATCAAAAAGAAGGGGCTGGGTGCCTGGCAGAGCGAATCCCTTTGTGAGCTCCTGCCTGCTGCCACAGTCACATCACGTTACTCTGAGCTCCCAAACACACCATGACATGACTGATGCAACGTGTGACAGGCAGGGGATCCGCCAGGAAACACCAGGAACCCGCTTTTTCAAGCAGAATTTTTACAGAAACAACCACTGTGCCCTTTTAACTCGTATTTATGGGTTGCTAAGTAAGGCCTGCCCACGGTTCTGCAAGTCGTGGAATCAGCTGGTTGCAGGACATGGAGGGGGGTGAGACGTAGAGGCAGAGCAAGTGGGGGTGAGTCAATGTCCCTGCAGTGCCCTCAGTGGGCACCCAGAGTTGTACCCTCCATGGCAACATTTTAACAGAATTCCAGAGTCATTCAGGTTGGAAAACACTTCCAACAGCATCGAGTCCAACCTTGTCACCAGCCCAGAGCACTGAGTGCCACGTCCAGGAATTCCTTGGACACCTCCAGGGATGGGGGCTCCAAACCTCCCTGGGCAGCCCCTTCCAGTCCCTGAGCACCCTTTCCATGAGGAAATTCCTCCTGCTGTCCAACCTGACCCTCCCCTGGCACAGTTTGATGCAGTTTCCTCTCTCCTGTCCCTGTTCCCCGTCCCCTCCTGTCAGGGAGTTGTGCAGAGCCACAAGGTCCCCTCTGAGCCTCCTTTTCCCCCCCAGATCCCTCAACCACTCCTCACACTGCTCACATTTGGGCTTTTGGGAGCATCACCGTGTGGAAAAGCTGTTCCTGGTGATATTCTGGGCTATCACTGTGACCTGCCAGCACAGTGTCCCCCCCATCAGCCACTACCCATGGTCCCACCATGGCTGGGGACAGGAGAACCCCTTTGCTGGGGCTTTTTCAGCTCTTTGCACCACTTGCTCTCACTCCCCCCCGCTTCTTCCTCTTGATTAGCAGCTAAAAATCACGGCAGTGTCTGGCAGGACAAAGCCTGTGACAGCAAAGGGAATATTAGGGTCAAGCTTTATTAAGAAAGAAGCTATTGAAATGACATCCTCCAACATATTGCTATTAGGGCCTTGAAGAGTCTTTGCCTCATTAATGTAAAAGGGAGGTGGCAATCTTCCTGATCAACAGTGGCAATTTATTCTAAAGTGTCCATTTTCTGGATGTCAGAGGAAGACTTTTATTTATAATCTTATTTTCAATTTCCACAAAGAACACTTCACTCACGCTCTGGGCAGGTTTTTTTTTTTGCAGACAATAACGATTATAAAAACGGTGCTCTGCCCCCCTCCCCAAAATCCCCCCTTGTAGTAGTGTTGACATATGGAAATGAATCAAAATGTAATAGGCATAATTACCAGCATTGTGTGCAGGCTGCAATTAGTGTCTCTTCAAAGCAGACTTGTAATCAAAAGACACCAATAGACAAGGGGAAGGACCGGGCAGCCACTCCACGGATGAGCCAGGGCTGGGAGAAGTTTCCCATCACTGGCAGAGCAGAGGTGAGGATGACGGGTCAGGGGTCCCAGCAGCCACCCCTGGCACCCCCCAGGTGTGAGGGCAGGCTGGGGTGTCCAGGGAAGCTGTGCATCCCCATCCCCAGGGTGTTTGGAACAGCCTGGTGTAGTGGAAGGAGTCCCTGCCCATGACAAGATGAGATTTAAGGTCCCTTTTGACCCAGATTGCTCCCTGACTTTTAAAATTTTTTTGATGAGCAGAAAGAAAATATGAAAATAGTATTCAGAAAGAAATAGTTGCATTCTGCTCCAGCAGTTGCTCTGCTCACCTCAGACGTGGCTTACAAGAACTTTTGTTTCACCTATGGTCAATAATTATTTATTTTTAGAGAATATTTCATTCACTCAGCTCTGAACACGAGACACAATCTGAATGTGAGGAAACCCCATTACCTGTATCCCTCCAAACCCCAGCTAAGGTGTTGTGTCCAAGCACAGCAGGTTGACAGCTTTGCAGTTCAATTTTTACCTGTCAGAAATGTATCAATCTGAAACTATTTTTGCAGGAACATTTCTATGTTAATAAGTTTTTTGCTTTGAAATAACGCCTCCCCCACCTTTTAATAAGGTTAAAGCATTATCTGGGGCCTCATTGCAAGGGGGCTGCTGGGCTTTCATTTTCAAATCCATCTTGTTCCTTAATAGTTTCTCAAAATCAAAGTCAGAATGAAATATTTTATGGCCATTATTCATGACTGCTTTTATTGACCCAAACACACTCTTTTTTTTTTTTTTTTTTCCCCCGCGGAGGTGTTGAGAAGAATTGTCCAGACTTGGAGAACAAGAAAATTTTGGGATTTCTTTTGGAATTCCCTGGTTCTGCAGGAGCCCTTCCACAGCAGCTGCTGCTGGAGGATGTGGCAGAGCCCTGTGGGTGTGCTGGTGGTGACAGTGACACTGGCAGGGCCTGGGAGGGCCAGGACCTCAGTGTGGGTGAACACCATGAGAGTTGTTGCCAGGGCAGGGCCAGCACCTGCAGAGGGTCAGTGCCTGCCAGGCTCTGCCCAGGATGGGGTGGTATACCCAGACAGAACGTGTCTGGGCTCATCTGACCCTTGCTGCTTGACCAAGGTGGTGGTTTCACCTCAGAGACACCTTTGGCTGGCTGGGTGCTGCAGCTGGGCACTTGGGACAATCCAGGAGCTCAGGTTTACCTCTGGTGGAGAAGCTTTAAGGCGAGGATGAAGGAAAGGAGTCGGTTCTGCTGGAGGGTTTGGACCCACAGGCCTCTGAATGCAGCAGCAGCTCCAACAGAACTCCCTGAGCCCGTGGTTGCTGCTCCTTTGAACCCGGGGAGAGGGGCAGGGAAGGGGCACAGGGAGCCACCAACCAGGTAAGAAGAGGGCAGTCTCAGGGGACAAGTGACACCTGGATGGCCCAATGCCCCCAGGGCCGAGAGGCATCTTTTGAACTCTGCCAATCACACCATGCCCTTTCTGGAATGCCAGGACTGATAGACAGCACTCAGCAGGGGTCAGGGTGGGGGAAAGGAGAGGTGATTGACGCACCTGGGGAAGGAACCAGGATGACTGGAACAGGCTCTTACATCCCACCGTGACAGGGTGGGTGGCACCCGGCACCTTCCAGCCCTGCTGTGCCCCTGCCGGTGGGTACAGGGGACAATTTTGGGGTGCAGAGTGACACCAGCCCTGCCAGGTCCTGCTGCCTCTCTCAGGGTGCTCAGGGCAGAGCCCACCCACCAGGGAGGAGCAGAGGGGGACTTTGGGGCCAGGAGCTGCTTTGCCATGGCTGTGGCCTCTCCAGGAGCTCACAGGGAATGCTGCTCCAGGAGGATCAGCCTCTCCCAAGGCAGCAGGAAGGTGCTGGTGGCAGCCAGGGAAGGATCAGGCCTGGCACCAGCGGGTCTGTGTAGGAGGACTTATATTTGTTTGCAGGAGCCAGATGGTTAAAGAAGAGAGTGACATAATTTCAAGAGCTGGAGCCATGAAGAGAGGGGGAGAGAAAGCCACGGGGGGAAGTGAGACCCCAGGGGCCCCCCAGCTATGGGGTGTGCTGGCACTTCAGCTCTGCTTCCTGCAGGGAATCCATCCCCATTTTTTTGTTTGGGAATTGCTCCCACATTTAGACATCTTTCCTCCCTGCCTGTGGCTGCTCAGGGGAGCTGAGCTGCGAGTGGCACTAATGCTGGAGAAGTTATGAGGGCAGAAGTGGTGGGCATGACCTTGTCATCATCGTGAAGTTCATGATCTTAAGTAGCTCTCCATTTATTAATGGAGGAGCTATTTATTAACCTGCTCAATTCAGTTGTGCCTGCATAAATCTGGAACAAGCCCGTGGAGTGTGGATTTATGCTGGCATAACCAAGGCAGAGCCTGGCTGGAGTCCCTGCCCATGGCTGTGGATGGCTCACAGGACTGGTTGTCCCCCACTTTTGGGGGCTGGGGATGAAACTTCAGATCTCAGTAGCAAAATGAAGCTTAAAAGAGCAGCTCAGTTCCCACAAATTTCCCGGAATAGGAATTATTTCTGTGTAGAGTGTGCGTGCCAGGCCTGGAGCTTGGCTTGTCCTTAGCCAAGGGCAAGGAGGCAGAAGGGATTTGAGGGTATTGGCATTGCTCATCTCTGGTTTGATGGGGAGAACTGGTCCCTCAATATTCCTCTCACCCAGCTGGAGCTGCCTGGCACCCACAGCCTTGTGGTCAGCACTGGGAACCCCACTGGAACAGCCAGCTCTGGGTGCAGCCCTGGAGCAGGGAAAAACAAACCCCCAGCTACACAAACCCCCCTGCTTCCCCCCCAGCCAAACCTTGGATCTCTTTCTTCCTACATGGAAGTGGATTTCAACCAGCAGCACATACCTGTCATGTTTTATTGTCTCATTGCCTGTGTTTGCCACAGGCTGCCGAGCAAAGGCGATGCCGAGGATGCTGCAGAGGAGGGAAAAATTCCCTCTGAAATTTTTAACTGTTCCTTTAAGGCTTTGAAGGAGCTGAAGAGGAGACACGAATCTGAATTTAGAATTACATTTTCAGCCTTTTAAAATATCAGCAGGAGCAAAGGGGTCTGCTATCCTACCATCGGCACCGGGCACAACAACCTCCCCTTGAAGCGCGCTCAAACCCCACCCCGTGACTGTGGCTTCCTGCTGCCTGCCCTTATCTCCCCTTATCTGCTGCTGTGCGGAGGCTGCTCCGTCTCGGCGGGCCGTGGCTCCTTTCAGAGCCTCGGGAACATCGCTCGCTATTCCCGGCACGCTCGGCTCTCCCGGCCCCGCCGTTATCGGAGCCGCACACGGAGCGCCCGGGGATGCCCCGCTGCCGCTGCGCCCCTGCCAGAGCATCCCCGCACCGCAAACCGCGACCTGCAGCGGCTGATCCATCCCCTTCCCGGGAAACAGGCATCCCGGCAGGCTGCGGATGAAAAGCGCTCGGAGAATCCTGCGGGAAAACGGCTTTGGAGATGTTGTAAAGACGCGGCCGGAGACTTTTGTGGGAGAGAGGTTGTGGAAAAGATGAGGAGGCCTGTGACGGTTTTCACAGGGGTCTGAGGATGAGGGAAGAGATGAGGAACTGACTCCGTGTTTCAGAAGGCTTGATTTATTATTTTATGTTATATATTACATTGAAACTATACTAAAAGAATAGAAGAAAGGATTTCATCAGAGGGCTAGCTAAGAATAGAAAAAGAAGGAATCATAACGAAGGTTTGTGGCTCGGACTCTCTGTCCGAGCAAGCTGACTGTGATTGGCCATTAATTAGAAACAACCACATGAGACCAATCACAGATGCACCTGTTGCATTCCACAGCAGCAGATAACCATTGTTTACATTTTGTTCCTGAGGCCTCCCAACTTCTCAGGAGGAAAAATCCTAAGGAAAGGATTTTTTATAAAAGATGTCTGCGACAGACGCCACGGGAGGAGTGAACTCCAGCAAGAGCTCCAGCACTCCCTGAGTGCCAGGACAGCTCTGCTCAGTCACCTGTGGGTGCCTGCATTTTTATGCTCTGGGGAAAACGTTAGGGCATTGACATGGTGGTGAAAAAACCCTGCATTGGTATAATTAGCAGTGCTGTAATTTTCCTGCAGAAACACACCTCAGGAGTGGAGCTGGGCTCTGAGGGACACAATTTGGGGCAGGGGTCCCTTCCTGCACCGAGGTCATGATCCACCACAGAGGAAGAGAAGTGCTCATCTGTGACAGCCAATGCCATCACATGTAAGAAGCGTTTTTTGGGGGATTTGTGGGGGATTCTGAGCACAGACACAATCCTCCTCCAGCACGCCTACGCACGCATGCACACACACACATATGGGCACACAGACCCCCTCCAGCTCCCTGTCCTGCCTCTCCCAGGCCGTGCTGGGGTGTGGGGAAGGAAGGAAGAGGGAAGGAAGGAAGGAAGGAGTGGGCACTCGCGCCCTGCCAGGCGCCCACGCACGCCCACGGCCCAGATGGCTCCTGCTCACAGGCTGGGGCTGAACTCGCCTGGGAAGTGCTTTGTTCCTCAGACCAGCGTGGGGAATGGATCTCTGTGACCGTGCTCACAGGGGCTCTTGGATGAGGGAAGAGACGAGGATCTGACTCCATGTTTCAGAAGGCTTGATTTATTATTTTATTATATATATTACATTAAAACTATACTAAAATAATAGAAGAAAGGATTTCATCAGAAGGCTAGCTAAGAATAGAAAAAGAAAGAATGATAACAAAGGTTTGTGGCTCGGACTCTCTGTCTGAACCACCTGGGCTGTGATTGGCCATTAACTAGAAACAACCAACATGGGCCAATGAAAGGTTCACCTGTTGCATTCCACAGCAGCAGATAATCACTGTTTACATTTTGTTCCTGAGGCCTCCCAGCTTCTCAGGAGGAAAAATCCTAAGGAAAGGATTTTCCATAAAAGATATCTGTGACAGATCTCTGCCCGTGCCTGGATTTTGCAGTTTTCCCTCCTGTCGTTGCCTTCTACAGCTCTGCTGGAAATTGTCATTAAAAGGAGACTGGGAAGTGTCGCTGTGGTCCCTGGCACTGATCCTTCCTGCTCCACAAGGAAATTCCCAATAATCCATGCCACCTCTGACACTTCACACTGGTTTGTAGGTAAAACACCCCAAGACCGTCAGAAATCCCTTTTACACTCAGCAGGGACTGACACAAGAAGTTCTTCCCTCCCTCCTCAGTTCTCTGGGCTGGCACTGGACATTCCCAGAGCAGGCAGCAGGGACTGGTCAGCGCAGAGAAGGTCCCAGCCCAACCCCATCTCCTGCAGCCCTGGATTCTGGCTGGTTTTGGGGTTCAGTTCCCCAGCCAGCCCATGCCGCACCATCAGGCTTTTCCCTTTCTCCTTCCTTCTCTCACATTTTTACTTGCAAGTAAAAGACAACGTTTCCTTTCTCTGGGTGATTGTGATATGAGTCTCCTCCAAGCCAGTGGCAAACACATAATTTCTGAATTTTCCCCAAGTCTATTCCAGTCTGATTTGCATCAAACCTTTTTTTTTCTTTTTTTCTTTTTTTTTCCCCTGTTCATCTGTGTATTTATTCTGAGGTCAAAAAGGGATTTTCAGACCCAACAATTTGCCTGAAATTTCAGTCTGTGCATCTCTGCAGACCCAAAGGATTTGGGGGGAAGCTGGGAGCTGTGACAGGGGATGGATCCCCCAGAATTGGCAGGTCTGGGGTCCCACTGTCCCCCTTGCCCTGCACAACCACAGAGCTCCCACACACATTACAATGTGGGAAGAAACCTAATCTCCTCTTAATTTTCTTAACTAGTATAAATTTCTAAAGAAAAGACATTTGGAAGCGAAATATCAAAATGTGACATTTGGAAAATGTTAAAAAGGACATTGTTGCATTATTGAGATACTTTGTTTCAATTTTCTCCCGAATTAAACTTCTGTCAAAATCCCCTCGTGTCTCCGCAGGAGGTCTGCTCCCATAGAGCAGCAATTTCCACAGAGACAGCTTTGGATTCACAATTTTTGGCCATCAAAAGAGAGGGTGGGAGCCAGGTGTGCACACCCAGGTGTTGTCCTGGTCCTGAGCAGATGTGCCCAGGCTTCAGCCCTGACAGCCTCTTGCTCTGCACCCCCTGTGTGGAAGAACATGCTGTTTTGGGGGGAAAAAAACAGCTTTTCCAGAAAGATGGGTCAGGAATCTGGGTTCCAGGATGCAGCACAAATCCCATCAGCCTCCGACGGCGTTGCAGTTCCACTCAGTGCTCACAGGGACAGTGAGTTTTGGCTTTGCTCAACATCACTTACTAAAGCCGGTGTAAATCTGTGGATTTCACCTCCTCCATTCTGGATTAGAGCAGTTTAAGATGTGCTTAAACCCATGGCTCAGTTAACCAGAGACAAACTGGGCTCTGTTTAAAGCAATGTCTGTGTCCCACAGCCTGTGCCAGCCCAGCAGCCAGTGGCTGGCACCCTGGGAGGGCAGGTTGGGAGCACCAGGGCAATACTCCAGCCCAAACTTCACCAAATTTAGACATTTTTATTAGAAAGCCTGAGCTCCACTCATGCAGCCCCCATGTTAGTGAGCCCCATGCACTGCTCTGCATGTGGAATTATTAATATATTATTCTGGTGCCCAGAAGATGCTCCCATCCCAATAAGTAAATTGATTTATTCCTGCATTTACCTTCATTTCAGTGCATGTGGGTCCCAGGGCCAAGCTTTGCCCAGCTCTGGATCTCCCCCCAATCCTAGGACTTGCAGGGATCACCCCACAGCTCTGCAGCTCACCCCCTTCCATGAGCACTAGGATTACAGCAACACGCTCAGGATACATCACCAAAACTTCATGTTTCCTTCCCCCCATCCAACTGTTTGGTTATTTTGTGCATGTTAATTCATTATTTTGTAGTTGTTGCTGCCTCTCTGCAGCAGGAACGGAAGCAGGGCTGGCAGTGGAGCTGCTTGCACCCAAAGGCAGCTTTGTGCAGTCAGCAAAAAGGCGGCGGAAAATGACTGTTCAATGAAATCACATATTTTGGGTAAACGCTGCCTGCTGAAGGAGTCGGTCTCTGCATTAAACTGGGTGGCAGGAGGAGTTGCTGTGAAATCATCGCGGGGATTAGATTGGAAAAGAGCATTTCGTGTTTAAGTGCTGATTAAAAAGCAATATGTTACCCAAAAGCTTCGCACTGAGCGGGTGACTCCTGTCCCTGCCTCTTGGTGACTCTCGGGGATTATCGTGACATGCCCCACGAGTGCTCAGCACAGGCACTCCACCATTTCCCAGCCCCTGGGTCTCTCGGTGGGGTTTTTTTCTGTGTTTCAGCGAGGCCCTTTAGGGTGAAATTAATTCAGTTTAGCAGCCAACAGGCTCCAAATCGATTCATTCTGCAGCCGGGATGGTTTATGGGCAGGACGGATGGGCTGCAGCACACAGCGCTGCGTCTGCAGGCTCTGACAGGAAACCTCGGGGGAAAAGGGATCCACAAAACTGTCCCTTTTGTCTTTGGGAATAATGGTTATTTGGATGCTCAAAAGGCTGCCAAAGCCTTGCAGGAAAACCCCGATCCCAGCCATGCCAAGACCCCGGAAAGGCAGAGAAGGAAAAGGATGTGGGTGGGTGGCAGAGCCATGGGCTGGGATTTAGGGTGACAGAGAGGGGACAGAGGGGTACACCTGGCATGTGCCATGGCAGAGGTGCCACAGCCAGGCACCTTTGCTCAGAGCCATCCCTGCCTGGCTGGTGGCTTTTCACCAGTGCTGGGAGAGCTGTGGGTGCCCCCTGGATGCCTCAGCCCGTGGAGGTTTTGCAGCAGCGCCCACCGTGGAGCCAGCCCTGTCCCTCCTGGGCAGGCTCCAGAGGTCTCTGTGAGCTCATTCACCCCCAAAATCTGGCCTCAGGACAACACTGCGGCCACCACCTCCCAGCCACCCCTGTGTCAGGCTCTGTCACTGCCCCTGGGCGCCGCAGCGGCTCCGTGTCCCCGCAGGCTCCTGCAGACAGACACACGGACGGTCTCACGTCACCTGCGCTCCCGGCAGGGTTTGGATGCCGGCTCTCCATTCCGCACCCCGCTTCTCAAATGCTAATGTAGCTTTTGATGTGCACGTCTTCATCCTTCAGCAGGAGAGGGATCCAGCTTTGGACGGGCGCAGCACCGCGCTTTGCAACAGGAGCTGCCGTCCTGTTCCTTGACTCCATCCCAGCGTTTTGTCATTTTTGAGGAAATAACAAACTTGAAAGTATTCGGCTTTGGTGCAGCAATTGCAGCTTAATTGCACGTCTCCTTCTGCCCACACAAATGCTGAAAAGTGACTTGGCAAACTTTAAAGGCAATCCAGGACTGAAATGGGGAGGCTTGACAAGCCAGCATTCATCAGCTCTGACTAACGCGTCTGTACTCTCAAACCTGCTGCTGTTCCTGCGTTGGCCTGACATCTTGCTGCCCTCAAAGAATTTCTTTTGAGTCTCAATCAGCGGCTGCCGGGTGGCTGTGTCTGAAAGGTCCCCCCCAGCGCTTCGGCTGCCAGGTTACCCACAAACCATTCCTGGGGTGGGGGCTGCCTCGGCCGTGCCCTGGCAGGAGCTGGGGTGGTTTTGCTGCTCAGGGAAGATGGAGTGGGCAGATGTCCTGGCATGTCACCGGTGTTTGTGCTGGTGGAGCTCCAGAGGAGATGGCTGGCAGCACAGCTCTGGCCCCACTCCCCGCAGGCTGGAGGCAGCTGGCTCCCCAGGAGACCCCAGGGTGTGTTGGGGTGTTGTGTGGCTGCAGGATTGGGTTGTAGGAAATGTCTGAATGAAGGCTGAGCTGCAGCAGGTCCACAGCTCCCATAAGGGAATGGTGTGGGGGCAAAGGGGAAGAGGGAAGGGAAGGCAGAGTGATGGTCCTGCAGGATTTCCAGCACCACAGGAGATGGGATCGTGCTCTAATCATGCCACCAGAGGCAGCAGGTCCCCAGGACAGGGCTGTGCCTGAGGGCAGGGGCAATGCTGGCATTGCTTTGCCTCCCCAGCTCCCTGGTGCCCCTGGGGAAGCCCTTTGGCACTGCCAACACTTTTCCCTGCTCATCTGCCAGGTCTCTTGAAGCAGACAAGACAAGGAGTGAGCTGGGATCAGCAGCTGGTGGAAAAGCATGAGAACAAGGCTGAGAGCCCCCAGAGGAGCAGAGAGAAGGAGTCACACAACCACAGGAGACCTTGTGGTTGTTTGCCCCGGTTCAGGAGCATTTCCTGGGTCAGCTGCTTCATCCAGCCCTCCTTCCTCAGGCTCTGATCCAGGTGAGCCAAGGCCAGGTGGGGATGGGGCAGAGCAGAGCCAGTGGGGCTGGTGGAGGGGACAGCACCAAGCCTTGAGCCTGCAGTGAGGGAATCACAGCCCAGCTCTCCGCCCCAGGATGTTTGGGATCAGCACAAAGTTCAGGCACGCTTGAATTCATTATTTCTTGAACTGCCCCTCATGGCTGAGCGGGGCTTAGCGTGCACAGCACGTTGGCAAGGGAAGCATTGAGTCTACAGGCTTCTGCAAGGAAAATATTTAAGATTTCTCAGCAAATGGTGCATGCAGCTTTTCAGGAGGATGTTTTGCTCTTTTCCCCATGATCAGACTCATCCGGCATGTTCCAACGAGGGCCTCATTTACACACAGCATTGGAAGGAGTGTGGGGAGGGGATGTTCTCTCCCTTCAGAAACAGCACAATTTACCAAAGGACGGGAATTATGTAAAGCAACAGGATTTACTCCCAGCCCAAAGTCTGTAAACAGTGTGGGTTATGCTGCATGGAGCTTCTGAAAGGATAACTGGGAGGGGAGGCCCCTCAGTTCGTTTTGTGAATGAGCTGCTCAGTGGTGGCTGTGGGGTTTATTCCGCTCCACGGTGTGCGCGCAGCACTCGCCGTGAGCTCGGGAATGAGCAGCCCAGGAAATGGATCTTTGCTGGAGGCAATTGCTTTCCCAACGGTGAGAGAAAACATCATGCATGGCAGGCTTGGAGGATGTTATTTTAATACCTTTTTTCTCGCTGCAGAGCAAGGTGGCTGCGTGCTGGGGCAGGCACACCAGGTCACCCCTGCTCCCCATGTCAGGCTGGGCTGTCACAGGGGGTGCAGAACCCCTCTCAATCCCCACGCTGAGACTGTGCTGCTGAGCCAGGCTGAGCCAAGCCCTTGTCTCAGCTGATAAGGCCATTTTGAAGTCCCTGTTGGCTCCTAACCCGGCCCTGTGAGCTGTACCCTCAGCCTCTGCTCCTGCTTGGTCCCTCCATCCTCCGTTCTGATCTCCTCCAGCCACCTCCTCGCAGGAAGCAGCTTCCTGCCACGCTCTGCAGAAGAGGAAATCCAAATTTCTGATAGAGCATTGCAGTTTTGTGTCCATTCTGCATGAGACTCAAAACAGCATCTTCCAGGAGAAATCTCTTGGGATGACCTAAACCTGCTGGGCACAGGGTGGGTTTAGGAGCATCAGAGAGCAGTAGAGATGCGATACAGTGAAATAAGTGGGGACCTGGTGATGTACGGTCTGTACCAGCTGCCCCTCCTTCACAGGGCTGAGCATCCCTTTTCCTTCTGCCAGGAGCAGGGAGGATGCCCTGGAGATCCCCCCTCTGCCCAAACCCTGGGGGCCTGTGCCACAGGAACCCACCCCAACCAACGCAGACAAAACCACTGTGACCCTCCCCAGTGGTCACAGCACCAATGCCTCAGTGCTGGTCACCTGCCCAGGTGTGGGGCTGCTGGCAGGACCACAGGGCTGGCAGCTCTCTCTGCCCACAGAGCAGTGCCTGCCTTCTCCAATCCTCCCTGTTTATTTGTTCCTACAGCAGCTTGAAACCAAACAGGGTTAATAGCCCTCCCTGTGTCCTAGTGAGATGAAACTACCATTGGGAGACCCAGGACAATTTTTATATAGGATTAGAAAACAAAAATCAATATTTAATTATCTGTAAGCTTTTTGTGTCACTGCATCCTTAGCTTGCTAACGGTGAGTGCCGGCTGCCAGCAGAAAGTGAGTCATTAAAGGCGCAGTATCTTTTACTGGCCCGTTATGGGAGCACAGTAAATAGAGCACATTATCACTCCTCACACACCTGCACGGTTATTTATCTTTACAATCTCTATTTACCTATATTTATGGTGGGTTTCTCCTGTATATTATATGGCCAGGTTAACTTTAATGGGCTTCATTAAAGCAGGCACTTAACAAAACTTCGGAACGTCCTCGTTTGGACGGGCGGCAGGAAAACGGAAAAGGGGAAAAGAGGAGGAAAAAGCACTTTGTGTCACCAAGTCCCCAGAGCTCAGGAGATGAAGGGTGGCTGCTGGAAATGCTGTCTGGGATGTGGAGAAACAAGGGGCTGGGAGGAGGAGGAGGATGGAGCCTTCACTGGGTGCTGAGTGCTGAACTCCAGGGTGTCCCCTGTACATGGGGAGTGTGAGCCCATGGGCTGAGGGGCTGATCAGGGTCTCCTTCCTTTTCCCTGTTGTTCCTTTCACCCATATCTGAGTCACAGCCCCAGGGGACAGACAGACACAGTGCCTGGTGCTGCTCCTGCTCTCCTACTGTCCTGCTTTCCTGCTCTCTTTCTCTCCTTCTCTCCTGCTCTCCTGCCCTCCTGCCCTCCTCCTTTCCTGCTTTCCTGCTTTCCTGCTCTCCTTCTCTCCTGCTTTCCTTCTCTCCTTCTCTCCTGCTCTCCTTCTCTCCTGCTTTCCTGCTTTCCTTCTCTCCTGCTTTCCTGCTTTCCTTCTCTCCTGCTCAGGGTCCATCCTGCAGCTCTGTCCCTGCTCATCCTCTGCCTCCATCCCCCTGTGCCCATCCACCTGTACTCACAGTGCCACAGCCTGCCCAGAGCCACTCCAAACGTGAAAAATAAATACCCTGGGAAACCAAACCTTCCCCCCGTGGCGAGGGGAACGGGCAATTAGCGGATCTTTTTTGCTGCAGTAGTTAATTTTTTACAAGCCTCCCTTATTTTCCCTGTTTCCCCTGGTTAATAATGACTCGCAGCCGCTTACACCATAAATAAGTTCCACAAATTTCGCAGATGCACCGGGCTGTTTAAGCAGGGAAATTGAGCAGCATATGTCTGAATGGTTAATTGACTTAATTGCTGTTAGTTGGGCTATTAGCACACTTGATCCACCCCAATGACCGCAATACTTTCTTAATGGTGTTCATTTTATTTGGATGCCAAGCTCCAGTTACCATTACAGGGAAATTTCCAATTGCTGATTACCTCATAAATATATAATTGTAGTCATAGGCTAAATAAAGCCAACAGGCATTAATAATGAACAGCATTTGACTAAGAGCCTTTAAAGGATGATGGAAGTTTCTTTAAGGACCTCAGCTATTCTTGAAATGTAAATAATCTTTCATGTTTCTATTTTTAATGATGCTGCATCCTTTTCCCAGTCTGCATCGAGCTCCAGGAGAGGTGCTTGGTGCATCTCACATCCAGGTAATGTCCAGAGAAAACAGCAGAGCCGGGAGCCTCCTGAGCTCTCCCTGTTCCAGGAGCAGCTCCCAAGGGATGCTAAGGTTATTCTTTTCAGGCAGCCACGGGTGTGTGGGTGACCACTGAGTCCAGCCTCTCATCCAGGCTTTCTGCAAACAGCTTTTCCCACTCCCTGTCCGCAGGGGGAAGGCAAAGAAAGGCACCACCAGGCCAGGTCCTGCCCTGTGGCCCTGAGAGCAGCTCCTGTGGCAGGGATGGGTGACCAGGACCCCCTTTGGGACCAGGCTGGTCCTGGGTCCAGCCACCCCCAAATCAGTCTAGTCTGTCACCAGACAAACCAATAACCATAAAAATTGCCTCTACCAGTGCAGATCTGCCCCCAAATGTGGCATTAAGGGCAGGTATGATTTATCCAGAAGAGGAGCAGCAAGGGAAGAATGGCCTTTTCCAACTCCAGCATTGTTGCTGGCTCTAGAGACAATTTAATTATCCCAGGCTTTTCTTAACTGACCTAGTCAAATGAACCTGCCTAGCTCTGTCCACAATAATTACCCACAGTTTGCTAATTCATGTGGAGAAGAAATTACTCCTCGATAGTCTGTTAATCTTTGATTCCCAACCATGAGCTCATTTACTCCAGGCTTGTTCCCCACTGGCACCAAACGGAGAGCGTTGCATTAGTTATTTTCAGCTATTAAGGAACTAGTTATAATTAATGCTGTCTTTGACCATGGCCTGGTTCTAGGCAGATGCCTTGGGCTGCTGAAATGGGTGGGGGCTGTGTCACAGCCACATTTCTGGGGTTTGGGAGCATCCTGCACATCCTTGTGGCAGCGTCACAGCAGGGCTAGGACAAGTGGGACCAACCCTTGGGTCATGGACACAGGGAAGAAGGGACCTGCCACCCCTGGATGTGCAGGGTGACCATGGTCTGTGGGCAGCATCCTGCCCTTTCTCTCATTGCCAGAGAGGTGGGAATGTGTCACCCCGGCTCTATGTGTCCCATGTCACCATGGGCTGCCCCGTGGGGGGCTCTGCCACCTTCCCCCTTAGGAATTGTTTCTCATTTCCAGCTCTTCTGCCCATTTCTATGGGCACTGCTGTGTCGCAGACATCTTTTATGGAAAATCCTTTCCTCAGGATTTTTCCTCCTGAGAAGCTGGGAGGCCTCAGGAACAAAATGTAAACATTGATTATCTGCTGCTGTGGAATGCAACAGGTGCATCTGTGACTGGTCTCATGTGGTTGTTTCTAGTTAATGACCAATCACAGTCAGCTGGCTTGGACAGAGAGCCACAAGCCTTTGTTATCATTCTTTCCTATTCTATTCTTAGCTAGCCTTCTGATGAAATCCTTTCTTCTTTTCTTTTAATATAGTTTTAATGTAATATATATAATAAAATAATAAATCAGCCTTCTGAAACCATGGAGTCAGATCCTCGTCTCTTCCCTCATCCTGAGACCCCTGTGAACACAGTCACAGTGCTGTGTGATGGGAAGCCAGTGAATCATTGGATGTGTGCAGGGATGGAGGCCGGGAAGAAAGGAAAAAAAAAATCAGGAGAGAGGAGAAGGTTTTTGAGGAGCAGGAAAGTGAAACACCCTTTGCAGCCTCCTGCCTGAGCTGCTCTGCCCCAGTGCCAGGGTCCCTCTGCACCCCAGAGCCTTCCCTGGAGAGGAACAGGAGCTGGAAGCTGTTGGGTTTCACCCATTCCCAAGGGTTACAATTCCCCTACCCTGCCTTGCTCTCCTCTTTCCCATCAGGGTCTCCTTCTGCAATCCTACCAGGATCTGGTCCCTGTGTCACAGGAGCTGGCAGGGACCCCCTGCCTGCCCACCCCTCCTCAGATGGGGGTGAACTCCTCTTCCTCTCCCCTCCTTCCCACCCTCAGCTGGCCACTGGCACCCTGGCAGGGCTGATGGCACTGGGGGGGTGAGGGTGCCCTCCAGACCTGCAGAAAACGAGAAGCAGATGTTGCTGCAGCAGAGGAAAGGTCTCAGGATATGAAATAGTTTCACCTGGTGCCTTCATCTCCTGGAAAAATCACACGTGACAATTCCTTTTGAAAATGATCAAAGCCAGGCACGGCGTTTCCTCTCTCCTTGCCCATCTACTCCGCTCTGTTTTATCAGATGGAGTTTAAAGCAAGAGCATGTTTTATTTTAGAACAGATTTTAAAAATAATCTGGCCTTTCAGCTTGACCATTCAAACCATCTGCTTTCCAACGTCTCAGATGTTGGCCTAGAGAAGAGGAGTGGTGTTAACAATAAGCAAAAGTACCTAATAATCAGTTTAATACAATGCTGCACAATACTTATGGAGTTGGCATTCCCAAAGTTATTACCAGAAGCCAAATCTTAATCCTTTTTAAGTTGGGGGGAAAATGGATCAAAAATTAGAATGATATCAAGCATAAAATAATCTTCTGTCTGTATTGCACTGATAAAAAAAAAATAGAATATATAATTACCATGTACAAACTGCTTATGTTTGTGATTATATGTTGCTGCCATCTCCAGGTCCTCCCGGTAAATGACTTAATTGGGTTGTCCTGATGTATGGATGGAGAGTGGGAATGAGTGCTGGATCTCCCAGGGATGTGTGCTGGATCCCTGCTCTGGGAATGCCTGGCACAGGGGCAGAGCTTTGCTGCTCCTGGAGATGCTGCAGAGGGTGAGAGGGGCTCCTGGGTGGCTGCTCCTGGGGTTCCTTTTTTCCTCCTCCTTTACAATTGCCAAATCTCACCACAGATTTTTGGGGTTTTTTTCCAAAAATGAGTAAAGTGAAGAGAAAATCTGGCAGAAGAATGGTCCAGGGTCTCTGGGACATCAGTAGGGTGGATGTGGCATGGGATTTAGAATTTTGGAATTTAAAAAGTGCCTCATGCCTGAAGGGACATTGAACCAACAAGGGAAGAGGGAGGGAAGCACAAAGGATCCAGTGCTCTGTCTAGACACTAAAAATACTTGAAAATCAAGTCATGGGATTATCTCCACAGAGGAGCAGACTGGGCAGGCATAAAAACAGCGTTCAGGGCTGAAAGGAAATGGTGAGAAATATAAAATACTAGCTAAGAAATGTGGCAAAGGGAAAGGGCTGGGGCTTCCCATGGCTGTGAGCAGCACCCAGATGGATAAAGCGCTGCTTTGGGAAGGAAAACGGGAGACAAAGTCTTAAGGGATTAGAGGAGCATCTTCTATTGGCACAGGGAAGATAACAGGGAACAGCCCGATCTCAGGAAGGAATTGTGTCCATGTGTGGGACGAGCAGCACCAGAAAGCTCCCCAGGAAAAGGGGACACCCAAAGATTGCCTGGATGGTGGCTCCATTCTGCTGCTCTGTGCAGTGTGTGGCAGTGAATCTCTGCCCATGGATAGCCCAGGAACAAGCACCAGGATTAGGTGGAACACACCAGGATTAGGGGATTTATATGTATAAAAATGCCTCATTTGCTTTCTGCCTTTTCTGCCACATATCAACCCACAATATCCCTCACAGCCTCACAATCCTCTTTATTGCCCACTGTATTTTTTATTTTCTGTTGGGTTTTGTGTTAGTTTTTTTTTTAATATTTGCTAAATTTAGCCATTTTTCTGGTGAGAACATTCAGCAGCACAGAAAGCAATGCTGTCAGGTAAGTTAATCATTCTCAAAAGACTAGTGTCATGTAGTGAGGAATTTTTGCTTGGGAAAAAAATTTCAATGCAAATGATGGCCATTACCTCTATTAAATTAATTAAATTAATTAATTAAATATTTAATTTAAAGCCTAAATTAATTAATTAGGTATTTAATTTTTTGCCCCAAAAAGTGAAGGTAATTTCATAAGTGATTCAGGAAGGTGGGCAGTCCAGGCAGGAGGTGGAACAAGAGAAGTTTTAAGCTCCCTTCCAACCCAAACCATTCCATGATTCTGTGATTCTCAGATTCTTTGACCCTGCTCTTTAATGTGCTGTTCCAGAGACTCTGACTGGTTTCAAGTTCTTGGGCAGAGAATTTTTCTTAATAGCCTCTAAACCTGCAGATCAATACGTGAGGTTTGCTAAACAACCCAGCCAAATCAAAGGTATATTTTGAACCTGAAAAAAGTACTCTCTGCACTTTTTACCATTTACCCAGCACTAATATTTACCTGGAATTAATTCTGCTCCTTTCCCAACCCTGAACCTTCCTGCTGGGGGGAAGGCTGGTAAGATGCCCATGCTGCTTCTATGGGGTGAAAGCATTTTGGATGAACATAATTCATTCTCTGAATTCTCAGGATCCAAAATCTATTTGATGTAAAAGGTCAGAAGGTTTTCCAGTCATGCAAAAAAAATACAGGCAGCCAAAAATATGTAAATCCAGTGACTTGGACAATTAACATTTAAGCTAAATTAAAACTAGAAGTGGTGAGGATGCACCAGCAAGTGTTGTGCCCATCACATCTCTCCAGGCTGGCACAGCTCAGCCAACACAAATCCTTCAGTCCCACCTGCTCTCAGGTGGTTTATCACCAATAAACCCCCAACAGTTTATGACCAATCAATCAATAATTAGAGTAACACCTTTGCAATGAGTTTTGGCTGCTGCACCACGGACTTGTCTAAAATGCAGGGGGAATCAGTTTGGGGCACTGCTTCCCCTGACAGGATTCCTTTGGCCATGCCAGGCTCAGCTGGCACAGGGATCCCAGTGCTCTTTCCTCCATCCTGCCTTCCCTGTCACTCCCCTTGTGTCCTTTCGAGCTGGGAGGGAGCTGGTGGGCTCAGGGCCATCCTCCTTCCTTCTTCCAGACCAGCTCAACCTCCTGTGGTGCTCTCACCTCCTCTGACAGCAGGGATAGGGAAATCCCACCTGCCTCCCCTCTCCTTGGCTTTTCCTTTATTGCTCTGTGGGACCTCCACATTCCCACTGCAGCTTTCCCCACTGTGGCTGCATCTGGGAATTTTTCATTTCCCCCCATTTTTGCCAAGCACGTTTGAGCTGATGCCACTCTTCTGAGCTGTTCCTTGCTGCACTTTTGGGCTTTGGTGAGCCAGCCTCATCTGGGCCATCAATGCCCTGAGTTTTGAGGTTTGCCATCACCTTCCAGACCATTTCCATCTTCAGAACAGAGCCCCACAGCTGGCAGAGGAGGGATGTGCTCCCTGGAGCTGCTCGACAGCCTTTGTGTGGGAGAAATTCCACCCAGAGCGAGCATCCCTCTGTGGTGCTCAGCAAGGTGGGGCCGAAGGAGACAGGAGGGGCATTTTTCATAATGAGGGGGGTGTCTGAGGGACTTTGTGAATGGACTGGGAAAGTCAAGGGCTCGGGATCACGTTGCAGCCACTGAAAGAGCCCCGTAAATGGAGTCATTCTTGGTGGCAGTAACCGATCCGCCTCCCGGCTGAGAGTCATGGAGATTAGGCATTAATTGAGCCCGGGCTCCGAGGGGGGAGAGGGAGCGCGGGGCTGGGCTGGGGAGGCAAAGGGAGCCTTGGGATGGGAGTACAGAGAGGCTGTTAATAAAGACACAGCGGCAGCTGCGCACCGAACGGGCCGGGATATAGGGTTTCAAGAGCCGGGCTCGTCTTTCCACTGAGAGCTACCTTTCATGGGATGTAACCCTAGGAATGAGCCCCGGAGCCAGCGCCACCAGGGCAGCACCGCCCTGGGGACGGGGACAGGGATGGGGATGGGGACAGGGATAGGGATGGAGACAGGGATGGGGACAGGGACGGGGACAGGGATAGGGATGGGGATAGGGATAGGGACGGGGACAGGGACAGCCCTGCCTGGCCAGTGGGTCTCTGGCAGCACTGCCCTGGGGACAGGGACAGGGATGGGGACAGGGACAGCCCTGCGTGGCCAGGGGTCACTGGCAGCACTGTCCTGGGGATGGGGACAGGGATGGGGACCGAGACAGGGACAGCCCTGCCTGGCCAAGGGGTCTCTGGCAGCGCTGCCCCGGGATCTGCACCACTGGGAAGGGAATTGCATCCATTGCTTCCCACAAACCCACCCACCCAGAACCTTGGGATTCACGGATCGGGAGGGGGGTGATGAGCTCTGAGAATGGGGAGGGTCACGGGGAGCCGTGCCCAGCACGGCTGGGGCTGGGTTTAATCTGGAAGTCACGGCGAGACAATGAGTTTTCCTCGTCGGAGCTTTTCAGTTCATTACTCTGCCTCTCTCTTTTCTGCAAATAAGTAAATGCACTTAACAGGTTGCTGCAGGTCACCTAAGCTCCCTGTCGTGTGTGCACTCTTATCCCCTGATAATTGCAAAGTGCTGCTACCGATCTGAAATGTCAAAGGAGTGATTTAAATAGGAATTTACATCTGCCGCAAACGAGGGCGGCGCACACACAGGCAGGGACTGCAGCCAGCTGACACCCAGCGCTGCCAAACGGGGGCACTGGGCTGGGGCTGCCATCCCCACCCGGGCTGGGATGTCCAGGAATTCACAGAGGAAGGTATCGAGACTTGGAAATGTCCTCAGATCCTTTTGCACAGGTAGGAGAGGGTGACCACAGTTTGCTGGTGGGAGTGGAGGGACTGAGAACCATTGTCGCAGATATCTTTTTATGAAAAATTCTTTCCTTAGGATTTTTCCTCCTGAGAATCTGGGAGGCCTCAGGAACAAAATGTAAACAGTGATTATCTGCTGCTGTGGAATGCAACAGGTGCATCTGTGAT
The DNA here is from genome assembly GCF_027579445.1 of Ammospiza nelsoni. Classification (NCBI taxonomy): domain Eukaryota; kingdom Metazoa; phylum Chordata; class Aves; order Passeriformes; family Passerellidae; genus Ammospiza; species Ammospiza nelsoni. The sequence goes on along the minus strand of NC_080650.1, from coordinate 4,874,659 downwards.
TGGCCCATGTTGGTTGTTTCTAATTAATGGCCAATCACAGTCAGCTGGCTCGGACAGAGAGTCCAAGACGATGCCTTTGTTATCATTCCTTCTTATTCTATTCTTAGCTAGCCTTCTGATGAAATCCTTTCTTCTATTCCTTTAGTATAGTTTTAATATCATATATATAATAAAATAATGAATTAAGCATTCTGAAACATGGAGTCAGATCCTCGTCTCTTCCCTCATCCTAAGACCCCTGCGAACACGGTCACATGTGAGCATCTCTCTGGGCTGGAGCCATGGCCAGCAGGGTTTTCCTGGCAGCCAAAGCCTGCCTGGATTTGGGGCACCCCAACTCCCCAAAACACGGCTGCAGTGAGCTGGTGGGTGCAAAGGGGTCAGCTCACAGCCTGTCCTCACTCCTTTGCACTGCAATCTCTGCACATTAAATGGTTTTCCATTTTATTTTGGCATCCTGCTTTCCCTGCTTGCCTTCCCACCGTTTGCTTTCAAAGAGGGATTGTGGCAATTCACGTTTGCAGAGCTGTGGGAAGAAGCAGCCCCTGCTCCACCCACGCTCTGTTCTCACCCCGAGCCAGGGCCAGGCCCCTGCCCTGCTGCAGGTCACTGTAGAGGGGTGATTCACCTGCATCCCTCTGGTTACACACCAGGACCCTCAGACTGGACAAGAAAAGAGCTCTTTGTTCTTCTCCAAACCTATCCATATGACCAAATCCCTGCCAGGGGATGTGAGTTACCTGTGGCAGCATGCCCTGACCTGCCTGGCTCCCCAGGCTGCTCCAGGTCACCCCTCAGGTGCCACCAAAATCCCAGGGGATGCAGGAGCAGCCAGTTCTCAGCTCCCACATGGACCAGGCTTTCTGCCATCACCTCTTTCCCTTGAAAGCTCTCTCAATCCAAACTGTGGCACAGCCCACACGCTCCTAGTGAGTGGTTTAGGACAGAAAATGCCCATGTCAGCCTCTGTCAAAGATGATCTACAGCTGCTCAGCCTCACTCAGGCTCCTCAGGAGCAGATCAATGGGCTGCTGGGGCTCCAGACTAATAAATAATAACAATGATAAAAATAAAATATAACTGGTAGTAATGCGGTGTGTTTGTTCACAGGCCACATCCCTCACACTTAATAGAGGCTTTGCTATCCAGCTTAATTAAAAGTGGCACAAAAAGCCTCTTCTCTCACATTTGACTCAAAGCTGGCTGCTTTCTCTTTTGGACAGAGGCCATGGTGTGGTGGTGGTGGTGTGGCTGGGCCATCAGTGACAGCACTGGGGACACTGCTGCCCTCAGATGCCACCATGAACCCACCCAGATAGGGGTGAATTGGGAGAACATCCAGAGCTGCACACACAAAGCACCAGGCAGTGCAGCCCTGTAGCTGTAACTCACCCTGATTATTCCTCTGTGGGTGTGAGCATTAATGACCCAGGGTTCAACACCAAGCACTGTGGTTTGCTCACATCTCTCCCAGACTGCTCATGAAAGCTGCAATGAGCTCCTTCCTGGCTCTTCAGGATCCCTGTGTACCTAAAAGGGTGCAGGCAAGAAGCCCCAGATGTGTCTGCAGCACGACAGTTTCCTGGAAGGAGAGGAATAAAAAGCTGGGAACTGCTCAGTTGGACACCACGGAGTCAGGAATATCTCTGCTTGAGGGTGTCTGAGAGCCCCAGATCTCCCAGCTCCTGTTGTTCCCTTTCCTGGAACCAGAAGGGTCCAGCAAGGCATCCTCAGCCAGAGCATTGCCAAAGTCAATGCCTGTCCCAGGTAAAATGTGTCTGAATCACAGAACCATGGGATCCTTTTGACTGGAAAAGCCCTCTAAAATCATCAACTCCATCCCACAGCACTGCCAAGACCACTAAACCATGTCCCCAGGTGCCACATCCACACACATGGCTTTTAAACCACTCCAGGGACAGTGACTCTCACACTGCCCTGGGCAGCCTGTGCCAGGACTAGAAAACATTTCCAGTGGAAAAATTTTTTCCTGATATCCAGTCTAAATCTCTAAATCCTAAATTTTAATCCCACTGCTCCCTCCTGCTGCAAGTCACCTCCAGCAAACACTGGGGGCTACATGACCTGTCCAAAATTGTAGCAGAGGAAGGGCAGGGAAGCTGTGCACGCCTGACCTGTGTGTGACCACTGCCACTGCCGGAGTCCCTGGGAGCAGCACAGTCCAAGCAACACCTTCAAACACCTCTGGAAATCAGGAACCAGCTCATTTTCGTCTTCCCCGCTTTGATGGCTTCAGATGTGTATTAGCACAGGATGTTTTTAATGTCTCATCTGCAGCATTTTGCTTTCCCTTTAATCAAACAAGGTGGGATAACCAGGAAGGGATCACACGGCTCCCTCCCACTCTGCAGCTCGATACTCACACACACCAAGGCTCAATTATTTGTTATACACTGTCTAATACTTTCTATAGCAAACAGAGTTTTATTATCAGCTAATGTATTGATAAAAGAGAAGGAGTTAGTTGATTGAATATGTAATAAATACAGAAATATACTTGAGCTATCGATTGCTGCAGTTGCTTACGTGCACTATTGATATCCCGGGTGCAGATTCGCCCTCAGACTGTTGAGTCATGAAACGCCCATCATCATCTTTAATAATAAAGGGTGACTATTTTTGAACACTTCACAAGGAAAAAAAAAAGAAAAAATCCATTTGCTAAATGGGTTTGTGCGTATTGCTGGGACTGCTCATGTGGAAAGTATGAGAGAGGAGCAGAGGGAAAGGTGCCAGCTCTCCACGTGCCTGAGGAAATGCACGCTCCGCTGGGAAACCCGCATTATCCACCAGATCAGAAACCCACATTATCCACCGGATCAGAAACCCACATTATCCACCGGATCAGAGGCACAGCAGAGCCTCAGTGAAAAGCCCTTTTTGATGCCAAAGTGGCAAATCCACAGCTCCAAAGCTGGGATGTGTGGATTTGAGGGGTGTCTGAACAGACTGGTGCCCCTCATCACTGGGCCACAGTGACTCCCAGCAGTGCTGGAGCGTGGCTTGGCCACAAGTGGGAATTTCACAATCATAAGGCTTGATTTATTATTTTATTGTATATATTATATGAAAACTATACTAAAATAATAGAAGAAAGGATTTAATCAGAAGGCTAGCTAAGAACAGAATAGGAAAGAATGATAACAAAGGTTTGTGGCTCGGCTCTCTGTCCGAGCCAGCTGACTGTGATTGGCCATTAATTAGAAACAACCAACATGAGACCAATCACAGATGCACCTGTTGCATTCCACAGCAGCAGATAACCATTGTTTACATTTTGTTCCTGATGCCTCTCAGCTTCTCAGGAGGAAAAATCCTAAGGAAAGGATTCTTCATAAAAGATGTCTGTGACACTCACACACCATTATCATCTCCCTGCATCATGGAGAAGCAGCAGCACAGCCCTTGGGGCAGGACCCTCACCCAGCCCGTGCTGGGCTCACCATCACCCTGTCCCCAAATCACAGGGTGTGCAGAGCACAGTACACATCCCTGCTGGGTCTGGGGCCACTGTAGCTGTGCTCCATGGTCAGAGCAGTGCCCAGCCGAGGTGTCCGTGCCCTGTCACATCCCTGTCCCCTGCTGCTTTTTGCCCGCCTTTTTGTCCCTGCTGATCGCCCTCCTCTTGCTCGTTTATTTGATCGTTTCAGACAAGCAGCCTTCACCTGAGGACATGTCAGGGCGCTGCTGGTTACTTGTCCAAGGGGGAAAACATTCTTTATCTCCTTCAGTGGCTCGTGCTTTCTGAGGCATCAACACCCCGCAGCCCCCGGGGTGGCACGAGATCCGTGTTTGGTGTAGTTCAGTAATTCTGCAGATGTGCTGTGCCGACGTGACCATCCCAAGGAATCAAAATCTGCAGCGTTTTCACAGTGGAAAAGGGGTTTCATCTCTGAGCAGCGGGTTTGTGTGGCAAAGGGCAAGGGCACACAGGGGAGGTGGCAGTGCCAGCACCAACGTGTGTCTGGTCACAGGTGACCCTGTCACATCACTGTCACAGCTGCTGGGGACACCCCTGTGCTGCCACCCTGCATCGCCCTGTCAGGGAGTGTGGGGCACCCACGGCTGGCCCCAGGCAGCCGAAGCACTGAGCTGGGACAAATCCGAGTTGCTGTTCATGCCATGGACACACAGGATCTCCACGGGGCCCTCGGTGCAGCTCGCAGCTGGCTGGGGCTCCAGCAGGGCTCATGAGCTGTGGTCTGCCCCAGCACAGCCTCCCCAGTGCCACAGGAGCTGCTGGCACTGGGCACAGCTGGGCTGGCAGCTCACAGAGCCACAGCTTGGTGTGGGCAGGGCAGTGGGAGCAGGATGGGATGGACATGGGAGCAGAGGGGCTGGCAGGGATCAGCTCACAGCCTGTCCTCACTCCTTTGCACTGCATTCTCTGCACATTAAATGGTTTTCCTTTTTTTTTTTTTTTTTTGCATCCTGCTTCCCTGTGATGCAGGGAGATGATAATGGTGTGTGAGCATCACTCTGGGCTGGAGCCATGGCCAGCAGGGCTGTCCTGGCAGCCAAAGCCTGCCTGGCTTTGGGGCACCCCAGCTCTCAGAGCAAACACGGCTGCAGTGAGCTGGTGGGTGCAAAGGGGTCAGCTCACAGCCTGTCCTCACCCCTTTGCACTGTATCCTCTGAACATTGAATGATTTTCAAATTTTTTTTGGCATCCTGCTTTCCCTGCTTGCTTTCCCACCGTTTGCTTTCAAAAAGGGATTGTGGCAAATCACGTTTGCAGAGCTGTGGGAATAAGCACCTCCTGCTCCACCCACGCTCTGTTCTCTGAGAGAATGGGACCAGGCCCCTGCCCTGCTGCAGCAGGACCCCCCTGCCTTCCCCAGGTCACTGCAGAGGGGTGATTCACCTGCATCCCTCTGGTTACACACCAGGACCCTCAGACTGGACAAGAAAAGAGCTCTTTGCTCCTCTCCAAACCTATCCATATGACCAAATCCCTGCCAGGGATGTGAGTTACCTGTGGCAGCATGCCCTGACCTGCCTGGCTCCCCAGGCTGCTCCAGGTCACCCCTCAGGTGCCACCAAAATCCCAGGGGATGCAGGAAGCAGCCAGGTGCCAAGATAACCAAAAAAGACCAGAACAAATGCTGGATTTATTTTCCCACCTAAGTAGAGGTAAAACTGCAGGTAAAACTGCTGTCAAGTGGCCATTTTGAGAAACCACCAAAAAACTTGGTGGATATTTTGTCCATTTCCACATGTCACGGATCTTCATTGTGACACCAAATTCATACATAGTGCTCAAAGCCAGGTTCCTGTCCACCTCTGACCTGAATAAGGTGCAACCAGCCAGGTGCAACCAAAATCCCAGGGGATGCAGGAGCAGCCAGATGCCACCAAAATCCCAGGAGATGCAGAAGCAGCCAGGTGCCACCAAAATCCCAGGAGATGCAGAAGCAGCCAGGTGCCACCAAAATCCCAGGAGATGCAGGAGCAGCCAGCCCCATGGACATGGGATGCACTAACAGTGCTCCCCTACATCCACACTCAGGGGCCCCCAGAGCCCCCTGCCCTCCTCTCAGTGATCCTGGGACAGCCCCACACAAGCAGAGACTTGGGCAGTGAGTGTGTGTATGTGTGTGTGTGTGTTTAATAAAATACAAACTTACATTTCCCTTTTCAAATGGAATTAACATACTTTATTGCCAGCTATAAGAATTATTCCTTAAGGGTAAGAAGTTTATAAAAAATTTAAAGTAACAAAGGCAAACTTATAAAAAATTCATCTTTTAGTAGTGATTGCTCTATAAAAAAAAAGAGTAGGTTTAAGTGAGAATACAAAATTCACAGAATTAATTATGTAAACAGGAAAAAAAGGCACAACAGCTGAGAACTAAACTAATTAGCAGCAGAGTGGCCCTGCCAGTGGCAGCCTGGGCCAGCGCATTGGCTGTGTGAGAGTAACCTGCAGTGACACTTGTGTCCCCAAGTTATTTATGACACAGCTCGGCTGAGGCTCAGAGCAGGGCTGGTTTAATTAACCCAATGCTGGGTGTGGGCAACACCAGCTTTTCTCACCTGGGTGTGGTGCTGGGATCTTTGTCCCCAGGGTGCTGCAGGCTGGTGTTGGCTCAGAATCACTGTGGGCTCCTCTGGAGGAGCTGCTGCAGCTCCACCAGGGCTGGGAGCCCAGAACTCATGGAATCATGGAATTATGGAATGGTCTGGGTTGCCTGGCCAAGAGTCCCAGAAGAGAGAGAGAAAACAAGATCCCTATAAAAGGGGAACCTGGAGTGAAACCCCAGCCCTCCAAGGCAGGACAAGGCTGTGGCCAAACCTTCTGCACCTTCCCTCCATCCTTGGTGGGGAGCAGAGAAGGGGCAGGAGAGGGGACACAAAGCTGGGGTGGGAGAAGGAGAACCTTGCCAGGTAGTGCAGGTGTCACCTTGGCTCAGTCTCTGTCCCTCTGTTTGGGCACAGCAGTGTTCCCAGAGCACCCCTGATGCTGACCCCAGCCCAGACAGACACAAGGGGTGCTGAGGGGGGTCTTTGGGGGTGTCCTGTGCTGGGTTTGTCCCCACCCACCCCTCAGGACTGTGGGGGCTGTGTCTCCCCCCTGCTCACCAAAGTCCATGCCTGGCTCCTGTGCCTGGATCCCTTGGGTTTAATGATTTCCTTGCTCCATCCAGACCAGCCAAATGCAGCCGGGAGCAGAATGAGCAAGAGCCTTTCCATTCACAGGCACACTGAAGGTGTCATTGAGATGCAAGGCGCTTGCTCATTCCAGCCTGCTCTTTTTGCATTAGTTTTCACTGTAGCAAAATTTTCAGGAGGAGAAAAGAAACCTTAAGGAACACATTTAAAAGTGAAGTTGAATAGAAGGGGGCTGCTGGGAATACAAATGCTGCTCGAGTTTCCCTCTGATTCCTTCCACTGGCTGTGCTCTGCCAGGAGGCTCTGCTGGCCCTGCCCTGGAGGAGCTGCTGTCAGTGGGTGTTCCCAGCAGGGACAATCAGTTCCACAGCTCCTGTGGGTGTCCCCAGCCAGGGACAACGAGTCCCAGAGCTCCCATGGGTGTCCCCAGGTGGGGATGATGAGTGCCACAGCTCCCATGGTCTCACATCTCCCCTTGCAGGTTCAGGAGCTGCAGGCTGAGGTTTCTCTGTGCTCTCAGCTGCACAGGAGAGGAGGACACAGCAGAGACATCCCTGCCCTGGCTGGGGGTGACACTTTGGGTGTCACAGTCACTCTGAGCCTGTTTGGACACAAGGCTGCAGCTGCACAGTCCCACCAGCATCGCCACAGTGGGATGTGGTGGCTCCAATCTGGGGTGAACACCAGGGGCTTTGCCAGGTGCCACTTTCTGCTGTGACACCTCCTTGGGTGTGGGATAGGCCAAGAGTGTCCTCTTGGAACACTTACCCTTGGGAAGGGACAGGGATAGGATGGGGATGGGGATGGGGATAGGGGTGAGGATGGAGATGGGGATAGGGATGGAGATGAGGATAGGGACAGGGACAGGGATGGAGATGGAGATCAGGATGGGGCCAGGGATTGGCTTTGCCTCCCCTCCTGCAGAGCCTCCCCGTTGCTGCCACCCCCGTGAGCGACCGAAGCGTCACTTGGGTGGGGAAGGAGCAGCCACATTTAGAAAGTGCAGGAAAGGCAGAGCTCGAGTTTCACAGGAGCCCCTCGCCCCCTCCTTTTCTCACCCGCTCAGCTCAAAGCATTCCTGAAAATCCTCCTTTCCTCAGCCAGGGCTATTTTTGCCTCTGAGCTGTAGCATGAGTAGGTGGGATCATCCCGCCCTGCCCAGGTGTGCTGGCCCAGGGGTGGATCAGGCTTTGCAGAGTGGGGAAGATCTTTTACCCCATTGCTGAGCCACAGTGAAATTCCAGGAGGGATTCACCTTCCCTCCTGCAGCCCTTTCCCTGCCCCAGATCCATTTTTCCCCTCTGTGTGATGAAGCAGTGCTAATGGGAGCCCAGGAGGTTTTAGCTGCACGTTTCCCTTCCCTGGCAGATTTTAGTGATGCAGAGGTGGGATCCCTAGAGCTGAACATCCCAACCCTGATTCCCTGCTTGGAGACACACTGACTGTGAGGAGGAACAGCACCCACAGGGCTCTGCTCAGCAGTGAAAGACCCAGAGAAATGCTGGCAGCTCCCCCTGAACCTCTTGAGGGCAGAGTAGGGACCAGCAGCTGCTGTGGAGAATTTTCTTGAGGATACAGGGCTGGAATGACCCCCCTTAGCCAGGTGGGCTTCTGCCAACACTCGATTTGAGCCCCTCCCTTTCCTCTCCTCTGCTGACAAGTGCCAGGCCAGTGCTCCCCGTGCCCTCTCTTGGCACTGCTGCCCTTTCCTCTTGCTGCTCTCTGAAGTGGATTTAATGAGGATTTTAAGTGGTTCCTTCAGGCAGGTGCTGGCCAGGCCAGCCCGTCAGGACCGAGATCCACGCTGGAAGTTCTCCTAATGAACCCTGCGGCCGGAGGAGGGGACACAGGCGGGACATTCCCTGCGCTCAGCCCCGGCTGCTGCCGCGGCCCTGGAGCGGCAGGAGAGCAGGACGGGGCACGATGAATATTTCATGGTGCAGCGCCAGAGCTTCGCATCAGCACCAGAGCGGAGGGCTCAGCACTGCTGGTGTTTGATCCCGCACGTGGAAATATCAGGGCAGCCGAGCCTGGGTGCGCTCCGAAGGAGAGGAGCGGCCGCGATGCTGCCACAACCGGACAGGGTGGCACAGAGGGGACAGGAGCAATGTGAATGGGAGGACAGGGATTGCTCTGCCACCCTTTCAGTTTCCAGGCTGATAATAACTCCAGAGATGTCCTCAGGGCTCTGAAAATACATGGCTAAAGAGAAGATCTTCATCATGAAGGGAGAGCAGGGGAGGTTGGGCTGACCTTCGCACAGAGCAGCGGCCAGCGGCACTGAAAGGTCACTGTGAGCACTCGTACTGCTGCTGGCTCCTGCCTGAGGGGCTGGCAGGGACAGGGACCACCAGCCCAACCAGCACAAACCTCTCTCTGGAAATGTTTCTGGTTCTAAAGCCCAGATTCCTCATGTCCCCAAGTCCTCATCTCTGGGGGTGCCCAAGACGTGGCACTCAGAGCTCTGGGCTGGGTGACAAGGAGGGGACGGGTCACAGGTTGGACTCGGTGTTCTTGGAGGTCTTTTCCAACCTAAATGACCCTGGCATTCTGTGTCTGGACCCTGCCCACAGCCTCTGCCTTCGCAGAGATGTGGAGCCAGCTCTGTATCATCACCTGCTGCTGAATCAGCCCCGGCAATATCCCGGTGGTGCTTCAGAGCTGGAGAGCTCTCAGCTGGGAGGTGCTCCCTGCCACTGGCATCAGTTCAAGCCGCCTGGTGAACTAAATTGATTTTTTATAGTTGCTCTGGAGCAAGTTAAATGAATCTGTTAGTAGCTGCTCCCTGCTTAAAGCTTCCCTCAGTGCTGGAACTGCAGCTCCATAAAACGGGGGGGGCTGCTCCAGCCGTGCCCCCGCCCCTGAGCAGTGCTGCTGTGATTAGCTGCCTGCTGCATAATTCCACATCGTTACTGAGGGAGCCATCAGCGGAGAGAGCCGAGCTGGGCTGGAGAGGAACCCGTGCCTCAAATGGGAACCCTGTGCAAAACACGGCGTGCAGGTGTCTGCACACTCCTGGTTTGTATCTGCACCTCCCGTGTTTGCCCAGTGCCAGCTCTGAGTGTTGAATAGCTCAGCTATCACAGTCCTGCCTCAAAGACAATGATATAAAAAATTAACAGCAGTTTTGCTTTTAATTTTATAGAGGTTTGTTTGGAATTTTTTTTTTTCTTGGACATTTCCCCACATTTCTGGGCATGGGAAATCCACTCCCATAAAACCAGTGCAGGTTGAGATTCACAGGGTTCCAGAACCTGGTGTTTTGAGAAGATAAAGGTCACCCCTTGGAGACGGACTGGAGGCTGAGCTCAGGCTTGTGGAAGCTCGATGATTCCTGCATCTCTGGGGCTTTGGACATAGCAGGAGGCATCAAGAACAGGCCAAATCCAGCCCAAATCAGCCACAAAACCCCTTAGTGGGTGTGCTCAGAGCCACACCACAGCAATGCCACCCTGTGTCCCGTGCCCAGCCTCGGCATCTGGCACTGCTGCCCCTGTGCTGGCCCTGGGGCCGGAGGATGCTGAGCTGGCAAAGCATCCCTCACAAAAATGGGGCAGGGGGATGCTGAGCCTGCAGAACAACTCTCCCAAAAATGGGGCTGGGGAATGCTGAGCCTGTAGAGCATCTCTCCCAAAAATGGGGCTGGGAGATGTTGAACCTGTAAAGCATCTCCCTGAAAATGAAGTTTGGGGATGCTGATCTGGCAGAGCATCTCTCCCAAAAAGCCAGGCAAACGGAGGCTATTTTCCATGGGAAAAAGGAGTCATTTTCCATGGGAAAAAGGAGTCATTTCCCCAGGGTCTGGGGATCAGATTAAAGGTGGCGTTTGGGGCTCTAAGGACTCGCAGGGTCCTAGTTGCTGGCAGCTTTAGCTTTGGAGAAATCCTGCAAAAATGGGGCAGGGGGATGCTGAGCCGGCAGAGCATCTCTTCCAAAAATTGGGCCGAGGGATGCTGAGGCAGGCAGAGCATCTCTCCCAAAAATTGGGCCGAAGGATGGAGCTGTCAGAGCATCTCTTCCAAAAACAGGGCTGGGGGAAACTCAGCTGGCAGAGCATCTCTCCCAAAAACCGGGTTGGAGGATGCTGAGCCGGCAGAGCATCTCTCCTAAAAACCAGGATGCTGAGCCTGCGGAGCATCTCTCCCAAAAGCAGGGCCGGGATGGAGCGCCATGTACCGCGGCTGGCACCATCCCGGGCGGTTTCCATCACTCCGCACAGCTGCTGAGCGCGCCTCTTCCTCCCCAACAGCTGCTGGGATCTGACCCTGTCCATCAGCGGTGCCAGGAAAGCCAGCGAGCTGCCGGCAGCCGCCTCGCTGACATCGGTGTTTTCAAACATGCAGGCAGCGATGTGATCGGCGCCGTCCCCAGAGGCCGCGCTCGGGGCCTCGCAGCGCGGAGCTGCCGCCGGTGCTGCCAGGAAACGCTGCTGATGCTGATGCTGATGCTGCTGCTGCTGCTGCTGCTGCCGCCGAGCGCGGTTTAACTCTTGCAGAGCAGCGCAGCCGGGCTCGGGCAGGCGCTCCGTGATGCTCTGATGCCTCCCCGATCCCACTATCCCGGTGGGAAGAGCTGAAAGAAAAAGGAACTTTGGAGATGGAGAGGTTTCTGGTGGTGCCACCACCGGGTGGTGTGGGTGCCACCTGTCAGAATAAGGTTTCTGTTAGTGCCACCCGCTGTCACCAAACCAATGGGAAATGACTACAAAAAAAGGAGTTTGTTGACTTGTGACAAAAGATAATTAATATCGATTAAAGGCATACGGATGTCACCCAGCATTAGCGGGACAGCCGAGATATCACTTAAGCAGCAAACAAAGGATGCCTGCACTGGATGGGAGCCGTGAGCAGACGGTGCAGGGGGGACACGGGGATGCTGTGCCGAGCTCAGCCGTGGCTGGGTGAACAAGTGGAATTTGAGACCAATTCGTCCGTCTGATGGTGAGAAATGACCCCAGGTGCTGGGCAGGGCCACACGGAGGGGACAAGCAGCCCCTCTATCTTGGATGGCCCACATCCCACTGTCACAGACATCTTTTATGACAAATCCTTTCCTTAGGATTTTTCCTCCTGAGAAGTTGAGAGGCATGAGGAACAAAATGTAAACAATGATTATCTGCTGCTGTGGAATGCAACAGGTGCATCTGTGATTGGTTGTTTCTGATTAATGGCCAATCACAGTCAGCTGGCTCGGACTGTCTGTCCAAGCCACAAGCCTTTGTTATCATTCTTTCTTCTTCTCTTCTTAGCTAGCCTTCTGATGAAATCCTTTCTTCTATTCCTTTAGTATAGTTTTAATATAATATATATAATAAAATAATAAATCAAGCCTTCTGAAACATGGAGTCAGATCCTCTTCTCTTCCCTCATGCTAAGACCCCTGCGAACACTGTCACATCCCACATCCCCCATTTCCATCCCTCCTGCATCCTCTCCCTCAGAAGCTGAAGGTGCTGCTGGGTGCCTTTCTCTGGTCCCTGCCCTCAGGAATCCGCCGGGCTGCTCTCCTAGCACCCTGGTTAATTTGAACAACTATTTACTTAAGCTGCCACCCCCTCCCCATCCCGCATTATGCATGCGGCCAGCGGGGCTGTGGCTGCGGCATCGATCGGCGCCACTTCAATACCCTCATTGAGATTCCGGGCACCGGCTCAGGGACTCTATCTCGGTGTCTGGTCAATAGCTTATATTTTTAATTTGTCGATAATCAGTCAGGACCTTGGTCTGAGTGCTGCCGAGGCTCCCTGCTCAATGGAGAAGGTGAAATCACTCAAGCAGGGTCATGTTTATGGCCTGAGCTGAACCATGGGAAATGGAGATATCAGTCAGGCTTATGAAAAATAACATGCTATATTATTTTTCATAAACCTGACACAATCATATTAATTTAAAGACAAAGATAAGGCACCCAGCTGGCACAGCTCACTTTCTCTTCCTTTCTGAGCATGCTGAGCCCTGGGAGGTGCAAACCAGCCCAAAATGTGCAAGCCTTGCACCACCACCACACAGTGCACAGGAGCTAGTGAAAGCCTCTAAGTGTGGCACCTCTCACTTGTGCCACTTCTCCTCCCCATCATCATCATCATCATCATCATCATCATCATCATCATCATCATCATCATCATCATCATCATCATCATCATCCCCTCGATGACTTCAAGCCCCAGCTGAGGGAATCAGGCATCAGGAGCACAGGGGAAGCAGCTCTGGAAGGGATCCTGGCTCATTTGGAGGTGATGCCCAAAGACTTCTGCTGGGAGCTCCATGGTTTTCACAGAAAAGACTTGATTTTTAATAGGAGAAGAAGATAACGTGTGTTTGCAGGTGAGTGCTGAGCCTCAGGGCCTTTTCTAACTCATACTCCAAGTATTTAACTGGTTTTAAGCCTTCTTTTGAGAATTTGATAAGACAAAAGGTGTTTGTGTGAAACTCTTGGCTTTTGGAGTCTGTGTCTCTGAGCAGTACTGAAGGCACATTTTTAATGGTGTTGGCTCTGCCATAAATGTTTCTGTGAGTTTTTGGAGCAAAGGGAGGGAAGAAAAAAGAAGCTTGAAGTTGCATTTTCAGCCTTTAAAGAGAAAAATGTGCTCTTCAGGGTTTCCACCTGAGGTGTGTGAGCCCCAGGAGCAGCGTGTACCTGAGGTGTCAGCACGTGGCTGTGAGGAGCAGGGTGTTTGTAATTTATAATTTTTAAGCAAAACCTGGGAGCTGCAGCTTTGTGGGCTGTGGTATCTCCTGTAAATGGGGAATTCTGCTGGGGTTTTGTCCTCTAATGGACTCACCCAGCTCTGGCTGGGACCTGTGTCCTTGTGCTGGCCAGGTCCCCCTGCCCTCCCCTCCTGTAGCTGGGATCATTGCAGCAACTTTTGAGGAGCTTGTTAAAACACAGATGTGGAGATGCAGATTTTTTGTGGCCAATTTGTCTGCAGTCCCTCAGCTCTCATGCACTCAGTTCTACTTGAAGAGGCCAAAAAAAAAAGGGTAGAATAAACTGTTAGAAACCCCCAAGGCAAGATGAGCTGACAAGTCAGGAAACGCATATGCACACCTGGAGAGGCAGTGGCTAAAAGAAAAAAAAAAGCAGGAAAACCTGGAGCACTGATGAGGGAGAGCTGAATTGGCTTGGGAATGCTAGGAAGGGAGCTGGGAGTAAGGGAGGGAAACGGCAGGTGTGAACATGGGGGTGTTGCCTTGCAGGGGTGTTAGAATTGTAGGATTCCAGAGTGGTTTGGGTTGGAAAGGAATTAAAAACTCATCCCAACCCACCTCTGTCATGGGCAGGGACATCTTCCATTATCCTAGGTTGCTCCAAGCCCCATCCAGCCTGGCCTTGAACACTTCCAGGGATGGGGCAGCCCCAGCTTCTCCAGACAAACTCTTCCAGTGCCTCAGCAGTGCTGGTGACTCCAGCACTCTGTGATTTCTGGAGGATAGAGCTAGGATATAGCTGCCCTGAGAGCCCAAACGAGGGGAAAGAGAATGATGCATCTGACTCCATGGATATCAGAAAGCTAATTAATTATTTTATTATACTGTATTATTCTATACATCTAAAACTGGACCTGCCAAGCACTCAACCCTGCACACAACTGCTCTAAATCTCATGACTGTCACCCAACAGTCCTGACACACACACAGACTTGGCCCTGATAGGACAAGGTGTCACAGACATCTTTTGTGAAAAATCCTTTCCTTAGGAATTTTTCCTCCTGAGATGCTGAGAGGCCTCAGGAACAAAATGTAAACAATGATTATCTGCTGCTGTGGAATGCAACAGGTGCATCTGTGATTGGCCCATGTTGCTTGTTTCTAATTAATGGCCAATCACAGTCAGCTGGCTCAGACTCTCTGTCCTAGCCACAAGCCTTTGTTATTCATTCTTTCCTATTCTATTCTTAGCCAGCCTTCTGATGAAATCCTTTCTTCTATTCTTTTAGTATAGTTTTAATATAATATATATCATAAAATAATAAATCAAGGCTTCTGAAACATGGAGTCAGATCCTCATCTCTTTCCTCAACATAAAACGCCTGTGAACACTATCACACTAAGGAAACAAAACACCATGACTTTGGCTAAACAATCTCCATGTTGCATTCTACTTTTGCATGAACACAAGGCACAGCAAATGATAAGATTTGTGCTTCCTTTCTCTGATTATGATTTTCTCTGATGAGAAAATTCCCATTTCAGAGAATGTGAAACCCAGAAATATTCTTGGGAAGAATTGTGCCTCGCTTTTCTCAGTGAAGAGAAAGTGGGGCTACAGCCGGACATCACCAAGAGCTCGGGGCTGAGCTGAGAGACCCCTCTGTGCCCCACAGCTGGGTGGGGTGGCGGTGGCTGCGTTCCTGTTCCTCACATCCACCAAGGAGTCCTGCTCCCGTGTCTCCCACTTGTCTCCTTCGATTTCCCTGACAGGCAATCCAGGGGAGCCGAAGGTGTGCCATTATCTGGGGCTGCATTATGGAAGTGTCGCGCGGGTGATGAATGGCAGCGCTCAGCGGCAGCGCGGAGAGAGTGACATTAGCAAAGATCTGCTTTTTATGGGTTCTTCAACAGGGAGGGCTCTTTGGAGGGCTGTATTTCAAATCACATCATCAGACGCTCGTCCTGGACTCCAAAACTTCACAGAAAAGTGCTGGAGGAGTGTCCTGCTAGGGGGACAAAGGGGATGTGGCTCGTTTGGGTTCCTGCCTTCCTATGACAGGGAGCATTGCCCTCCTTTCCTGGCACTGCCTGTCCTGCTGAGGAGGGCTCTGTGCTGGCCTTTGAGGGTCCCTGTTGGGTGGGAAAATGACTCCAGGGTGGGTTTGTTCTGCTGGAGGGACTGGGGAGGAGGAGCAGAGTGCAGGAAAGCTGTAGGAGAAGGGTGGGAACTATTATATCATATATCATATCATGTAATATCATAGCATCATATCATATAATATATCATATCATATTATATATTACTTATTTTTTATATCATATTTCTTTTTATTTGGGGTGGTGAGACATCACTGGAGGGCTGCAGGGTGTGACAGTGTTCACAGGGGTTTTCAGGTGAGGGAAGAGATGAGAATGTTGACTCTATGTTCAGAAGGCTTGATTTCTTATTTTATTATATATATTACATTAAAACTATACAAAAAAGAATAGAAGGAAAGGTTTAATCTCAGAAGGCTGGCTAAGCTAAGAATAGAAAGGAAAAGAATGAAAACAAAGGTCTGTGGCTCGGACAGAGAGAGAGAGCCAGCTCTGCTGTGACTGGTCACTAATTCCAAACATCCACACGAGACCAATCACAGATCCACCTGTTGCATTCCACAGCAGCAGATAACCATTGTTTGCATTTTGTTTCTGAGGCCTCTCAGCTTCTCAGAAGGAAAAATCCTAAGGAAAGGATTTTTAATGAAAAGATGTCTGCGACACAGGGCAGGGAACCTGGGTGACATTCCCTGCAAGCACAGTGTGGTGCTGGCTCCAGCAGTTGGCACTGCCCCTCTGTGTATCCCATGCTGGGCACTTCACACCCTGCCATGTTTGTCTTTCCCCCTGTTCCTGCCCTTCCCCAACCCCATGGCCACTCTGTGTCCATCTCAGAGCTTCCCATGCACCTCCTCATGCTCTGCCATGGGAACAACTAATAAGGAACACAGGCACATCATTTAAAATGATATTTAATACCACTGGAAAAACCCTGCAGACCTATTGACCACGCAATATCCCGTGTCAGTGCCTTTTACAGGGAGTGAACATCAATAACCCCACACAGGCTGTTGCTGCGCAGCTCACCAGTGAAACCCAGCTCAGCAGCAGAGTCCTGCCTGTGTTCCTCCTGCCATGGTGAGCCCAGAGCCTGGGGCAATCCACAGCACCTCTCCCAGCACCTCCTGCTGCTGCCTGGCAGCAGATGGCTTTTGGGCCTACATAATTTAATGATAGAATTGTGGAATAATTTGGTTGGAAAGGATCTTAAAATTCCCATTTCATCCCTGCCATGTGCAGGGACACCTTCCACTATCCCAGGTTGTTCCAATCTCCATCCAACCTGGCCTGGGACACTTCCAGGGATGGGGCAGCCACAGCTTCTCTGGGCGCCCTGTGCCTCACAGGGAAGAATTCCATGTGAATATCCAGTCTAAACCTACTCCCTGTCAGTGTGGAGCCATTCCCCCTTTTTCTGTCGCTCCAGGCCCTTGTAAATAGTCTCTCTCCACCTTCCTTGTAGGCTTCCTTCAGGCACTGGGAGGCTGCAATTAGGTCACTCCAAAGACTTCTCCAGGCTGAGCAATCCCAATTGTCCCAGCCTCAGAGGGCACTCAGGCTCAGAAAGGCTTCAGAAAGGTGGATGCTCTGTCCTAGATACCACAGAACCACCCTGTTTCATAAGACAGAACAACACCAGAAAGTGAAGGCTTTCTTTTTTTTTTTTTTTTCCCTGTTGCCTTCAGGATATTAATAAAAACAGATTAATAAAATCAAAGGCAGTTCAATTAGACAGGGCATCAAGGAAAAAAAATGTTTGCTATACAGTCTTTCAATTTCCATGGCAGTTCTCACGCTGAGAAAATCTGTCTGCAGCTTCTGATGAAAAGATAGAAAGCTGATGTGTGAAACACAGGGGAGGGAGGTACAAGCACGGCTGCCTTTGTGCTCCTCGTGTATGACACTCCTGTGGGGTGAAATCCCCAGCACACATCCCCCTGTGTCCCTCTGGGGATGGATGAAGGAGGGTGTTTGATGAGCTGGGGTGGAATAAAAGTGGGGGGAAGGGGTTTGGAGGGGGTGAGTGTCTGGTGGGGACCATCTGCTGCCAGCCCTGAGTGTGGGCAGGAGCTCAGCTCCTTGGGGAAGGGTCCTGGAGGGGCTGGGTGGGTGCCAGGGCTGGCAGAGGGCTCACTCTGCTCTCCAGGGCACTCTGTCAGGGGCTCTCTCCTGTTTCCTGCTTCCCCCAGCACGGCATCATAAGGAAAGCATTTATTTTCCCATGTTGCTGGGTTACCTCCATTAACCTGGACCCTGTTTGGAGCAGCTCAGACAGGGCTGGGGGAGGCTGGGCTGGCTAAAATCAGAACAGACCTCTGGGATTGGAGGGGCTCTGGCAGCAGGAATGGCCCCAGAGTGCTGTGGGATGGACCCCATCTTCCAGGAGAGGGTAAAATCCCAGGGATTGGTCCCATCCCAGGGGAATATCCCATCCCAGGGGAATGTCTCATCCCAGAGACTTCTCCAGACTCGTGTCCAGCTGGAATCTGGTACCTATGGCTCTGTGGGCTGGGCCGTTTGCCTGAGGAGGCTGCAGAGACTCCCTTCACTCAGAGCCCCTGTGCAGCAAGACTGAAGGCAATTCCAGGAAAATGGCTCCTGATGGTCTTCTGTTGGGAAAATTCCATTTCTGTGTGCAGGAAGACACCTCCTGATGGTTTTCTGTTTGCTCTGTTTGAAGGAAAATTCCTTCTGGTAGGAGCTGCCTGCTGGGTCTGTGTGTCACTGCTCCAGTCAGTGCCTGTTGAGCATGGAGAGGAGCAGGGACAGAACCTTTTCCCTTCTCGCAAGCTGAGATATTCTCAACCAACACTTCCATATTCTCAACCAACACAACCATCACTTGGGTTGTGGTGGTGTTTAAATTCTAAGAAGTTTTTAAACACTGGAGAATCTAAAAAGTTTTCAAACACTGGAGAATCTGAAGCCAGACAGAAGGTTGGTGCTGAGCCCTCAGTCACCCCTTGGAGCAGGGTTGGAATGGGGGCTCTGCTGGGGCCACAGGCACCACGAGGTGCCCTGGTGCATCTGTCTCACCCTTGAAACCCTTCAATTCCAGGGCTGAAGGCAACAGAAAGAGGCCTGGGCTGTTTGGAGCTTCGTGGTGCAGTATCTTTGTTTGCTTGCTTTAGAGGCAGCAATAAATCTGGATCTAGTTCTGCAAGTGTGAACAGGATCTGGTCCCAGGGAGCTGATCTGGAGCATTGCTGCTGAGCCTGGCATCCTCCTGATGGAGGAAAAGGTGCCTGGAGCTGAGCCCTGAGCAGCAGGGGCTGGCAGGGGACAGGGGGAGGGTGTCTGTCCCCCCATCAGGGTCCCCTGGAGCTGTGTCCTCCCCTTCATCCATCCCAGGGGAGGTCTTGGGCTGCACGTGGATCCCTCCTGTCAAAGCACTTTGTGGAATGATGGTAATTATTACAGCACTAAAACAAAGCATCAAAAGCTGATTGCTTGGGAGAGATCACTAACTATCTTTGTCTAATTACTTGGCTCCAATTAACATTTTACCACAGACTCTCTGCAAGCACTTTTCTCAGAAGAGAAAAACAAAACAAAAACTAACAACCAACAGAGTCAACAGCAACATAAAATAAAAATACAGTAGCCTTGGAAATAGTCCTTGACATCACACTGGAAAAATAAGGGGGAAAAGCAGTTTTCCCAGCCAGGAGCCTGGTGAGGGGAAGGCTGGCACAGGGGGATGAGGGAGGAGCCCAGATGCCCTCAGTGCTTGCCCTGGGCTGAGGAGCAGTGGCAGTGGGCTCTGGGATGGGCAGATCCCACCAGCATTCCCAAACTGTGTGGGGCTGAGCCAAATCACTCCTCAATGTTGGGTAAGATGAAACAGGAAAGCCTTGTAAATATGATTGCCCTGGCAAAAGATTTTGAGAATATAGAAACTGTAAGCGAGATTGAAATGAAAGCAAGCTTTGAGATACCTCGATTACTGAACAACTGGAAAACAATGAGGTGGCTGGCTGAAGGCAATGCCCTTTTGATGAGAAAATACCCTCTGCTTGCAGGCAGGTCTGAGCAGACCCTGCCAGCTTGGCAGAAGGGGCCCAAAGAGGAGTTTTTAGGGTTTAAAATGTAACACAGTATGGTAATGTAGTGATTCTTATAGGCTGTATGGAAATGCTATAGGATTTGTATATTGTACTAGATGGGTTAGTGAGAATCAGAATATTCAACACAGAAGATTTATTGTATTGTAACGGGAACTTCGCTGTCTTAGCTCTTACCTCTTACTGTTACCTCTTGTCTCTTAGCTCTTGCCTTTTACGCTCTTACCCCTTTTACTCTCTCATGCTTTTACTCTCTCACCCTCTCATCCTCTCTCCCCCTCTCTTCTCTTGGGCCTGCTCTGAGCTGTGTCTCCCATCAGGGCCCTGCTCCCAGGCCCTTTGCAATAAACCCCAAGTTCCAAGACCAGAAGAAGATTTATTGTATTGTAATGGGAACCTCACTCTCTCATCCTCTTTACCACTCTCTTTATCTCTCTCTCCCTCTCTCGGGCCTGCTCTGAGCTGTGGCTGGCAGTTCCCAGCAGGGCCCTGCACCCAGGCCCTTTGCAATAAACCCCAAATCCCAAAAGGCCCCTGCACCCAGGCCCTTTGCAATAAACCTCAAGTTCCACAACCTGGCTTCAGAGATCTCTCATCTCTGTCTGTCCTGACCATCCTACCCCCCCTTCAATCCTGCACCTCAGGAGTGGCCAGGATCCATGGATCCATCCCCTTGTGTCACATCCCATGGCTGAGGCACAGTGCCAGCTTTGGGGCTGATTTCAGCAGCTGCATTGCAGGGCAGAGGGAGCACACAGCCCAAAACCTTTCCAAATCCTGTTTTCCCCTTGCCCAAGGCCAGGAAGGGCCGGGCCAGGCGTCCTCAGCAGCCCAGGCTCAGCAGTGCGTTTTGCTGTGCTTCCTGGCGCTCCCATATTTACATACATCCTATAATTACCATCTGCACAGCCAGAGGCATTTGCTGGGAATGGGTTGATTCCATCTGTTGGTGCAATTTTCTCGGAGGAATTTGCATTGATCACTTTTTTATGCAAAGGTTTTTGTATAGATCATTTTTTGCCTAATTTTTTTTAATACAGCTAAATAATTTTAGGGAGGGCAGGGGTCTCTGGTGGCAGAGTGGGCACTGGAAGAGACCCCAGCTCTTGGAACAAGTTGCTGCTGTTATCCCCTCATGCTCAGCATGGACTGGGGAGTTCAGGCTGCTCCAAGGTGGCATTTCTCAAATATTTATCGTTTTCTGTTATACTTGAGGTGGTAACTCATCCTTAATGTGTTGACCTTCAATTAGGAGGAAAGAGGTGTGGTAATTAGTCAGTCAAGTGATTTCTCCAGATCAGGGCTCAGGCTCAGACCTGGTGGGACCAGATGGGATTTTTTGCATATTTTTGACAGCTGTAATGAACAGGGCAGCGAGTATGGATCAACCGGCTGGGAAATTCCCACAGCCTCTGGAGTTTTTTGAGTTGTAAAACTGCTCCAAAACTCCCCAAGTTTAGTCTGTCTCATCCCTGTGGGCAGGAGGTGAGCTGGAGACAGGACAGCCCTGGGGTGCAGCATCCTTGTGTTTGGGGTGCTGGGAGAGCTGTGGGATGCAGGACATCCTTCCCCAGGGAATGTCACCAGCCCCTGCTTTGGGATTGCTGGATCACTGAATCCCAGAATCATTTAGGTTGGAAAAAAACCTCCAAGACTGAGACCAACCTGTGCCTGATCATGCCCTTGTCACCAGCCCAGAGCACGGAGTGTCTGTCTAGGAATTCCTTGGACACCTCCAGGGATGGGGACTTCAAACTTCCCTGAGCAAGCCCTGAGCACCCTTTCCATGAGGAAATTCCTCCTGCTGTCCAACCTGAGCCTCCCCTGGCACAGTTTGATGCAGTTTCCTCTCTCCTGTCCCTGTTCCCTGGGAGCAGAGCCTGACACCCCCAGGGTATCCCCTCCTGTCAGGAGTTGTGCAGAGCCACAAGGTCCCACCTGAACCTCCTTTTCTTCAGGTGAGCCCCCCCAGCTGCCCCTCACAGGAATCATTTCTCCAGACCCTTCCCCAGCTCCATTTGCCTTGGTAGCTTTGGGTCTCCCCAGTGTCCTGGGCTGGAATGGGAATTGTGGATGAAAATAGGGGGAATTGTGGATGAAGAAAGGGGGGCAAAGGGGCAGTGAGCCCCTGGGGGCTCCCAGCACAGCCCAGTGCCTCTGCCTGCAGGGCAGCAGCTCCAGCAGTGAGGGGAAACACTCCACAAAGCTCTAAACAAACAAACCCAGCTGCTCCCCTGCCCTGCGGGTCTTGATTAAAGAAGTTCCTGTAAGGAGCTGGTTGGACTTGCTAATTGTGGGGGTTAACGGGGATCAGCCAGGTCCTGCCTCCTGAGCCAAGGAAATAAATAATGAAACCCACGAAATCCATTGTGCTGTAAACAGTTCTTGGGAAAGAGCAGAGAAAATGAAGTGAACTCCTCCAATGCATCATGGAATATTACTGTATTTCATTTACTGTGGCACCAATTAGATGAGAGCCTGTTCTATTAACGTGCACCCTTGCAGATCCATGCTAAATTAACTGCTGGATCTTCACTACAGCAGTAAAGCGATTGATTTCTCCCCTTAATCAGTTTATTTCATTAGTTCTACATTTATTTTTACATGCATTTTGCAGAGCCGCAGTGAAATGACCTATCAAGGTATGTGACATCACGGACTGATTTGAATATTAACCAAATAGCTATTACAGCAGTGCTGGTGCTTAAAGATCATATGTAAATCAAATGTCAGGGGATAAAATTGCAGCGAGGGCTGTCAGAAAACAATTTAGCAGTGGTTAAAGGGACAGCTCACGGCTGGGGAATGGTGAACTCTGTAAATGGATAATCTGCTTCCTGCTTCCACAGGAGAGGGGAAGTTTTCCCCATACTGTAATCTTTTGTTGTGTTAAATTAGCTGCAGTTCAGAATCTTTCCTTTTTGTATTCAGCATCTGGCTCCTAAGCAGAATTGTAACTTTAAGGTTGAGCTGGGCGCAAGATAATTTCCATTTCTGACCCAGGAAGCTGAAATATGTTAAATATAAATTGCTGTTAATGGTGAGAGGCAAAAATGTCTTTTCTGGTCCTGTGACTATGAAGAACATGCTCTGAAGGGGAGAGAGGCATGGAGTTTGGGGACATCTCCTCTTTGGGAGGCAGGAGGGGGAGCTGCTCCTTTTCTGCTGCTCTGGGGTGGTCCCTGGGCAGGTCTGGGAGCAGCAGGGCTTTTAATCTAAAGTCTTTTAGGCTCCTGAGTGCTGCCATAGAGGTAGGGGGGGACATGTCCCATGGCTGGCTGAGCCCCCTCACCACGGGCACTCCATGGGGGCTGCCAGGGGATGCTCCTGGGCTCACCAGAAACGCCCTCCTGTGTTCCAGGGGTGCCCGGGCTGGTCCCTGATCCCTCATGGGGCACAGCAGAGCCTTGCTAAGGGGCACAGAGGGGTTTGGCTGTGGGCAGAGAAAGGGAAGGGGGTGCAGAGCTGCCCATCAGTAATGAGGGGTCCCATGGGTTGGAGCCACTTGTGGGCTAGGAAGTGCAGAAATGGAGCAGTTTGGGCAGAGTGGAGGCTCCAGAGCTGTGTGGCACCGTCAGCACCCAGCCCTGTGTTTGTCTGTGAAGCAGCAGTGGAGAAATGAGGCATCAATGACCAATAATCAAAGGCAGCCAAGGGAAAAGCAGTGGCAGGTTCCCCTGCCCTGCAAACGGAGAGCAGCCGGTTGTGATGCGAGCTGTGCCGTAAAAGCCATCCAGTGCTCCCTTCCCGGGGTTTAAATCCACCTCCTGTGTCCCTTGAGCACAATCTCACAAAATCCGCCTGCACTGAGTAAACATTGAAATTATATAATTAGCCCCTCAGAGAAAAGAATTCTAAATTCGTGGGAGCTTTAAGTTAAGAGGGAAATATTACAGCTCTTCTGCCCTTGCCTCTCATCTCTAAACATCGAGTGGTGCGGTGGGAGAGGAGATTGCAGGAGGGAGGGGAGGCCTGGGAGGGCTGGAGGGTCTCTGGAGCCCCCTGTGCTGGGGGTCTGGTCCTGCCAAGGGCTGTGGGTGCCCAGGTGCAGCCCAGGGTGGGTGGGCTCCAGCAGCTCCTGGGGAATGGGGGGACAAGGGACGCATTTGGCCTGGGTCTGCTGGTGTCTAATCAAACGCCAGCGCTGGCAATAACCCGGGATTATAAATGGGAATTGTACTCCATCAAAATTGATTCCAGGCTAAATTGAATATTGAGTTAAATTCCAGAGCCTGGTGAAGGCTCTGCCTTCCCAGTCCAGCACTGAAGCAAATCCATCGTGAGTCTCCTGGATATACCGTGCTGCTGTCTGACCTTGGGTTACTGCAGTAACCTTAAGTGCACAGTAATACACTTTCAGTCACTGTTCAATGCTCAGGGGAATGGTTTAAGGCCCTTGGCTGGAGTGAATATTTTTATGCAGGCTATAATTTCTTTTAAGACCTTCGCCAGCAGCCAGGCAGCCTTCAGAGCGTCCTTCCCCCGTGGAGGGGACCCCCAGCCTGGGCTGGGACAGCATTCTGGGTGTGGGGGGGGGGATGCTGAGGGCAGGGAGAGGCTCAGGGCAAGTGAGGAGCTGTGATCAGACCCCCCCTCCTGGGTGGGCAACTGTCGCAGACATCTTTTTATGAAAAATCCTTTCCTTAGGATTTTTTCCTCCTGAGAAGCTGAGACGCCTCAAGGACAAAACGTAAACAATGGTTATCTGCTGCTGTGGAATGCAACAGGTGGATCTATGATTGGTCTCATGTGGATGTTTGTAATTAATGACCAATCATAGCCCAGCTGGCTCAGACTCTCTGTCCGAGCCACAAACCTTTGTTATCATTCCTTTCTATTCTTAGTTTAGCTGGCCTTCTAAGGAGAACCTTTTCTTCTATTCTTTTAGTATAGTTTTAATGTAATATATATAATAAAATAATAAATCAAGCCTTCTGAAAAATGGAGTCAGATCCTCGTCTCTTCCCTCAACATAAGACCCCTGTGAACACCATCACAGGCAACCCTCCAGGAGCTTCCCATGGCCTCCTCCAGCCAGGTCAGAGTGGACATTGGGCTGTGTGTGGAGTGGGGCCAGGGCTGGGAACAGGCAGGAGAGGAGGGAGAAGCAGAATGGCTGAGAGGGGACACATCTTTTCTTCTCTGCCTTGCTCCAGGGTGCCAGCAGCATCCCCTTTTCTCTTGGGAAAGTTTCCCTGTGCTGGCTTTGGCACCAGCTTGGGGGCGTGCCACCATGGAAGCCCCATTCCCACGGAGCCCTCTCAGCCTTGCTGCTGATGGAAACACTGCTGTATCCATCCCATGGGGCTGCCAGGGCTGGATCCATCCCCGTGGTGAGGAGGAGGAGGAGATTTTGGCATGTCTTTTGTGGCTGCCCCATCCTGGGCAGTGCAAGGCTCCGTCCCTGCTCCCTGCCCAGCTCTGCACCTGGGGCCTCATTGCAGCTGAGATTATGCTAAATTCAGTTAAGCTGGACAAATGCTCACTGGAGACCCAGAGAAGAAACCCCCAGAACTGATTTTCATCTGTGGATCAGGCAAAATTTGATTCACAGTTCAATTCTCCAAAGGGGAAAATTTGCACAGAATCCCCGCTTAGATTTTATTTTAAGCAAATCCTATAAAAATCCATCTGAAGGAGACGGTGACTCCATCTTTCAGATCCTGCACACTGTAGCTGGGAACACGAGTTCTGCTTTTATATAATAAAAAATGTAGAGTTTCCTCATGTTGCCATATGTTTTTGCATTTATCCGTGCACTTGCTATAACCCTCTCTGCGGTGTGTGCCTACAGAGCTCTCTGTGTCAGCATTGAAATGCAACAAGCCGGTATCATTCATGCAAAAAATGAGCCTAAAATCTCCCTGAAGAGGGGAATATAATAGAATACAATTGTATCATTTAAAAAACTTTGCATCATATTACACAGTCAAAAAGATAATGTATGCTATGAGGGAGGAAGCCGGTGAAATATTGGGTTAACTCTTTAGTTACTCTCGCTGCAGCAAGTGGTATCAGCTCAGCATCTTTTTCCTGGCCCAGCATCTTTCCTGCTCTGCAATCCTTCCTGGCTTAGCACCCTCATCCTCCTCCTGTTGTGTCCCTGTTGATGGATAGAATGTGTTCCTGCTTCTGTTGTGCAGCCCTTTGCTTCCACTTTCCCCTTGCAGGACCATCCATCCCTTTGCCCATCTATCCATTCCCTGCCTCTTGTTTTGGCTGGAAAACCCTGGGGGGATGAATTTGGCACCACAGAGCTGTGTGTTTAGTGGGGGGGTTACACCTTCCCTAAAACACCTTGGCCCAGGTGTTTTAGGGAAGGTGGCACCACCCGCCTGCTCCTACAGAGTGCCACCACAGCAGCTCTGTGCCCATGGGAACCCCTTCACTCCCTCCAACCCAGCCCTGCTCCTCCCTGGCTGGTGTAAAAAGGAATATTCTCTTCTCTTGGAATACTATCTGTTCCCAAATCATGTATAAAACATTTGCAGAAACCACTTACTCCTCATGTATTTTTTATGAGTCCGATCCGAAGTTAAAATATATAAACATAAAAATATCAAGAAGTACTTTAGGAAAAAAAAAAAGTTATTTCATAAAATATCAGGAGACCAATTTAGAACCTCACCAGAGCTGCTGCCCTCCCTTGCAGCCCTTCCTGAGTGCTCTACCAGCTTCTCCCATGAGCAGGGACCCTTCCCAAAGCTTATCCAGCCTTCCACACTTGAGAAACACACCCCAAATTTTATTTAATCTGGGGGGATAATATTTTTTGCAATGTGCCAGGACAAAGATGGGAAGTTTTATCTCCAGCAGACCAGATTAAGGCGGTTTTGTGCTGGCAGGAGAGGCAAAGAGCAAAACCCAACAGATCCTTCAGCCTGGGCTGGAACACCTGGGGGAGCAGGGCTGAGCCAGGCTCTCCCTGCCTCCCAACCCTGCTAACGAGGAGGAATTTACAGGCAATCCCAGAGCCCATGATTTATTTTTTCTTTGTCAAGGACATGCATCCTTGAAGCCTCCTCTCGCTGTGGATCGTATCAGCCACAGCCAGAGTGGTGCTGGGCGCTGCTCTGTGGGGCTGGATGTCCGAATCCTAAAGTTCCCAGCCTAAAAAGATGCTGGATGTCTGCACCCCAATGTTCCCAGCCCATAAAGGTGCTGGATGTCTGCATCCCAAAGTACCCAGCCCAAAATGGTGCTGGGTGATGCTCTGTGGGGCTGGATGTCTGCATCTGAAAATTCCCAGCCCAAAAAGGTGCTGGATGTCTGCACCCAAGTTTCCCAGCCCAAAAAGATGCTGGATGTGGGCATCCCAAAGTTCCCAGCCCAAAAAGGTGCTGGATGTCTGCATCCCAAAGTACCCAGCCCCAGAATGGTGCTGGATGCTGCTCCATGGGGCTGGATATCTGCACCCCAAAGTTCCCAGCCCCAGAATGGTGTGGGATGCTGCTCTATAGGGCTGGATATCTGCATTCCAAAGTTCCCAGCCAAGAAAGGTGCTAGGTGCTGCTCTATAGGGCTGGATATTTGCATCCCAAAGGTGTTCCCAACCCCAGAATGGTGCTGGATGTCTGCATCTCAAAGTTCCCAGCCCAGAGTGGTTCTGGATACTGCTCTGTAGGGCTGGATATCTGCATCCCAAAGTTCCCCGCCCAAAGTGGTGCTGAGTGATGCTCTGTGGAGCTGGATATTTGCATCCTGAGGGTGTTCCCAGCCCTAGAAAGGTGCTGGATGCAGGACTAGGTGCCCTGTGGGACAAACCCCAGCCCAGTGTCCCCCACCCTGCTGCTCACCCCCCTCCAGTTCCTCCTGAGCCACTTCAAAACCTCCAAACCCCTCCACAAACTCTGCTGGTCAGGGCTGTCTCTGGCTGTCAATTCCTGGAAGAATTCCTGGAAAAGTTGCAAATGTTTTTGCCATTTTTCTCTCTGATGAGCCGAGTTGGAGTTAATTGGGGGAGTTGCCACCTGTATCGGTCACTCTGTTGCATTTGCTGAACACTTTGTGTTTGCTTCCCTCAAAATCAGCTCTGCAGTTTCTGTTTTGCCTTTTTTTTGGGGGTTTAATTTGGAATAAAAGAGCCCCTCAAGCCCCAGAGTTTGCCTGAAGTCCTGGCTGTGGGTCTGAGGGAGCTCCTGGGGCCTGCACAGCCCAGCCCTGAGCTGAACCTCTCCAGGGGATGTGCTCTGGAATATTGTCCAGCAAAAATCCCAGACAGGCCCATGCAAACGACCTCTCCCTCCCTGTGCCCTCCCTCTTGAACCCCTCCTCAGAAAAGCAGAGTCTTGTTTCATGTCAGGGCAGTTTTCCTGGAAACCCCTGAGACAAAACCTTGCTTTGGTAGGCAAAACCTGCTACTTTTTGTTAATTTCGCCTCCAAGCATTATCAGTTAAATATTGTTTCTTTAAAAATGTATTTAATTTAAACTAAAATGCTGGAAATTTCCTTTCGAGGGCACTTTTTTTTTTTTTTCACGCACATGAATATTAATGCCTTTCTCTGAGAGATCTACTTGAAAAAAAACAAGAATAAATTAAATACCTACAGATTTTTCTAATTCCTCTTTTTGGTGACATGCCGTCATTACATCAAATTACCGAGATGTGCTCCCTTTTTTTTTTCTTTTTTTTTTTTTTTTTTTTTTTTTTTGTGTGTGTGTGTGTGAAAATTATGGAATATAAAGTATATGTAAATGCAGCAAAAGGCTGTGAAGAAAGAACAGGGACAGGGGAGGCATTAGGTATTCAGCCAGCGTCGTCGTGAGCCAATTAATCAAGCAGTGGCGAGGAAAGATGCAGAAACGATGAGTTCGCCCTTCATGTTGATGAGGCCGGTCCAGGGCAAATGCTGCTGCACCTGAGCTCGTAGTTAGGCATGCAGAAAGGAATCATGGGAATATCTTCACGCCTTTGTCTTTCTCGTGAAGGATGGAAAATGTCAAGCTGTTGTTTGGCTGCATGTGGGAGACTCGCTGAGAATTCACAGTCTGGCGAAGCGGCTTTAACTCTTTGTGGCCGGGCTCTGCCGGCACATCTGCACCCGGTGCCGGCGTGGGGCTGGCGTGGGGAGGGGGCTCTCGGCTCAGCAATTCTGTCCTCTGCACCTCCCCTCAGCTGTGCCCCTGCCAGGGGGTGCAGGGGAAGCCCCCAGCCCACCCTTTGCTCTCCCAGTGCTGTTCCACCCACCCATCCCTGTCCATCCCCATCTTCCCGCTGGATCGGCGGATCAGGACAGCACCAAAGGCTCTGCTGGTCTCTCCCCTGGTGTGTTCCCCCTTCCCCTTGCCCTGCACAGTATTTCCAAGCTGGCCAAAGCCAGAGGGATGTCAGGTTGATCTGCAGAGGGGCCAGCCCAAGGCCCTGAGTGCTCCATGTCACTTCCAGGTGTCCTTTCCTTGTTTTGGTTCTCCTGGGATGCTGGCAGCTCCTGGGGTGCTGGCAGAGGTGGGGGGTGCACAGAGCTGTGGTTGGCAGCACTGGGAAAAGAACCCCATTCCCATGGATCTGCTGTGGATGTCCCTGCAATGTGGGATCACAGCTCAGCTCAGGGTAAGGGATATCATGGAAGAGCTCTGTATACCCTGGGCAGCCCCAGCATGGAGGAACGGCTGGAAATAGCTAGAAATTCTGGGAATAGCTCACACATGGAGCCATTCCCAGCATTTCCCTGCCCTGGATCAGAGCTTTGCACCTTGCATCACAGGGATTCAGATGGGAAGATGAGAATTCCCCAGACGAGAATTCTCCAGATGAGAATTCATCCACCCTCCTCGCCCAGGCAGAGCATTGTGAGGCTCTGATCCTTCTCCTCATTCCCTTCTGGACTCTTGGTGGCCCCTGTTCCCAGTCCTGGAACAGCCTCAGCTGCTCCTTGGCATTGCTGAGTTGATGATAGAAATTGCATCCCGCCCATCACACATGAGGCTTTTCCCTTCTCCCTGCAAACCATTTGCTTTTCCTTTAGCATCATGATATTGTTGGCCTAATTTCAACTTCTGATCTGGAATAAGTCTGAGATCCTTTCCTCCTGTCACACCAGTAATTCCCCAATTATGCTGAGCTCCAGGGGCCATACTCTGCACCTGGATCCAGCAGATAAATTCTCATTTCTCTCAACTAACTCCAGCATTTTCCAAGACCTTTGCCATTCAGATTCTGCTCTCTAATGCATTCAAAGATTGCAAATTTAATAATTACATTTTTCCCATCACACAGACCAGATAGTGAATGGCACTGGGTACAGAACAGGGCCATCCAGGAGTCTTCATTTCATCCAACCATCCCTGACTAGTCTCTGACTGCACTTTTTCAACTGGTTTTACCCTCACCAAATAGTATTTTCATCTTGACTCTGATTCCTCAGCTTGCTTGTGAGAATGTCATATAAGACGGTGTCAAAAATCTTATTAAAGTCAAGATATGACATTTACTGCTTCTTTTCTATCCAGAAGGCCTATTACCCTGTCGCAGATGAAAATTAGATCGGTTTGCCACGATTTGTTCTTGACAAACCCATGTTGGCTGCTACTCACCCTGTTATCTTCTTGGTGCTTATAAATAGTTTGTTTGATCATTTGTTCCAATATTTTTCTGGGAACTGAAGTTGAACTGACTTAAACTGATGATAATTTCCCAGCCTCTCCTTCCCCTCTGCGGAGCAGGCAGAGCAGAGCAGCGCTCGGTGCCTCCTGTGCCCACCAGGGACCACCAGGAGCCAGGCTGGGATTCCCTCCTCCACTTTTCCATGCCCTGGCATTCACTCTTCCAGCTGCCTGATCAGGGCTTGCCTTTTTTTAGCTATGGAAAAGCAGGTTTACAGCCCCCACCTTCCCTGCATCACCCTTCTATGTCATTCCCTTCCTCCTGCTCAGCATCACCTCCTTCCTGTGGTGTCCCCTAGCACAGAGCAGGGAGATTCTCTGTGCCTGGCTTGGGGACAGGGACCCTGGGACAGGCACTCCTTGGTCCTGCCTGCCCTCGTGGGGTGGATGATCAGCACAGGGGTGTGGATCAGCACTGCCTTTGGGGAATTCTCCTTGGGATCCTCCCCAGCTCCACACTGCTGGCTCCAAACTGAGCAGGAAAGGATGGGTACCTGTGCTGGGAGAGCACAGGGTGTGCTGTGGTAGGCTTCTGGTTAAATGGAGAAGCTTTTCCTTGTTTTTAATTAAATATAAAGACTATCTAACAGTTATAATTAGTACTAGGTGGCCAAGGATTAAAGGGGCAGCATCAAAGGCTTGCCTGGGAGGTGTAAGGGCCAGGTTTGCTCCATCATAAATCACCAGGAATTTCTGTTCTCTGTAAACTCCTCATTATATGAGGTGCTTCCAGTGCTGCTGGGCTCCAGCCTTACAAAATTGCTTTTCCTCTTTTAAAGCAAGGGGAGCAGTAGGACAATATTTAATAGACATGGGTCTGCTGGCATCAGAAGTTTCTCTGAGCGAGTTGGGGGCATCCAGAGAAAGCTCACTGGTGGTGACATCCCACTCTGGACAGGGCGTTCCCCTGCACAGGGTGTTTTTAATCTGCACAGGGTGTTCTCCTCACCAGCCAGGCAGGGATGCAGGCAGGGATGCAGGCAAGAATGCAACCAGCAAAAGCAGCAGCAGGAGTTTTTGGTGCCTTGGGATGGGTGATCCAGCCCGGCAGAAGGCAGCTGGGTGTCTCCCCCAATACTAGGCTGTGATTCCCCTCTGTTTTTAATTTTATTTCCCACCTCATTTGCTCTGCTCTGCTCAGACCCTGCAGAGCCCATCAGCACTGCAGAGGGAGCTGACAAATCCATCGGCCGTGATGGATCGAGCAGCCTCCTCCCAGCCCAGCCACCCCAGCAGCTCCTGCCTGTGCCCCCTGCCCACCCAGGCAGACCCTGGCCCCTGGCAGCACCCACAGCTGTGCCAGCACTGGCAGGGGCTGGGCTGACACCCCTGGGGACAGCCAGACAAACACACAATAAGCTGTGACACAAATGGTGTTTATAAAATATTGCTCCTCTGGGACCCTCTTGCCGACAGTCATTGGGAGGCTACTGGTAGCAGTGAAATGGAGCTGCTCTGATGCTCCTCATGCAGTGCTGGGCCTGTTCCTGGCACAGCTGGGCTTCTTTTGAGGAGGCTGAGGGAAAGGGAGCTCAGTTCCCTCCCGTTCCTGCCTGGCACAAAAAACCCTGCATGGCTCTGCCAGACCTTTCAGCGCATACAGAGCAGCCCTGAGCCCCGGCTGCGATGGTGGGATGGAAATGTGAGCCCTGCTCTGGGATCCTGGGGATTCTGGAGTCGGCATGAGATGCAATAACATCGTTGTTGGACTTGATCTTAAAAGGTCTTTTCCAGCCTTAATCATTTTGTGATTCCTGCTGCCTGCGCATCCCAACCCCACGGGGAGTTCTCACAAAGGACGGGAGCGCTGTCACCAAACTGTGCCTGGGGGAGCCACGTCCTGCCTCGCTGCAGACCCAGCCAGTGACCAGGTTTTGCTGTGAACACCCACCTCTGGCATTAAACCCCAGGAAAAGGAAATCACAGCCCCAGCTGTCCAGGGGAACGCTAGGGGAACGGGAGCCCCGTCGTCAGGAGCAGCCTGTGCTCCGATTGCAGCATAATTCATTTCACAATGTATAAGAAAAGTTGAGTTATTGGGACATGTGACATTTATTTAGTTACATATCTCCTGTGGGAGGTTTCCAGGGCCATTAATGTAGTGTATTTGCATGGCTAGTTTACATGCCTTTGCTTGTTATTGCTGTCTATATTCCATGCACCTCACACTCAATTTCAATTCAAAGTTTGGCAGTTGAGGTGTCACGACTAAAAAATGGAATGGCCTCCCTCAGAAATGAAATAATTTTGTTGTTCAGTTCCGAGCGATTTTGTAATTTCATGCTTGTGTATGATAATTTTATGCTGTCCTGCTCCACGTAACTCAGCTCTGCCAAGCCCTGACAGGTGATAAATACAATCTTTTCCACCCGGCATGCGACAGGCCGGGATGAGGAGAAGGGGGGAGAAAAGAAGAAAAAAAAAAAAAAGAAAAAAGGTGGCGATTTCCCATCGGAGGTCGCAGAGCAGGCGGAGCTGCTGCAGCCCTGGCCCTTCATCATTTCACGCCTGGATTCCGGCACTCGGCCCCTCGGCTGCCGAGGGGGGGACCCGGGGGTCAAGGAAAGTGTCCTGGCGATGGAATGCTGCTGGAGAGCAGCCAGGAGTTGTGTGTGTACCATGGGGAAAGTGATGACTTTGGCATGTCCCCCCGCACCAGGGCTCCGGGACGTGGCTGTGATTTAGAGCCCAGCCTCTCTCTAATGGAGTTCAATAGAACCGTAACCTTTTGGAGAAATTATTTTTACAAATCTGTTAAACATTTGAAAGACAGCAATTTCCAATAAAAGAATATGAGTCCTTAACATTTATCACCGGGCTACAGATTTTATAACTGTTACTTCATATTGTTCTTGTAAAAAATGTTTCTCCTTCTGAGAGCAGATGAGTCAAAAGACTATTAAGGAAATGCCAGAGGTACAAGGGGGATCTAATGGGTGCCAATAAAATGAAAGCAGAAGCAAACCATTTAAATTAAATTCAAGTGGTGATGAGAATCATCATTCCAGCGACAAACCTGGAAAGCTAAACACCACTCGGGAGCTCTGCAGCGTCTCTGAGCCACAGCAAACGCCCTGCCCAGCACCAGTGGGATGTAAACTGTGGGATCAGCAGTGGGGCCAAGCCCAGATCCATCCCAGTGCCAAGCAGTGCTGTCAAGCCTTGCTCCATCCTGGTGTCAGATGGATCAGCAGTGGTGCCAGACCCTGCTCTGCTCCCTGTGGGGATGCAGGCTGGGATGGAGCTGGTGGGTGCTAAGAATCCCTGGTCAGCAGGCTGGAAAACCCCTCCCAAACTGGAGACTTTTGGGGGAAGCTGCTGAACCTCAGGAGAGGTGCAGCACGAAGGGGTGAATCTCTCAGAGAGATGTTTAAGAAATTCCCTGCTGGAAGGGCTGAGACACCTTTGTGGGAAGAAACCCTTCAGCAGTGACATCTCTCCTGGGGTCTTGGAATTTAGGCCATTTAAGGAAAATCTTGGGAAAATGTTTGGGATTTTTTGTCTTTGTTTTCTCTTTCATCATGGGCTGGGAAGGTGCTGCATGCCCCAAGGGATGGGGAGGCTCTGCAAGCACCACCTGGGAGCACCAGGCTGGATTTTGGGGCTGACCCAGCTGGCCAGGTCAAAGCAAGGGGCACAGCCAGAACCTCTCATCAGCCTTGGTTGAAATGGAGAGGGAATAGCTCCCTCACCAAACAAGCTTGGGAGCAGCAAAAGGTATTAACTTGGTGAATTATTTCATCCCAAAGCTAATTGAGAAATATTTTTAAAATTTGGATGTTTTATTTTATGGTTCTTAAAAGATATTTTGGGTTTTGCAGAGTTTTGAAAATTATTTTCCTTCTAACAATGCAGGTGTATTTGCAAAGAGTACACAAAAAGAAGGATTTGGTGAAAATCATGGAATCATTTTGTTTTGAAAAGACCTCTGAGGTCATGGAGTCCAGCTGTTAGTGGCAACAGAATTATTTCTGTTGTCTTTTCTTTAGTGACAACAGAATTATTTCTGTTGTCTTTTCCTGTTCACATCCCTTTCCCTTTGGAATAACCAGAGTGGTGACTGGTTCTGCTTTGGCCAGCAGACTGAGAGCTCTGTGACCAGAACCAACACCTGGGTCTGGGCTCTGCACACAGGATCCCTTCTTTGGGAGCCTTTTGGAGTTCCTGTGGGATTTGGGGCAGGGAAAGAGATTGGATAGGAGCCTGAATGACCCTGTACAGGGTACCATTTTCCCCTCCACCCCTCCAGATACCAGCTTGTGCCCAGGAGGGTGACAGGGCACTGTCCCCCCGTGTCCCTCAGTGTCTGCACTGATGACTCTCGGGAGGGACAAGCACCTGTCACACCCCATGCTCCCCCCCAGCCATGTTGGCTGCAAATACATTTTTCTGAGGACACACATGAAAGAGATTGTGAACCAACATGACTCCAGCTCTGTTCAGGTGGGTTCCCCTGAACCAGGAGGTCACCTCACATCGCTGTGCTCACAGGACCACAAACAATGTATGCAGCACCAGCCACGCATCAGTGTCTGCCCTCCACGGGAGCCAGCTGGGGGATTTACAGATTTCTTATTGCTCTGAGGGTATTAAGAATAGCTGGGAAGTGCCCAGGATAGAAAGGCTGTGAAAATCTCCCTCGTGTCCCTGACAGGAAGCTGCGAGTGGCGCAGCAGTTAGAGATCTGTAATGTGCAATTAAGGCTTTCTCAAGGGTTTCTAAATATATTTGTGCCAGCTCAGCCATTCTCAGGTGGCACCAAGAGCCTTCTGGTGAACCCCATGCTTGGTCTTTTTTGTCTGTGTACCTCTAAACTGGGGATTTATTCCTGTGATGAAGCCTCAGCTGCTGGGGATGCTCCAAATCTCCTCTGGTTTGGAGGCTGTGTGATGTCCAGCTGTGTGCTGTCACAGCTGGGCATCACCCAGGACAGAGGGCACCTCCCAGGCAGGATCTGGGCTCTGGGTTGGGAAGGACTGAGGAGCAGCCAGCAGGGACATTCTCCATCTCATTGTTAGCACAGGGCACCTCACTCTGCCCTGTGCCACACCAGGCAGGTCCCCACACAAGGAGAGAGTTTTGCAGCAGAATCCCCTCTGCCAGGACACAGGAATCCTTCCCACAGGCACAGCCAGCAGCAGTGTGTTTGTGTGTGTGTGCTGGAATATTTAGGGGGAAGGAGCTGCCTGCCAAGGATGTGCCTGAGCTGGAGAGATGGTGTGTCCAGACCGGACCTGATCGGAATTGATGAGCCCCTGGAAGGCTCCTGATGCATTTCCCTGGCTCCTAAACAAGGGAACCTCAGAGCAAAGTGCTGCTCCAAGCCATAACTAAGGTTCTCCAGACACTCTGCTTCCAGCTCTACTGAGTGCTGTCATCAAAAATCATCCTGGGTGCTCCTCCTCCTCCTCCTCACCCAGGCTTGGGGAAGCCATGGGAAATGGAATTCCACACATCCAGGGAAGCATGGTTAGGGTCAGCCCAGCTCCATCACCCAGCTGTCCTCCACGTGAGCCTCCTTTGCACCTGACAGCACTGAGAAGATTTTTCCCCCAAAATTTTCACCTACCTGCTGCTCTGGGGAGCGTGGCAGTGACCATCACTGCTTGTACTGGAATTAATCCAGTGGGAGCTCAGCATCCACAGTCCCCAAACCCCTTTAGCCAGCCAAGAATGATCTTTTTCTGCCACAGCATGAGAATTCCAGGCTTTTCTTCTGGGGCTGGGGCTGTTGCCTTGGAGGCTGCTCTGGAGTAGGAGGGCATTTGTCACTTGGGGAGGGGTTTGTCAGTCCCCTGTGTGTGTGTGTGTGGCTCTCCCACTGCTCCCAGCCCCTTCCTGCTGTCCCAGCCCATGTCACACCCCTGTGCCCAGCTGAGTGAGGACAGCAGGTCCCTGAGGTTGCATTTTGGAGCATTTCAGCCACAGCAGCAAACCCAGATGTGTGCGGGCTCAGCCCCTTCCCCGTGCTTCCCAAATTAACTCCATATGTAACGCTGCTCCAAACGGAACAATAAATTAGGGTTGATTTTTTTTTTTTTGTGTTGCATATTTTTACACATCGCATATTTAATGCCTCTCTGAAAATATAAATAAAACATTCGTAACCATTAGAAATCCTTAGAATCTGGGAAGCGCTGAAGAATTTATTTGTTTGCTGAAGGATCATACATATTGTATTAAAACTATATAAAGGGTTTAATAAAATGGCAAAAATAAAGCAAGAGCGAAGGCTCTCAATCTGCTCTGAGAGGAGGGAAGTGATCTTTCTTTGATGCCTATTAAATGTTCCAGCAGATGAAACCCTATATTCTGCCAGGAAATGAGTTTGCCACGAGCCGATTGGGCGCTGTCGTGTGTGCTCGACTCTACCACTGTCATTCCTCTTCCTCGAGCAGCAATACATTACCCCGCCTCCATTTTTCATTCCTCACTGCCCGAAATGCAAATTTTCTCTCTGTTGTTTATATTAGGTTTTCAAATATATGGAAATCCAGATATCTGGAGGAAAATGTCAGGGCCAGGAATGCTCGTGATCTGTCTTTCCCCCCAGCCTGACACTTTTCTCCGTCGCTTGTGTGAGAGCCCGTGAGGAGCATCCAGGGGTGCTGAGGGGGTGCAGGGGTGGCTGAGTGCTGGGAGTCACTCTTTGCGGGGCTTTATCACCTCTGTGAAGCTGCACATGTGGCCTGGGGAGCAAAAGGGATGTGTTGTGCAGGGATGAGCAAAGGGGAGCCGGTGATGGAG
The DNA here is from genome assembly GCF_027579445.1 of Ammospiza nelsoni. Taxonomy (NCBI): domain Eukaryota; kingdom Metazoa; phylum Chordata; class Aves; order Passeriformes; family Passerellidae; genus Ammospiza; species Ammospiza nelsoni. Next base: position 4,837,861 of record NC_080650.1, on the reverse strand, counting down.
ATGGGGAGAGGGGTGGGCTCTGCCTGGGGCCCAGCACCCGGCTGGGATCTCAGTGCCTGTGCTCCAAGGGGCTGGGCAGGATGGACATTCAGGCAGTGGTCACTGGAAAGGGCTCTCAAGCAGCCTGTCCTCACACCCTGAGCCTGCTGGGGTTGGGAGAGGGGCTGAGTGCCCTGGGGATCAGCAATGATCTCCCACATCACTGCTGCTCCTGCTGCTGCCCCTGCAAAGGGAGGTGCCAGCGGGGACCAGGGGGGAGCAGATCCTGCAGCTTCAGGAGGAGTTCATGGCCAGATCAGGCTGAGCTGCTGCAGCTCTCACCAGGTTTCTCAAGACAGAGGTGTACAAATAATCTGAATAAAGGCAGTGGCCTTGCAGAGCAGAGAGCACTGGGGTTTTTCTGTTCATCTCACCCCCACTGACCTCATCTACCCCTGCTACACCTTTGCCATGGTGGTCCAGCCATTAGGGCTTGTGCCTGTGCTGGTTTATACTGGGCAGACCCAGATCTGCCTGCCCTGAGCCCAGTTTCAGGCCACAGCCTCTCAAACCCCCCCAGTTCCAACCTCCCAGTGCTCAGCGTGGCTGATCCCATGGCTCAGCCCATGCTGGTGGCACTGCTGTGTCCGGGGGCCAGATGGGACCAATCCCTGTCACCAGGCACCGTGCCAGGCTCTGCCAGCCAGGAGGAAGCAGTGGAGGTGTGAGGGGAAGGGACAAACTTCCACGTGGGCACGGGCTGTGACTGACACGCTGATAATGAATGCGAGTTGCATCCATTGCTCCTCTATGAGTAAGAGTTATTTTAGGCTCTGGCAGCTTGAGAGGATGATCTGAAGGCAAAAATTGCTGTCTCCCAGTGCTGTGGAGAGCCTGATGTGCCTCATATGGTGTCACCACAATCCTTCCAGCAGCTCTGAGGAGGCTGCACATGCAGGAAAGTGTCACTGGAGTCAGCACAGCGTTTGTTCCTGGCTTGTTCCTCCATGCAGGGACACGAGGAGCTGAGGGAAAAAATGTAACAACAAATCCCCTGTTAATAGGGGCTTATGTTCCCATTTCTGAATGAGTGTGTGAGACCTGCCCATGCCAAAGGCTCCTCCTGCACATGGTTGTCATTGCTCCTGGCAGGGCGCTCATCCTGCAGCCCCATGCAAAGAAACCAGCCCCAGACAGCCCTGATTTCAGAATTCAGCAGCCAAGGGGACTTGTTGGACATCTCTGAGCACAATCTCTGCATTCTCCATCAGCCAAGCTGCAGCACTCAAACGTGTTTGCAAAGGGAATTGTGAAAGGTTGCAAACACAGTCCCACTGAAAGCTGTGTCGGAATAATTACACACAGAGAATCTTCTCATCTGCTCACCCAGCTCTGCACCAGCACAGAGCAGCAAAGGGGTCACACAGCCTTAACACACACAAAGGCCACAGTCCTTTTACCTGGATGTTTTAACACCCAGCAGGAAACGATATTTCTGAAATCACAGGAGAAATGCCATAATTAATAAACAAACAAGCAAGAAAAACAACCCGTGGTTATTTGCCCCATCCCAATCACACAGAGAGGAGCAGCTGCAGCAGATCCTGCACCCAGAGCCCACGGGAGGGATGGCACTGCCTCTCCCTGGCTGTCCCTACCACGGGCTGGGGACACTGGGACTTTGCACAAGGACCTGACACAGGGATCTGCAGGTGGGATTTTGCACGGGATCTGGCTCTGCTTGGACCCCCTCTGCCACACCACGGCGCCTGGAGGTGTTTGGTGGCATCACAGACACCCAGGGAGATGCTCACCACCCACTTGTGAAACCAGCCCCCACCCCTGGGGTTGAGTGATTCAAGAAACCAAATTGCCATGCCCAGGTTTTTCCTCCCTTGGTGTCCACCAGCCCAACAAAGAGAGAGCAAATCCAAGGGAATTTTTGGGGAGCAGGGCTTGCATCCTCCATCAGCTCAGCTGGAGACGCTGGCATTTCCCCCAGAGCAGAGTTAATATTCTCTGTGCCTGCAGCAGCAGCAGCTCCAGCCCTCTCCTCCTCAGCTCCCCCTTCCCAGGCTGAATGTTTTGGCAGACTTCTTGTTCCAAACCAGTGGACCTTGTAACGCCTTGGAATGCATAATCCAAACCTCCCTGCCTAGGAAAGGCAGGAGTTGGGACAAAGCAGCGTGCACCTTCTATCCTTTAGTTACCAGTTCAAGCTGTGGGGAAGGAAAAAGGGATTTTCTCTATATTCTATTTTCCTCCTGCCCTGGCCTGCCCCACTGAGTCCCTCAGACCCACACAGGCCTGGAGGATCTGCATTCCCTGCTGGGAATGAGCCAGGAGCATCAAAGAACACCTTCCCCTGGTGTTCCATGGCTTGTGATCCCTGCTGAAAGGCAGCTCCAGCTCTTTTGAAGATCTCAGAGCTGCTCCAAGGCCACACGAGAGCGATGAAGGGAACAACCAGGAGTCTGTGACAGGCATTTCTGCTCTTGTCTGCCAGGACAGGTGAGCCCAGGTGAGTGCTTTGCCTGTCCTGCTGCCTCCGAGCCTCTCAGAACACCTCTGAGCAATAAAATGATCACAGTTTAAAAATTAAAACTGTTGAGAAAAGGAATCCCTTTGGCTGTGATGAGATCCTGAGCACAGAGAGCTGATCCCTCACAGCTGAGCTGCAGAAACTGTCACTCAGTGTCACCCAGGGCAGAAAGCACTGCCCACACACTCGACCCCAGCATGGGCAGTTTGAGGCTGATAGCAATTTGCGATGGGTTTATTTCACCAGAATGAATTAATACAGGAAAATAATTTGCAGATTACAACAATTCCTTCAGCAATGTATGACTCAGAGCCAGGCACACAGCCAGCACTGAGACTCAAATTATTTGCAGCTCCACTCTCTGGCAAGGTCTGGTTTGAAGCAAATCCTAATGAGATGCATGGCTTCACTCTGGGCCACGTGAACACGAGAACCTGAACCTCATCCTGATGGACCACTGCCCTTGACAGCCCAAATTTCCAATGCAATTGGGGCTCAATTCCTGCAGGTGAAGTGTCCTGGTCACCTGGGCTGTCCCTGCAGGCTCTGCACAGCCCCCAGGACCTGGGCAAGGACGTCAGGTTTGCCCCTCTTTCATTGCAGCTGCAGGTGATGCATCAGAGTGAAGGCTCTCCACTGATGATCCGTGCAAACAGGCCATCCATCATTAGGGAAGGTCAAGTTGCAGATGAATTCCATTATATTACAGTCATGTACTTCTCCCCATCGCCCTTGGTTGGGTCCCCAGCAGAAGGTGAAGCTCTTGGGGGGTGTTTCCAGTTTTCCAGCTGCTTGGATCTCACTGGAATGAGTGGTGGTGGAGCACAAGGTGTCAGGGGTGGCTCTCCATCCCTCCAGAGGCTGATGAAAATAAATCCCAAAGGAATGTGCCAGCTCTGCAGGTAGAACCTGAACTCCTTGGTTCTGCAAAGACCCCCTGAAGCAGAGAGCAAGGAAAAAATCTTTTAGTTCACAAGAGCCCGTGGTGGATGAAGATTCCAGGTCTGCTTGTCAGCTCTCCCACAGGTGCTCAATGGCTTTGGTGACCAATCCAACACTCCAAGTTCATCCTCAGCTTGTAGAACCTGAATAACCCAGGTTTCCTTGGTCCAGGAAGCAGGGGACCAAGCTATTTCAAGGTCTCTCTAACTCACAGATGTTTCTGATCTTGTTGTTTCCTTTTAGCCACCAGCAAGGCCTGAAAATGGGGCCCAAACTGGCTCATGAAGGTGCTAAAGCTGGGAGAACCATGGAGGGGGAAGAGACAACATGGGCTGAGCTGTGACCAGGAAAGGTCAGGCTGTGTGTTTAGGTGACTCTTTGAAAGGTCAGGGTGTGTGTTTAGGTGACTCTTTGTGTTTCACCTACTTCAGTACTTCACCTACTTCACCTATTTCTGTCTTACAGGAACGACAGTTTAGCCAGGCTGGTCTGGAAGCCTGGCTTTAGGAAGGAAAGAATCCTGGAAACTCAGCACACCTTGGGCCTATGCAGGGTGGGAATAAACCTCCTCCTTCTCCCCTGGGCACAGGATGTGTTCCTTTTTTCTGTCACAGGACAAACCAGAACAGAGGAGCTCCTGCCTGGCTGTGCCTCGCTCCTGGCACGCCGGGGTGATGGGAGGTGTCATGTGTGCATCATTTAAATTAACGTTGCTAAAACAACAATGCTATTTTTAATATTTAAAGAGCCCCTTTGAAGAGTGGGAGAATCTGTCACCTTTCCTGGTGGATTTGAATCCTGTGTTCTGAGGGTTTTTCTTCTCTGATTAAAGCAGACTGCCTGCATGAGGAACAGCTACACATGATGTGCTGGGAGGGGGTGTGGGGCTGAGGCAGGTCCTGGGGAGCAGCAACTGTTTGTAGGATGGATTTTCTGGGTTTTCTTTGTGGAGCTCCCACCCCGGTGTGCTCCTTGAGGCAAAGGGCAGTTGGCCAGGCAGAGCATTCCTGGGCTCCTGGCTGTCCCTGCTGGGATTTGGAGCATCCCGGGTCTGTGGCACCACAAGTGGCATTACTGTTTTGTTTTGGTTTGATGGGGAGAAACTTCCTTCCCCTCTCTGTCCCCAGTCCACTCTCCAGAGTCTCTCTAGGCATTCACACCTGTTGGGACCTGAGTTTAACCCTGACCCAAAATGCTCCTTATCCCCTGGAAATGGATTTTTTTGTGCAAAACCCACGTGGTTCATCCAAGAGAGATCCAGCTGGTGCTGGGGTAGGGCAAGTCCCTTCACCTGCCCTGCAGTGTCACCACTGCTGTTGTGGGAGCACAAGGCTTGGCCTGCCCACCCTGCTGGGTGAAGAGCTGCACCCCTGCAGTTGTTTCTGCTGAGTTTTGATCTGCTTTATTTTGGGCCAGGCCTTCTGTTTGTCAACAGGGTTCTGATTTCTGATCTCCTCCCAGTGGTCTTATGCCCTGGACAGCCATAAATATCCTGCAAATGCAGCAGGTTCTCCCTCTCTACCAAAATGAGGTCAGTGGGACATGGAGCAGCCCCTGAGCCACCTTTCCCTGCAACCCTGCACAGGGGTCAAGGAGAAGGAAAAGGCTCTGCTGACACTGGATCAGAGGAGCTCCTGTGACTGAACTCAGTGTGTCCAGCTGCTTTTCATCTCCCTGGGTTCCCAGGACCCTGAGGAGATTTGCTGGGAGCCAGGGGTGGGAGCTGCTCCTGAGCTGCTGGGGTGTCCAGGGATGCACACTCAGCCCCCAAACTGTGCTCCCAGGGCCCTTCCTCTGCTGGAAATGCACCTTCCCAAGTGGAATGCTGGGAAAGGGAGGAGAAGAGCCCATTTTCAGCGTGGCCAAGGCAGGGAGAAGAAAATAATGTTATTGAATGGAAAAGACTGTTAGGATTCTGCAGCTCCAAAAAATACAAAAGTCAGAAATAAGACTAATAAGACCTTTACCGGTGCGGTTGGGTTGCATCAATGACCCTTCGGAGAATACAATTGCCAAAAGCTTTCAGTGTAATTACCGCGCTAATGGCAGGCAGTGACATCACTGCAGCCCGAACGCGCTGCTTGTTTTGGATGCGTTTCAGGAGCGGGGCCCATCAGCCTTATTGCCTGTGCTCTGCTGACCATCCTTCTCTGCTGCCTCCTTGGCTGCTGGCTCCCCTCCAGCCCAGCCCCAGTGTCCAGAATTCCTCTGCTTTTTAAGGTGCTTTTGGGACCGCGAGCTGAGGATGGAAATTTGTCAGCGCCGCTGGGCTGGAATCGGTGGAGTGGAATGTCTCAGACATCTTTTCATTAAAAATCCTTTCTTAGGATTTTTCTTCCTGAGAAGTTGAGAGGCCTCAGGTACAAAATGTAAGCAATGATTATCTGCTGCTGTGGAATGCAACAGGTGGATCTATAATTAGCCCATGTTGGATGCTTATTATTAATGGCCAATCAGCCCAGTTAGCTTGGACTCTCTGTCCGAGACATAAACCTTTATTATTCATTCTATTCTATTCTATTCTATTCTATTCTATTCTATTCTATTCTATTCTATTCTATTCTATTCTATTCTATTCTATTCTAAGCTAGCCTTCTGAGATGAAACTTTTCCTTCTATTCTTTTTAGTATAGTTTTAATGTAATATATATAATAAAATAATAAATCAAGCCTTCTGAACACGGAGTCAACATTCTCGTCTCTTCCCTCACCTGAAAACCCCTGTGAACACCGTCACAGTGGGAAGTGGGAGAGAGCCACACATCCCTTTTTATTCCTCAGGCATCCTTAAAAGGCTTTTTCTAAACACTGATTTACACTCTCCTGGCATGGCCCGGAGCACTCCTGCACCTCGCAGCCTTTGGACAATCCCCGCTCATCTCACAGCCGGTGGGGACAGGCTGATCCCGAGCTTCCCCAGCGCCTCTGGGCTTACAGGAACATATTAATTAACCTCATTATCCGGGATCATTTCAGCACTCACACAGACACGGTTTTACCGCTCCGAGGAGGATTCTGGCTCCCAGGGGCAGCTGCAGCCCAATATTTGTCTCTGCAAGGTGGGCAATGCCAGCGCTGCAGGGGCTGGAGGTGCCCAGCGCTGGGGGCTCATCCCAACCCCTCCACTGACCCCGCCAGCCCTGGGTGCTCCTGAAGGAAGGATTTAAGGAGAAGCAGCCCCAGGAGTCAGTTCTCCATCAGTGCTGCTCTGCCGGGTGCTTTTCTCCCGGGATGGGGCCGGCGGTGCCTGCGGGGAGTGCCCGGCACCAGCTTGACAGCGGCTTGTTAAACCTGACAGAGCATCACCTTTAGGGAGTGGGAGAAAGCAGGGCTTTTAATTAAAAAAATAAAAAATAATAAAAAAAAAAAAAAAAAAAGAAAGGCAAGGCATGATTTCTGCCTTTCCTCTTCAGCTCCTGTGGAAACAGCATTTAAAACGTCAAATTGATAGTCCTGTCAGCTGTGCCCATGGGCTACTGCTCCCTGCCCAGCCCTCCCACCGGGCTCTGCCTTTGAAGGCGAAGGCACCGCTGTGTGACTGTCCTCGGGGACATCCATTTTCTCTCCTACAGTCTCGCTGCTTGTCACCGGCAAATACCCAGCCGGGCTGCGCTGGTCCTGCTGTTCCCAGCAGCATCCTGGGGCAGGTACCAGGTACCGGGGGTGCCAGGGGGATCCAGCAGCACCGGGAGCACACCTGGGGTCACAGTGACACCGGAGCAGTGTGTGCAGGATGCCCAGGGGGTTTCTCATGGGATTTCTGACAGGGAGGTGGAGTTTCCTTTTTGTGGGGCTCGTTTTGCCCCCAGAGCAGGCGAGCGGGGCTGGGCAGTGCTGTCTCAGGTGAAGGAGCAGCCACAAACCATTGGTTTCCAGCAGGAAGGAGCTGTGGGAGCAGTGATTAAATGAGATGCCTCTTTCATTCTGTGGGAGTCCAGCTGCCAATGGCTGCCCCATGCCCAGTTTATTTTGATCTTGCCCTCTTCCACAGTGCCTCCAACAGTGGGAAGGAGGGGGGTCAGGTCTGCACGGGGAGCAGAAACAAAAAAAAAGGTGTGAAAACACTTTTTCATTCTTTTCTCAATTCTTCCCAGATTTGATACAGGGAAATAACCACTGTTGGTTACATTTTTTCTTAGAAAAACGTAATAAATAAATATATATTTATTTAAAATAAACATTAAAATATACTATGTAAAGAATATATAAAATATATTTTATATAAATACGAAATAATAATATTATATTATATATAATATATAATAAATAACAAATAACAATATAAATATTTTCTATTAATATAAAAGTAAATATATAATGCATATTTATTTTTAAATTTATAAATATGTAAATTTATAAATATGTAAATTTTATAATAATTACAATAAATATATAGTACATTTATATTATATAAAATATATTTTATATAATATAAATAAGAAATAATATTATATAATTATATTGTGATATTATATGTAATATATAATATATATTACATATTATATAATATATGTTATATTATGTAATTATATCTATTATAATTATATATATTGTATAATTATATATATTATAAACAGTATAAATATTTTATATTAATATAAAAATAAATATATATATATAATATATAGAGAATTTATAAAATAAAAATAAAAAAATTAAAAATAAGAAAATAAACCTCAACCTAAACTTCCTTTACTGGCTTACAGGGGAAAACTGCCCCTTGGAAAAGGCTCTGAGCAGCATCTCTGAGGGTGTCACCCAGCAAGAGCCCAGCTCTGCAGCACCACAGCCCTGCTCTCCTTCAGCCTCCTGACCCCTCTCTGTCCCTGGTGTCACCACCCTTGTGGCCTCATTTGCAGCCCCCAGTGGAGGCTCGGAGCTCCCCAGGCTCTGCTGGAGCAGGGAGGCATCAGCACCAGCTCAAGGTCTGTTCCTGCTTGAGCGATCAACATCATTTCCATACTATAATTACATTGCCCAATCCTCTCCTGATTTTACTGCTATCTTGTAAGGCGTCCCGGTTGTGAGTAATTTAAAGCTGTATGAGATGTCAGGCTCTGTGAAACAATCACCCCTCAAAGAAATATGGGCTGAGATAATAATTGATAAGTCCCATTAGGCAGCGGGGCCTGCGTTTCCCACCCGGCCTCCTCTGCCATGGCCTTGCTCATTCCCTCAGTGCCACCTTTGCTCCTCAGCATTTTTGGGAGCCACCCCAGGAGCTGAGGGGAGGAGGAGGAGCTGGGGGAGAGGGTGATTTCTCCCCACTGGAGCAGATCAGCTGCCTCAGTGTCGGAACCCAGGAAATTCCTCTGGCTGCCCTGGAGGACTCAAGACAGGGCCCAAGACCCCTGTGCCTTTGATTTTGACCCATGGAGCAAATTACCACCTTTATGTGAAGAATTACAAGTCAAGAGAGTTTAAGTAGAATAATAGTTAGTTTGTCACAGGGTGAAAAATAGATTTTTGAGGTTTTTAGAATGGGGGCTTGGGGTCCCAAGATGGAGGAATTTGGGCATGCCTTGTCCTTTTTCCTTCTCCTTCCTAGCCTGCATCTTCTGGGTGATGCTGGCACTTGTAGATTGATTTAGAGTAGAAGCTCACTGTCTAACATAGGTGATAGGTATTGGGAAGTTATGGAAAATAATGTACACGAAATTTTTACGGTAAAAAGATAACACCAGTGTGCCTCAACCCGACCTGCTAGACAGACCTCAGCAGGCCAGAGAAATAATTTTATAGATAATAAACAATAAACAACCTTAAGAACGAGAACAGAAGAATTATGACTCCTTTTTCAACTGCCAAGCTGGGAAAAGAGACTTTCTAGCACATCTTGGGGTCCCTCTGACCAGCAGAATCCTGAGACCTCAGCTCCAGGGTTCCAATATTTCAGCCAGATTTACAGGTGTGTGTGCACAGAAAGCATGTCAGGGGTGTTGGTTTCCACCTGCATTGGCTCTGTGGGTTTGTCTCAGTGGTTTCTCCCCATCCTCATCAGCTATCAGTGGTTTGTTTTATTCCTGTCCTTGGTTTGCATTTTTTAACACCTTGTCTCCAAATTTTTAATGGTTGTTCGGCTTACAAACTCCCTTTAAACTTGTAAATTTTTAATTAAAGAATAGAATGTAAACCTAACTTTGTGTTGTCTGCAGCCAGGAGAGGTCTCATCCATGAGTGATGAATTATGCAGGCGTGAGGGAAGGGCTGGCTGGTCTTGATGTGCTATTTCATAATTGCATAAACTACTGCACTCCCAAATCAGGCAAACATTATTTTACACATTCAGTAGCCTTTAAAAAAGAGTGACAGCTAATTTGTGTTGTTCTGTAACAACAACGACAACAACAAACCAAAAAAAAAAAGCCCAAAAAAACAAAACCCAAAACAAAAAGTAAATTCCAACAGGAATTTTTAAAAGTTATCAAAACTCAGGCGTTGTCTCCAGCAAAGGTGAGAAGTTCAGAATGGGAAAATCTTTCTGGAAAAGAGATTTTTCCCTTTGCTTTTAGGAAGAGACACCACAAATTGAAAGATGTGGTCATGAGGGATTTAATCTGGGGAGAGGTTTTAGCTTCAGTGCAGGTTTGCCCTCTGTGGTCAAACACGACCCTCAGCTGTGAGACCTGAGGCACAAAATGAGCATTCAATACTCTGGGGGTGATTTTTGGGGTGAAACTAGGAGCTCTTTATGTTGGCTTTGACCTGTTTGGAAAAGAAGGTGCTTTAGCAGGAAGGAGATGAGTATTGGAAATCTTTTATCTTTCCCCTGGAGTGAGCCTCTCAGAGATGGAAATCTGTATTTGCCAGAATGGAAATCCTGGAGAAACGTTCCAATTCATAAACACTGAAACAACCTTATTAGAATGACACGATCTGACAGCTGTTAAAGCATTATAATAAACCAGAGGAAATAAAGAAATATCCTGCTTTTCATTGCTGTCTTTGAAATGTTTAAGAGAGTGAAGAAAGTCAAAATGGATCAGTTTTGATCTCGGATTGTTTAATTGAAAAGCTCATCAAGCTGAGGCAGTCCCAGGGGTGTTTTGATGTGGATGTAAAAGTGCTTTTGCAGGAAACATCTGGCGCTGGAGGGTTTCTCTCAAGAACCCCCTGAGCTCCTTTTGGCCAATGGGGCACCAACACCAGCCCTGGTGCTGATGGAATTACACAGAATTATGGAATATTTGAGGTTGGAAAAGACCTTTAATATCATTAAGTCCAACTGTTAACCCTAATTTGTTTATCCTAAAGGAATTTCAATTAGAAATTCCCACCAAAGTCCATCCGCTCAGCCTAACTGATGCCAACAACTTCTCTGGAGGTGGCTGGAAATCCTGCATTTATAAATGATGAGCAATTCCCCCAGCAAAGCCACCAGGTACAAGCAGGGGCTTGGTGAAGCTCCACTTGGGAGCTGCAGCGGCAAAATAAAAATGCAAATGTTTATCTCAACTTCTCTTTCAGGATTGAGTGCTGGTGAAAGCAGCTTTACAAATTCCGAATCCATTGCCTCCCTGGAGAAATCCCAGTGCTGTTTTGTAAGCAAAAGTAAGAGTCTTTGGCACACAGCTGCTGTGGAAGTTTTGACAAGAAAGCGACTGATTTTCAAACACCTGGGTGGGGGCATCGATCAGGGATCATTCCCTGTTTGCTGAGGACAGGCTCTGGCAGCATTCCCTGCTGGAATAACAGCATCTGGCATTAAACTCTGTCCTCTCACCACAGGAACTTGGGCTGCTGATGCCTCTCCCACCAGATCACCTGCGGGATGGGATGTGCAGTGGCCATGGAGCAACCAGAGCCAGAGCCATGGCCAGAGAAAATGCCCATCTCTCTGGGCTGAATAACAATCATAAATTTAATAAATGTAATAAATAATCATAAATTTATATTATATCTGTAATCTATTATTATATTGTTATATTAAATAAAATTATCCTAACTTGATCATTTGGTTTTGCTTAAGCCCTCACTGCCACCCCCAGCTCCTTTCTCCAGAAGAACTGAAACTGGACAGACCAAAAGAGGCCATAATATGATATCTCAGAAACTGAAATTTGGTCATTTGGGAGCTGTGTGGGCCAAGCTGAGGGATGGAAGTGGGACTGTGGCCTGAGGTTGAGCCCAGGGGGGAGCTTTGCTGGGAGTGACTCTTACTTGGCTTTGTGTGTCCCAGGTTCTGCCTCCACCCAAAAATCATCTCTCCTTCCACTGTCTCCCTCTACCTTGTGTTGTAAATTTGCTGCTATTAATTAATTTATAATTAAGTTCCATACAGCAACCGCTGGCTCCGAGAGGGATTATTTCAGATAAACTCCATTTGTCAAAACATGTCTGTCTGTGCTCAAAGCCACGAGGAAAACGTGAGGAGCTCCAGGGGGTGGGATGGGGAGCAGAGACAGAGGAGCAGCTCAGCCAAGGAGGGACAGAGAGGGAAAGCAAAGCTCTGGGTTTGGCGGTGCCCAACATCTTCCTCCTTCCCTGGCTCCAGTGCTCCTAACAGACAGATCACAGGACAGCCATGGCCTCCAAAGCCTGGTGTAGATGGAGCTTGAGCACAGCTGAATTAAACACCAACTAATCCCTGCAGGAAGTGTGGAAAGTCATATTTAATCCATGCCAGCTCATAACCCATTTGTGGTCTAATTGCTGCCCACTAAACAAGCAGTAGATATCCAATTATGGGAGCGTGTTCCCATTGTCCCACATCCTGCCGTAGCTCAGAGGCTCAGAGAAGCATTTAGCTGGTAATAAACAAGGTGCAGGGTTTAATTTGAAAGGTTATTGCAATTTCATATGAGTGAGTGCTGAGGAGCATTCGCAGGGGGAGTTGCAGGAGCCCTTTTCACTGTGGCAGCCTGGGGCAGGTGAGGTGAGTCCTGGCTGGGTTGGAAGGAATATGGAAGCTGAAAAAGACACCCAGGAATTCAGGAAAAACCCTGGCTGTTACTGTGAACAGCTCACAGAAAAGTTCTGTGCAATTACTCTTCCTTCCTTCCTTCCTTCCTTCCTTCCTTCCTTCCTTCCTTCCTTCCTTCCTTCCTTCCTTCCTTCCTTCCTTCCTTCCTTCCTTCCTTCCTTCCTTCCTTCCTTCCTTCCTTCCTTCCTTCCTTCCTTCCTTCCTTCCTTCCTTCCTTCCTTCCTTCCTTCCTTCCTTCCTTCCTTCCTTCCTTCCTTCCTTCCTTCCTTCCTTCCTTCCTTCCTTCCTTCCTTCCTTCCTTCCTTCCTTCCTTCCTTCCTTCCTTCCTTCCTTCCTTCCTTCCTTCCTTCCTTCCTTCCTTCCTTCCTTCCTTCCTTCCTTCCTTCCTTCCTTCCTTCCTTCCTTCCTTCCTTCCTTCCTTCCTTCCTTCCTTCCTTCCTTCCTTCCTTCCTTCCTTCCTTCCTTCCTTCCTTCCTTCCTTCCTTCCTTCCTTCCTTCCTTCCTTCCTTCCTTCCTTCCTTCCTTCCTTCCTTCCTTCCTTCCTTCCTTCCTTCCTTCCTTCCTTCCTTCCTTCCTTCCTTCCTTCCTTCCTTCCTTCCTTCCTTCCTTCCTTCCTTCCTTCCCTTCTCCTTCCTTCCAGGGAGCAGCAGGAGCAAGGAAAAACAAACAAGCCTAACAAAGTGCTTTGGCAATTATACAGACAAACAAATCACTTTCCCAAATTGCTTCTTTGGGGAATTACAGCTCCTGGAAATGAAACACAAACAGATTATTAAAAAAGAGCTTCCCGTTGGGAGAGAAGCAGTATTTACCAGAGAAGATGTGCCTAGCTGGACCTCTAATTGCTGTTCATTAGCTCATATTGATTTAATTAGTTGCTGCACTCAGGTCTAAATTGCCTGCTGGCCTCAGCAGGGATTTAGGAGCCAGGGCACATCCCTGACCTGCTGGGCAGTGATGGAGTGGGGTCCCCTCTGCCACAGGGGGACACAGCAGAGGAGTGGGGTCCCCTCTGCCATGGCAGTGGTGGGCAGGGACAGCAGCACATCCTCGTGGGTTGCTCCTTTGATGAACCTGTGGCGTCATCAAAGCACTAATTAACGGAAGCAATCAGAGAGGGCATGTTCATAACCTGGAATTAAAGTGTCTGTGTGAGGGCGTGGTGAGATCCAGCTCTGGATGGCAGTGGGAGTGGGAGGTGGTGGGAAAGCAGGGGCTCAGGGTGAGGCTGGGGGGTCACGGGCAGTTTTGGGGGCACAGCTCTGCTCTCTACTCCAAGACACACTTAGAATGCCCTGGGTTCACAGCCTCAGGCACTTCCCAAACCTTTTAACTTTCCTGACTAGCAACCTTTGGCGAGTGGCTGCTTGGCAGATGCCTGCTTCCTAATTGCAGGTGGTTAATGGGGAGCTGCAGTTCTGCTCAGAAACATCAGTAATTCCCTCTTTAAGGAAATCCTGGCTGGGCAGGACGCTGGGACCCTCAGCCAGCACTGAGCCCAGGATTGGTGCTCGTGCTGCAGAACACATTCCCTGGATGGAGGTGCAGCAGCAGGGACAAGCTGCAGTCCCAGAAATCCCACCCTGAGCTCTTTCCCACACTCACAGGCAATGCTGCCTTATCCCAGCCCTCATTCCTGCAAGTTTTATTCCTGCAACAAGCGCCAGGGGCGCTCAGAACCGTGGGAGCTGAAGGAAGAGGCCCAAGGGCAGAGGGGGAAGATGCACTGAGAGCCATTCTCTTGCCTTGCAGTGGGATTGAAGGGAGAATTGGATCAGAGGACCTGGAGGTGCAGCTGCTGTTAAAAATGATCCTTTGTGCATCAAATCAGTATTCCAGGGGCTGCTCCAGATTCAATACATCAAAGGTTGAAGGATCATACAACCCTATTAGCTCCAAACTTTAATTTCCCTTCGGGGCTGGTGTGTTACAATGCAACTACAGCAGCAATTACAACTTTTCCTTCACTGACAACTTGTTTAGATCAATAATGTCCTCAGCATCTCGAATCGAGATGGGCTCCATCAGCTGGACAAGGAAAACAACCAGAGCCTTCAGTTCTCCCCAGTGACTCCATGGCCAGGACTGCTCCCCTGCCCAGCCTGGATTCCTGTGCCATGGCATCCACAGCATTTTGCATTTTTCCCCCTCTCTCCTTACACAGCTGAAGATCTCCAGGCTGTTTTCTCTCCATAACTCCATCCCTTACTGGCGCCCCAACCTTCCAGCTGGAGCTTCCTCTGGAGCTGGGGATGGGGATCAGGATTGCACAGAGCATCTGTGATGCCATACCAGGTTATTGAGTCTCTCATGGCACCGACACACTCAGGGCATTGTCATGGACCACACACAGCCCCTGGCCACAGCCCTGGGATGAGTTTCACTTTCACCCCTCTCCCACTCAACATTTCCAGTCCATCCTCAGACAAGGCAGGGCAATCTGAATTCCTCCTCCCGTACTGTGACACAGCTGTGACACCCCCTGAGACACTCAGCAGGGCAGGGAGCAGAGATTTGGTGCTGAGCAACCCCTGTAACACCAAACCTCCTGGCACAGTGCCGTGTGCCAGCCCAGGATTGCAGCTCCTGGCCCTTGGAGTATTGCCTGAGCTGCTGTTCCCTCGCTGTGGCACGGAGCCAGGGAGCACAGAGGAGGGGTAATAAATCTCCCCACTGAACGAGAGCTGACTGGGGAATTGGAAAGGAGAAAATCCCACCAGGAGTGAGTGTGGTCTCGGGCTCTGAGACAGATGGGCTGGCAGAGCCATAAAGAAAGGGGTGTTGAGCTCGTGGGCGGACTGGGAGGCTGAAATTGCTGTTCTTCAGTGAGGGACAGCACAGTGCCTTCCAGCTGATCCCTGCAAAGCTGGACACCTCTCTCTGGGCAGGTGAGGATGCAGATTTAACATGTGTAGGACTTTTTAATGCAGCAGATGAGCTAAATCCATTAGAAATGCCCACGGGTTTTGCTGGCACAAAGCGGGGCTGGCTGGCAAGGATTACTCAGGGCTCTGGGTGGGAGCTGGGAGCTGGCAGGCTGCACATCAAGTTTATAAAGCAGCAGAGAATGAACCATTTTGCAGAGCATTAGAGGCCAGGGAGATGGCCTTGAAAGCCCCAGAGTGTGATGGATTGGCTCCGTGTCCCTCGCCCTGGTACAGGCTCTTCCTCCCAGCAAATGTGGCAGGGTGAAGCTCAGGGATAGCTCATCAAAACACAGGCAGAAGTTTAACATCTCACTGGAAATGTTACGGACCTGCCTTCACTCAAGCCAACAGCCCTGTTTGGGAAAAAAAAATGGGATTTAACCTTAAAACAGTTGGCTGAGCTGAAAATTGCAGGTGCCTGAGTTTGCAGAGGGGCAGAGGCTGCTGTGCCCATAGGCATATAACTGCACACATCTGGGCATATAACTGCTCACATCTGGACGTGTACCTGCACACATCTGGGCATATCACTGCTGACATCTGGGCATGCACCTGCACACATCTGGACAAAACCAATACATGGTCAAATGAGTCACACCACTGGATTTTTCACAGTAAAATTGATATCTGCAGGTTCAGTGGAAAACTTATAGCAAATTTAAGTTTTCCTTGAGGTGGAGCAGGTGAAAGGCTGTGGGAGAGGAGGTTTAGGGGCAGCAGCTGCTCTCCTGCAAGCTGCATGGGTGGGGAATTCCAGGCTGGGATTCTGCAAAGGCAGAGGCTCCCACTGGGCTTTGGGAGGCTCCTCCAGCACGTACAGAAACAGAGCTGGAAAAGCCAAGGGAGCATCAGTGAAAGCTGGGAGGAATTTCAATTTTTCCCTGGCAGAGCTGCTGTGATTCCTGCCGAGGGATGAACACACTGAGGTTTGAGTACAGAAAACCCAGAACATTCCTTGCTTTGGAAATATTCTTGGAATGGGACAAACAGTGCTCTGGTCAGCTCAGATCTGGCAGGGACAGGAGGCTGCCTCCAGCCAGGGCAGCCCAGGCAGATGGATGTGGGATGCTCTGAGCCTTGGAGCCTGAACACACCTGGACCTTGGCCAGGGCTCTGCCTGCCATGAAAGTCCAAGGCTGGTGTCCAGTAGCTTTTCCTTTTCCAGACTGCTTCTTTTCTTTTTCCAGACCACTTGGCACAACGTTGCAGGGTCATTGGCTGACCCTGAGAGCTCCTCAGCCTGACCTGTGCTGAGATCTGGGGCTGAGAGCAGCACTGAACTCTGCTCCGCCAACCCTCACCCTATCCCAGCATAATTCCTGGGCCAGCTTTTGGATCATTTACCCCCCCTCCATGTTTCATCACCCCCTCCCCCGGCGCCTGATTGCAGGTAGGGATATGCACGGTTTGCTGGGTTTGGGAGCTTGAGGAGAATTCTCCTGGTTTTGTGTCACTATCCTGAGGACACAGGGAGCTGCAGCCCCAGACCAGTGCCTGCAGCAGCAGGAAAACACTGGAGTGATCAGCTTTTGTCACTGAAGAAGTTTTACTACAGAGAATGCCTCAGTATTACAATGTCTCTAAAACCTGGGAGGTGTTTGTGAGAGGTTGGCTAATCCTGCTTCCACCTGGACCTGTAAATCAAATAAAAGGCTGGTGCTTCCAACTGGGTCACTGTGGCCTCATTACAAAAGTCCTCAGGTGCCAGTTCTCATGAATAAACAGTTGTTTTGTGGATAAAACAAATCAACATGTTAAACACCCTGCGCAGCCTAAAAAGTTCCAACCGCTATGCAAATGGACCTGTTAAATGAAGAATATTCCTAGGTAAAATAATTATGCAGAGCAGTTTCCCCTCTGCATAAGGTGCCAAAAATTATCTCGGTGATGCCAATTATCTGCTTGTTAGCACTGACATTATCATAGTCATTACACAGAGCCGGTGCAGTTTGTGTAAGATCTACACTGTGTTCTATTGTCATTTTTCCCTCTATTTACAACTCTGTATAATAAATGTCATTTTTCAAATGTTAAGGTATTTAGTATTTAATCTATCATTAAGGCTCAGAATATGTCTAGCCTCTAATAGGAAGGCTGGTTGTAACACCCTGTGGTACTAAAAATAAAAATAAAAGGGGGGGAAAAGGGGAAAAGTCTGCTTGGTTTGGGTGGGGAAGATGTGGGAGTGAAAGAGTTTTAAAGAGGGGACTTGAAGGCTGAGGGTTTCCAGGATGGGATCATCCCCAACCCATGGTCCACAGCAGGAGCTTGGAAATGCTGCCTGTGCCACCAAGGGGTCTCCCTGAGTGCTTTGAGAGAAATAAATTTGCCTATCTCCTTGATTCTAGAAGGGCTTTTGAAATGTGCTAAAACCATCTCTTAATTATTCTGAAATTACTGGTAACTGCCTCTGCAACAGGTTATGAACCATCCCCTCATTATATTATAGCCACAGCATTCCTATGAATCATTAATTAATTATCCTCGGCTCTCCAGCATGAAAAATTGATGTCTAGAGAAAACAAACAGAAAAGGAGAAACTGAAGTCAGGCACAAATAGGCGAGAGAAAAGAAGTCCAAACACTCAGAGAACGAGCAGGGGATGGGGAGGGAGAGGATGAAGGCAGCAAGCAGAGAGGAAGGGCTGGAAGTGGAGGAGCAGGATTCCCCCAGCTCCTCTGGAGCCCTGCAGCAGTTCTAGTACCTGTTACTTAAAAAAATAAATAAAAATAATTACACTCTAATTACTTTGACACAAGAAATGAAGCAGATTGTTATCAGAGTGAGATAAACAGCAACTTCAAAGCAGTTTTACTCTGGAAGTCATTTACATGCAGGAAGCACATGGAAAATCTTGCCTGCAGGGGCTCCAGGATTTGCTCGTGCTTTGCTCCCAGTACGTGTGGGACCGAGCTGGGCTGGTGGCAGCGTGATTCCCCATGGGAATTGGCTCCTGCTGACCCCTCAGACCTGTGCCTGCTGGTCATCCCTGGCCCAATTCCCTTTGGGATGTGCCCTGCCAGCTGTGGCTGCTCGCAGGTGCTGCAGATGTGCTGCAGGTCCCTCCAGGTGGGCACAGCAGGGCACCCGTGAGCAGGGCAGGTTGCCCCTGTTGTATTGCACTAAATAGTTTATTCAGTCATTGTTTTTGCACTGGGTGTTTGGTAATTTGCACTGATCCCATGGTTTGTCCCATTCTCACCTTTCCCCCCAAAGCCCCATGGTGGTGGTCTCTTCCAGGTTTACTCCTCTCCTTGACCCCTCCTCACTTGCATCCCACTGGCTGTGGTTTCTGTCCTGGGCTTAAAATTCCTCCTGGGATTAAAATCTCCTGGGACAAGAACCTAGCCCTCTTCTTCTCCTTTGAAGACTCTTTTCCCATCTCAGATGCCCTGGAGTAATTCCACAATAAAGCTGTGGGATTTTTGGTCCCAAGGAGAAGAACGCTCCTAGTCTTTTATTTTTTCCCTTGCAAAGGTTGTGAGGTGCCAGTGTCCAGAGCTAGAGCTGGCTCAGACCTGGGGCCAGGCTCCAGAGCTAGATGGATCAGATCTGGGGCCAAGATCCAGAGGTAGCTGGATCAGACCTGAAGGCCCCGTAGACATCAGCCTTTACAGATGGCGCCCAACATTGGACTTGAACACACGACTCTGAGATTAAGGGTCAAATGCTCTACCAACTGAGCCAGGGACAAATCTGCAGTCTCCTCCCTCACTGAAGGGTGCAGGTCACCCCTGAAATGCCAGGGACAGCAGGCACTTTTTGGTTAAAGCAGAGAGAAAGAATGGTGATGGTAACACAGCGTCGTAAGGGGACCCACCTGGGGCAGCAGGGACACACAGGGTGCCTCCAGCAGCACTTGGGGGTCACTTTGCTCTGACACCCCACAAACAGGCTCCCCAGGGAAGTGATGGAGTCGCCATCCCTGGAGATGCTCAAACAACGAGTGAAGATGGCCCTTGACGATATTGGCATGGCACTATTGGAGGTCTTTTTCAGCCTTAATGGTTCTGTGACTCTCTAAAAACGGATCTGTCCCTGCCAGGCTAAGAGAGGACCTGGGCAGGAGCTTTGCCTCAGACACAGGCAGCTGCTTTCCCTCTCCAGCCACTCTGGGGCAGTGAGATGGATCCTGTCCCTCAGTGACACCATCCTGCAGGGTGGGAGTAATGACGATGATGATGACGATGATGCCCCAATGTCCAGAACCTCACCCACGCTCTGGCACACTGCGGCTCCTGGAAGGAGATTACCTCAGAGCCACTTCCCCAGAGCCCTCACAGGGCTCTTGTTTTTATTACCTTTCCTTTGGTCTCTGAGAGAGAAACCACACATCCCTTCAGAAGTGTCCCCTTGTAAAGGAGGGAATGCTCAGAAACGCACAAACCTCTGAAGTTTAAATGCCTTGAGATTGTTCTGCCATTGCAGCTTTGATACAAAGGAAAGTCTGATGGAAATGTCAAAATATTTGATATTTTACAGCAAAAAGAAAACAGTTCTCCTAATGGAAACTCCGCTTCCTTGTGCCTCGGCGCCACTTGTTTGATCATTGAAGGGCAAGAAAATAAATGTTTCCTTGTGGCTGTGGATTTCAAATTCCAATGTAAAATCCAAGCAAATATACGCTGACCTGGAGAGGTGTGAGGAGGGAGTTTAACTCTGCCTTGGCTGTGCTCAACCACGGTCCCAATACTCCCAACACTGTTTGTGGCACAGCAGCTCTGCCAGGGGTGGTGGCACCTTGGTGTCACTGGGTGGTGACCCTGGATGGTGACAGTGCCAGAGTTTTAAATACTGAATCCAAACTCAAAGGATGCTTTGGATGCAGAGAACAGGATCTATTCAATGGACAGACAGACACAGAGTCCCTCATGTCCCTGCCAGGCAGGGCTGAGTGGACACGCGGCCCCAAAAGGAACCTGCAGCTCCTCATGGGCCAGGATTTTGTTAAACAAACTGGAGCAGTTCCTCCAGATTTACAGACACTTCCTCCGCTCTCACTCCCATGACCCGCAGCGGATTTACAGCTCTGCATTAACCTCGTGAGCACTCGTAAAGCTGGCTGAGATAATGTTGGCCAGGAGGGTTTTATGGGCCAGTCATAATTACAAAATGCAGAAGAACTCTGGGAATCTGTTTATTAGCCCTTAATACCTGGTCAACAGCTGCACTGTGCACCTCATCACTGCCTGCACGTCTCCTCCTCAAATAAACTGTTCTCCCAGGTTTTCCCTTTCTTCCTTCACCTCTAAAAGATTTTGGCACCTGTTTTAGCAGAATATGGAGTGTTCTAAACAGTTTGCAGCTCCTGTGGGTGGGCAGCGCCTGGCAATCATGGGGTGCTGCTGGTGAATCCTCCCCATCCTGGGGCATCCCTGGGGCATTCCTGAGCACATCCCAGTGCAGAGAGCCCTGTCCAGGTGGGAGAAGCATTTGCAAGGAGTTCTCAGTTATGGAACAGGACTTTCCATGCCCCCTCTCTGTGCAGAACAGGTCACTGGCACATCCCAAATCCCCCTTTGCTGCGACTTGCTAGGATTTGAAACTCAAACAAGGCGCATGAATAATGTAACGCACTCCTTCTTCTCTTCTTGCCTTCAAATCCTCAGAGGGTGAGTGAAGCTTCTTGTCTGCCTCATTAGTGGCTGTTGAGCCATTTGATTTCTGTAACAATGAGTGCACTCGCCAGGATTTTCATACCCATTTGCGTCATGGAGTCAACATGGAATTTTTTTTGAATTCACATAAAAAATTAATGGTGTAATCTGCATCCGTCTCTGTGGCAGTGGAGGCTCCTGTCCCCACTCCTCCCTACAAATGGGTAAGGACCAGGACAGAGCCTGGTGAGGGGACAAGGACAGCGTGAAGTCCTCCAGGGTCCTGTGGGATGGGACTGACCTCGGCCACCACGGAGCAGGAAAATTGAAGTTTTCAGCCATGCAGGAGTTGACCTCGGTTATGGTGTATTTGTGCACTGAAAATAAAATAACAGGTACAGATAAGAGCATCTGCTTCGTTGGGTCCTGCTTTTCCAGAGTTCAGGAAATTTAATTAGAATTAATTTAAGGTGTGAATTAGCTAAACCTCATTAAACGTCCTCCCGCAGTGAAAACTTTATTTAACATTAAAGTGAGCTAAACCCAAGCACTGGGATTTCAATCCTGACTTCATGTCCACAGAGGAGTTTAATGTGGATTAATTAAGACCTGTCCCATTTTCACAGCCATTTAATTCGGATTCTTGTGTGAGCACCCCTACTTTGGCAGCAGGTACGGCAGGGCAGGTGCTGCCATCAAATCTTCTCTAATGGATACACCCACCCCAGAACCCATGGGTCAAGGTAAAAATGAGTATTTTCAGAAATACAAGTTCCTTTCAGCAAAGTCACTGATAAAAAAAAACCCTGAAGGTATCTGCATGGGCTGGCTGGGAGCATCTTGTGCCAGCCCAACACATTGAAAGATACTTAGAGACAGCTCAGGAAAATCCACAGTTGGGTGATTGGTGCAGTTTCTTTTCCACTGCAAAACGCCTCTGATGTTGTCTCAGAGTCTGTCATGGGGGTCACTGGGGATCAGTCCTGCTTTCTGTGTCTTTTACCAGCCCATATTTCCCATTTATGACACATAAAGCTTTGGATATCACCAGAGGAAATACTATAGCAAACCTCTAATAAATTATTACAGGCATAAGCAAACTCCAGTAATTTATGGAGGGTTTTGACTTTAATAATGTTTTGTCTTAGATTTGGCCCTAATTATAAATCATTTGCAAGGACAGTTTAAAATATAAGCAAATCTTATATGGCATTCTTATTATCTACTTAATATCTCAGGCCCAAAGATTTACTGGATTGCATTCTGGGAATTAAGCAAACTAGGAAACTAAGTAAGAAAGAAACACAGGAAAATTATAGGTTTGTCATAAAACTTTGATTGATCAATGATTATTGTAAAACTCTGGTAACTATGCAGATGCCAACATAAATCTGTAACAGAACAGGATTTATTAGGGAAAATACTATATTTTCCACTATTTTGACTATAGTGTTAATATGGGCCTGGCAGATTTACTGTGGTTTTAGCTTAATTAACTCTATTTGACTGTATATACCCTTATAATGCATGTATCCCAAGGTGCAGCTGCTGCAGATCCAGTTTTCCCCTTCAGCTGTAGTTTAAGGAATATTTAAGCCTTGTCAGTGCTCTCGGGCTCAGTCAGGCTCAGCAGCACAGGGCTCATCCTTGTGTTTATCCTCTCTGAGAAATCAGAGACGTGATGGCATCTCCCTGATGGGCAGGTGCACCGTGTTCCCTGGGAATTCCTTTTTTCCTTGGAGTTTGCTGCAGGTGCCTGTCCCTGCCAATCCAGCTAACCAAAGCTGCCAAAATCTGTGAAAAAAATCCATATATCCACCAATTAGTGCACTGTCCTGGATAGGGATCTGTGTCCATCACTGGTTTGGGGTGAAAAAGGGCAACAGCTCCTGAGCACAGAGATGTAGCAGTGGGGAATGTGTGGAACAGGGTTCCAAAGGGAGCTGGGGACCCCAAATGAAGGCGTTGCCAAAGGTTTCCATCAGCAATGTACAAACACCATTTTCCCAAGGTTTTGTCCCTTTGCAAGCCCCCGGGCTGTGTGTGAATTCACACCCTGTGAAATCGGGGTTTGTTCCGTCCCTGCCGCTTGCCCGGGTGCCGGTGCCTGTTTTGCCTCACCATGAAATTACCAGACTGCCCTTAAATACACTCCTGCAAATGAGGACACCGGAAAAAATGCAATAATTGTGACAGTAACTCACTAGGCCAAGCCTGACATGTCTCTAATTGCCTGCTAAAATTGTCTCTGTCTCCTAAAGTGCAAATTATCACCCGAAATGACAAGAATAATGAATGAGTAACTCTGATGTAATGCAACAATTAGCCCTTAAAGACACTGTCTAATATGCTAATTCCGAACACCCACTCCTTGTTATTAAGTGGCTGATAATTATTTAATTATCTATCTGCCAGGATGATTTACTTGGTTTATTTAGCTGCAGATGCAGGGCAGGAGCTCTCAGGTTTGGGGTCAGGAGGAGGCAGCCCCAGCACCGGCCGGAGCTTGGGCTCATCCTCCTCATCCTCCTCATCCTCCTGCCCGCCTGTCTGCTCTAATCAGCGGTGTCAGCAGCAAACAACGGGGCTGTGCCGGTGTGCCGAGAGTCCCTGCTGCTCACAGGTCAGGCAGGTGTCAGCCCGGCTCTTTCTGTGAGAAATTGCTATTTCTGCTTTTATTCCGTGCTGTCAGAGCCGTCCTGCTGACGGCTGAGCCTCCGCGCCGCTCGCACGGTGCGCGTTGTGTTCTGGCAATTTCGTGGTGATCTCTTTGAAGGTGAGGATGCCTCTCTGTGCTGGAGGTGTTCGCCAGCCCTGAAGAGGCTTTGCTACTCTATGGGAGCAGCCTGCAGTGCTCCCATATCCCTGAGAAAAATCCATCAGGGAGAGCAGGCTGAGTTGGGGCATCCTGCTCGCGCCACCAGAGGAACGAGGTGGTCCTCAAGTCCTTCCCAACCCAAAATATTTAGGATTCTATGGGAATTTACTAACCTGGTCCAAGCAGTCTGATTCAGAGCTCAGGAGGGCCCATGGGAATGTTTTGGAAACAGAGGGTTTGGGATGTGTAATACCTGGGAAAGAAATGGAAGTTACGGTGGGCTGTGCCTGTGGAGAGATGCTCCTGCCTTAATTAAAGGCACGCAGAGAATTTCCATCAGAGACTGAATTCCTTCTTTGTTCAACAAATTCTTCTGAAAAATTCCGATTGAGCACAGCCTTTGCAAAAAGAACAACTTTCTGTGAGGTGTAAATAAATCCTTTCTAGCCCTGAGCTCTGCCCAGGGGGGACCACTCTGTCTGTGAATTAACACTCTCCAGCAGTCAGAGGCTTCTTTAATTAGCAGATATCCTGAATCCTGCCCAGATATATGTCCCACGTCCCTGTTGGTGTATGACTAATGCCAGAGACACTGCCACAGCTTTGTTTATGGCAGCTCTTCTCTCTCCTGGCCTGGCCTTTCTTTGTCCTGGGTGTTTAAAGCACAGGTTTGTACCTGAGTGGCCTGTCCCTGGTCAGTGACATCCTGGGGACACAAGGCAGGGGAGCACATCCTGGATTTTCTTCCAAGTGTGGCGCAGCACCACGCACCCCTGGTGCTTTGGAGCGTGGATTTTTGATGGGCACTGGAAGAATTTCCTACAGAATAAATCCCTCTCTGGGCTCAGCATAGGAGTGATGGACACAGGGGGAGCACCAGGGCTGGTTCCTGCACCCCCGGCACCCTCCCTGTGCTCCTACCCAGCTGCAATTAACACGGCATTATTGAGGATGCTGGATGCTCCACCCTGCTGGAACGAAGAGGAATTCTGTGTCTGTGGTGAATTTAGTTGACTTTGGAGATTTTTTTTAATGCAGTAATAACTCCACACTCCCTCTTGCAGCGCGAAGCCGGGGAGCTGTTCATTATCCGGATTCTGTCTAGGAAGGACTTTTTATCATCAGATTCCCAGGACAGGAGCAGAATTTAATCTTCTGACTGCAGCTGAGCCAAAGAGCAAAGCCACCTCAAGGTCACCTGGCCCAAGGGACGGCTGGGAGGCGCTGGTGAGGTGACAAGGAGGGTGCCAGCCCTGGGACAGCCCTCTGTGCCTGCTCTGCTGCTATTTATGTAATTCTCACCCAAAAATGACACGAGGTGGGGGAAAGGCAGCAGGTGTGAGTTTGTGCAGGGCTCAGTGTGAGGCAGGGCCCAGCTGGGGGCTCTGGGGAAGGGGAGAAGGGCACAAACCTCTCCTCTCTCCCTCTCCCTCGCTCTCACTCTGGCTGCAGCAGGATCCTGCCAGGGGCCAGGCAGACGGGGCAGATGCCATGTGCAGGTGCCAGCACCGTGCAGATGTGCCAGCTGCCGAGCAGGGCTGCCATATGCCATGCAGGGGTGCCAGCTGCTGAGCAGGGGTGGCAGCCACTGCATCCCCAGCCATGGCTCTGGTGCTGAGCCAGCACTGTCGAGCAGGGGAGAGGCTCACAGGGATGGAGGAGGCACCCAGCAAATCCAGGGATTCCCTCCTTTGCAGGGTGAGGAGCAGCAGCTGCAGCCTCCCCAAAGGGCAATGGGCTGCCCATTCCTACTCTCTGCACACCTGCAAGGAAAAAAAATCCTAATTCCTAAAATCTCTCTATTAAGGAGCAGGAGGGAACCTGGGCTCTGTGCTGCTTTGGCCAATTCTTGATTGCTCCCCACAATAATTTTTCTTTCTTCTTTCAAGAAGACTTCTTTCCTCCTCCCTGTTTTCCTGTGAGCCCCCTGATGTGATGAGTTAAATATTAACTAAAAGAAGTCCAAAAATTCTGACATACCCCAAAGGCCCCACGCTCAGCCCAGGCTCTGCTCAAAGCGGTAACAATTAAGACCTGGACAGTTTGTTTTTTCCTTCTAAACAAAGAATTAATGATGCCTGAGGACCTGGGGGGAAATTGCTCATAATTTATGATGGCACTTTTAGGTGAGGGTGGGAAGTTATGTAAAGCAAGGGAAGGGTTGGGAAGGTAAACACTGTGAGCAGCCGCCTGCGTGGCTGCACTGACAATTTCAAATCTACTCCATCCCATTAACCCACCTAAAATAACTGTGATGGTAATAACCCTTCAGACACAAATGCTTGCGCAGACAAAGGTGTTATTAAGTTAAATTACCCTAAAAGTGTCGGATTGACAGAAAGGTTCACTCAGTGGTTTGGCATCCGAGGGCCTCCGTGACGTGAGTAAACAGTCGAGCAGGCTTTGTTCCCGCTTTGCAAGGCTCAGTGCTGGGATTTGGGGCTTCTTCTGCTGCTGTTGAGCACAGTGTCTGCTGGGAGATGTGTCTGTGCCTTTTGGAGAGGTGGGGATGGTGCCCTGGGATGTTCCCAGGGAGCCCAGCAGCTTCTAAACCCCCCAGTCCATATCCTGGGGTCACACAGCCCCTTGCACGCTCAGAGCGGATCCTTGGGATCCCAGCCCGACTTTGGGAATTCCCTCCAGCACCCAGGGGCTGGCACTGGGCAAAGTGCTGGTTCTCCTGGAGCACTGGCAGTTCCATGGGAGTGAACTCCACAGGGTGACCAGGACCCTCGGTGGCTGCATCCAGGGCGAGTCCCTCTGTCCCTCTGGGGGTACATGATGCTGCTCTTCCCCCCAGTGCCTCCAACACAGCTCCTTCCCCAGCAGCCCTGGCCAGGAAAGGCTGAGCTGCACACCTCCCCATTCCCTCAGCAGCATCTGCCTGAGGAGCTTTAATTAAAGTTCTTCCCTTGCTTTTATTATCCAACACGCTCGGCTCGGCTGCACAGCTCCACTGAGAGCCCTCAGCTCCGGTGTTGAGCTGAGCTGGGAGCATATTTTAAGAGAGCAGCCAGAGCATTCCTGTTCCCGAGATGTCCCGTCCTCCCTGATGCAGATTCTGACTCCTGTTCCACACTCTGCAGCAAGATAAGCCATAATTAATAATTAATACCATTATTTAATCCCTTACATTCCTAGAGTTCAGCTTGTCCCGAGGATCCCCTGGCTTGAGCCATTCCCACATCCCTGCAGTTTTTAAGGAGGAGCATTCCTTGTTCAGGAGCCACATGGAATTCTGCACTGCTCTCCCCTCAGGAGGAACTCCAACAGGTGATCCCACACTGCTTCCTCCAGCTCCTTCTCATTTTTCTCTTTTTTTTGGATGTTTTTTTCCATCCTGGAGGTACCTTTGAAATCTCCCAGCGTCAACTGGAATCAGCTCTGGCTTCTCTCCGGGCTAATAAATTAGAAATGCCACATTCTCCCAAACTGCATTATTACCGTTTATAATTTTGATTGTTCATTTGCATACGAAAATGAGTCCTGTGACATGCGTGAATTTTATTTTATTCTTGGACTAATTATAAACAAGAATCCCACATTATTTACATAACTAATTATTGTTCCTTCTGTTCTCCCATTTTGAAATCACAGGCCCATTCTCTGCCAGTTAACGATGCAAATGAACAATCAGAGAACATTTCCAAACTTTCTGAATTTGTCCTATTTGCATCAAATACAAATTCCTTTGAATGGGAGATAATATGCTTTTCCATTTTAATGGAAGTAAATTAGGCTGATCTTAATTTATAGTTAATTTGAATGACTAATTTCTGTCTACCTGAGTGTATTTTTTCAGAGGCCAATCGTAGATGTTTATTAACCCATAAATCTGCTTTTTTTGCTAGAAACAAAGGAAAATTTTGTCCTAAAAAGTGGCTTTATGCCTTTGTTTTGGCGCAGATATTCTCCTTTGTCTGGCTGCCTGCCCACCTCAGACCTGCTGCTCACCTGGGAGGGGGACGAGGTAACACCAGCACTGGGCAGCCCAACCTGTCCTTGGACGCTCCAGGGATGTGGCTTCTCTGGGAAACCTGTTCCAGGAAATAATTTCTTCCATATATGTGGATATTTGTCCCCCTAGGATCTCCTGGGGTGAGAGAGCAGCCCGAGGGCAGTGCCCTGGGACAGCTCGGGCACCTCCTCAAAAGAGCCTCTAAATAAATGTGTTCCTTCAAAAATAACTCCACAAACACATCATCCCTCTGCTAACGGCTGAATGGGCTCCCGAGGAGCCGTTATGTTCTATGTGGTAGAAAATATGAATTTTAAACTGGATCCTAAATACAGCTTTTATAGGAGGCGGCGTCACAGCCCACAAAGAGCCGTCACAGTCCAGCGGGCGGATAATGCACAGCTGGAAAAATTGTCTCCATTCTCACACACTTCCACAAGTGATAAATCTCAGGGAGGTGCTGGCAGCAGCCCCTGCTCTGAGCAGGAGGCCAGGCCTGGTGTCCCCAGCATCCCACAGGATGGAGAGGGTGCTCCCATGGGGATCCAGAGCCCTGCACCACAGGGAGGGGGAGAATGGGGCTGAAAACTTCTCATGGTGCCAGGACAGCACCAAGGAAAACATCCCACCCTACAAAGGAATCCCTGAGCAGCACAGTGGCTTTTACTCTTGCATGGACAGGGGTGTGTTAACAATTTTCAATATTAATGTAAATAGCAACAGAAAAACTCCTGTGAGGATGTGGGAAATTGTGTTTAAAACTTTCTCCTTATTCCAGCAAATTGTGCTTAAAAGTTTCTCCTTATTCCAGCAAATTCTACACGAGAACTTTCTGCAAAGTCAAACTTTTATTTTATTGAGCTTAATTGTTTTAATTGCCTTAAATACATCATCACATCAGAACAGGCCAGTGGTGAGGAACCTCTGTGTGAGGGTGGTGGCACAGGATGTGCAGAGAAGCTGTGGCTGCCCCATTCCTGGAAGTGTCCAAGGCCAGGTTGGATGGGGCTTGGAGCAATCTGGGACAGTGTAACGGGGTGGAACTGGATGAGCTTTGAATTCCCTTCTAACCCAAACAATTCTGGGGTTCCAAGAACTCCTGGGGTGTTCCTGGGCTGACATCTGGCACAGCTCCCATTCCTGGACTGAGAAGAAAACCAAACGCATCTGCCCAAGTTTTTATTCAGCTTTTCTCCAGCTCTGATCTCTGCACAACAAGAAAAGGGAGCTGTCCTGTCGCTCCTGTTTAATGTAACAGGAACCCAGAATAATTGTTCCTGGATTCTTCGGGCCAGATTCAGCTCCTATTAAAGTCAATAATTAGATTTTGATCACCCATAATTGGAAGTGCTGCCCAGCCAGCTGAGCTGTCTCTGCACGCTGTGCACGCTGCTGGAGCCCAGGGCCTGCTCTGCTGCACAGGAACCACTGGCACCACCAAGAATTCAAACATTCTCAGACCCTTCCATGCAAAACACACAAATCTGGGGAATCTCTCTTCTTCCCAGTGCTCACAAGGCTCTCAGCAGCATCTCCACCTGCCCAGCGGGGACAGCAGGACATGGACAGTGCTGGGCTGGCAGGGATCAGGTGCCAATGGGGTGACAAGGGTCCTGCACCCCTGGCATGGTCCCAGGGCTGCCAACCTTGCCACAGAGCCAGGGAGAGCTGGGTTGGTGTCACCTGTGCTGGCACTGCCCTGTGTTGGGCCAGCGGGTGTGACCGTGTTCACAGGGGTCTCAGGTTGAGGGAAGAGACGAGGATCTGACTCCATGTTTCAGAAGGCTTGATTTATTATTTTATGGTATATATTATATTAAAACTATACCAAAAGAATAGAAGAAAGGATTTCATCAGCAGGCTAGCTAAGAGCAGAAAAAGAAAGAATGATAACAAAGGTTTGTGGCTCGGACTCTCTGTCTGAGCCAGCTGACTGTGATTGGCCATTAATTAGAAACAACCAACATGAGACCAATCACAGATGCACCTGTTGCATTCCCCAGCAGCAGATAATCATTGTTTACATTTTGTTCCTGAGGCCTCCCAGCTTCTCAGGAGGAAAAATCTTAAGAAAAGGATTTTCATAAAAGATGTCTGTGACAAGCAGGTCCTTGTCCTGATGCCACAGATCCTTTCCACTTCCCAGAGAGGAGAGAAGGACTGCAGCTTATTTAGCTGTAAATTTCAATCAAATTAGTGACCTGGAGCTAGTTTTGTTTTTTTTTTTTTGTTTTACTAATGCAATTAAAGAATCTAATTGTATTAATCAAAATCATATTATATCGCCAATAATTAAATTCCCTTTTGACACCATTGTTTACACTTCCATCGCTTATTAATTAGCCTGACGTCGTCGGTCCCTTATGGAATGGGGAAAGATTCCTTGGTGGGGTTGGGGACAGGGACAAGGGGATGGGGATGGGCAGGGGGTGAATAGGGGCAGGATCCCGGGATTTCAGAGCTCCTGGCCCCCGCAGGGATCTGGGAAGCAGCTCCCAGAGCACTCAGCATCCCTGGCCAGTCTGGGGCTCGCAGCCACCGCTGGCGGTCAGCGGCAAACAGGGGCTGAGCCTTTCCCCGCAGCTGCCCGTCCTTCCTGGCCTGAAACGCCTCTTTATCCTTCACACAAAGCCCGAATTCCCTTTCTTCCCCGCAGGAGCCAGCAGTGCGTGACTTTCCTCTTCAGCTGCCTTTTGCATTTCCAAGTCCGTCCTCTCCTCTCCCCTCGGAGTTTTCTTTGGGCAAACAAAAGCTGCTTCCTTTGTGTCTCCTCTCACCCCTCCCATCCCAGGTTATTTCACAGGGCTCTGCCGAATTCCTCTGCACAGAACCATTTGTAAGTGTAGCTATAAATACAAATGGAGAGGAAACTCTTCTGGATCTGGGGCTAATCAACAGAGGAATGATCTGGGAATGTGAAGGCAGCAGGCTTGTCTGGGAAAGGCTGGGAAAGAATGAAATTCATAATTCCTCGGAGGAAAAAAAAGGAAGAAAAGCCAAGTGAAAAGAGTGGACTTATAGAAAGAGAAAATTCACACAAAGAGCAGGAATAGCCAGGTTCTTAAATAAATAACTGTAATAAAACAAGGAATCTCAAAATACAAGGACCACGAGGGGCCATCGTGGGACAAGGGCCAGCATTCCCAGCAGCAGGGCACATTGTCACTGGGAGGGGACCTCACTCGGGAATTTGGGGAGGGGAGAGGCTTTCCCAGCAGAAGCCAGTGGCTGGGTGAGGGGTGTTTGCTCCATGGTTGCAGCACCGTTAATTCCTAATTGGATCTGCCGTTCCTCCTGATAAGCCCTGCCAAGTTATATCACCACTGCTGGGCTGAGTTCAGCTGCTTTGCCATTATTGTAATTATAATTATGGATTTCATGTGCTCCTTCAGACCCCCTCGTGTGCCCCAGCTCCTCTGCTCAGACCTCACTCCCCCATCCCATCAGTGCTCCCCAGTTCAGAGGGCAGTGGCTCAGTGGGGTGTTGATGATGGGAGGGGGTGACTTGGAGTGTTCTGTCCCATCCTAGGAGCTGAGGAGGAACTGGGAGCTCAATAAACACAAACTGGGAGCTCAATTAACTCAAACTCATTTCTCCACGGATCTCATCCCGCCTCCCTGTCCCCTACCATGGACCCCTGAGCATGGAGTTGATGTTCCTGGAGAGTTTGTGCCCTCCAGAGCATGGGCACAGCAGGCTCTGACCTGGCCTGCATTCCTCCCATCTGCCCAGCCCAGCCCCAGCTCTGGCTGTGCCTGCCTTGGATCCCACTTGGATTAGAAATGGCAATTCCAGGCTGGGAACTTTTAATAATGGTGCGCAGAGGAATGCCTGCAAGGCTAAATTGCTTCATTTGCATTGTCTTGGAATATTTTTGCATATCATAAAAAACCCTGTATTTTTGATTTGCCCTTTTCCCCTTGCTCCCCTCCCTCCCAGTTTTGCTGGGAATGGGGAGTGCAGAGCCCCATGGTTGGATCCCCCACACATTGCACGGAGCCAGGAGCTTTCCCTGATCCCACACTGGGTTTCTGGAGGAGGTGGTGGTCCCCAAAACTGCCAGCTCAGTTTCTGGGTGCTTCTGCAGCTCTGCCCCTCCTCATCCCACAGGATCTCTCTCCCTGGTTTGGGACAGCAGGAACCAGCTTGGGGGGAATTGAGTATTTTGCTCTCCTGAAGGTCAGCTCTGCTTGCAGAGGGGACACAGCCACTGCCAGGAGAGAGGGAGCAGCCCCCAGCCCTTCACCATCTCCCTCCCCACCTGGCAGTGCACCCGGGATCACCTGGGAGATGCCACCTCCCTGCTGGGCCACCAAGCAGAGGGTGGCAGGTGTGGGACGGCTCTAGGACGTGTCATTTCTCTAAGAACACCTTCAGCCTCTCTAGACTAACCCAAATATCTGCAGCCTGGCCGTGCATTCCCCCTGCCTGGCTTTCCTGCACTCCCAGGCTGGAATTCCCGGCAGGAAGGGCGGCCAAGCCCGGCTGAGTGAGCGCTAACGAGCACGGGGCTGATGGATGCTGCCGCACCGTCCTTCCCCGGAACAGAGGCCACGGGGAAAACAGAGCAAAGCAGGAGGAAAATCGGCTGGAATCTAATTGTGGAGGCGGGGGAGATGCGGAGGGAGAGGCGAGGATTGATAGCTGTCTGCTCTGCTGCACCTTGGAGGAATCATTAACATCTGATTAATTAGTTAAGGGCTGCTTTGCAAGTGTAAAGCTCTGCACAAGTGCAAAGGATAAATGGGACGATCTGGAGTGGCTGGAGATGGCACTCGAGGTGATGGAGGCACTTCAGAGGAGAGGGGGAAGAGAAAGGGAGCGACAGCAGCAGACGTGGAGCTGGGACTGGGATAAACTGCTCCAGGGGGGTCAGGAAGGGCTCGAGTGCTGGTACCAGCCTTCTCCTTCTCCTTCTCCTTCTCCTTCTCCTTCTCCTTCTCCTTCTCCTTCTCCTTCTCCTTCTCCTTCTCCTTCTCCTTCTCCTTCTCCTTCTCCTTCTCCTTCTCCTTCTCCTTCTCCTTCTCCTTCTCCTTCTCCTTCTCCTTCTCCTTCCCCTTCTCCTTCCCCTTCTCCTTCCTCTCCTCCTCCTCCTCACCCCCATGGTGCTGCCCGCCAGAATTTGGGAGAGAGGGGACAACTTGAAAGCTTTTTGCCCACCGATAGCTCTCCTATTAAATAGTTAATACACTTAGATGTATTTTAATAAACTCCATTTAATGGCCCTACATTAATTGTCTGATTAATTCTAATAAATCCTTATTTGAGATGCTTAATTTAGAGTGTGACTGATCGTCCTGTCACGGTTGGATTATAGAATTGTTGTCTGCAATGAGATACTTTGGAAGATACTGGACAAAGGCAGAAATCTGGGAACTTCTCTGGTAATTGAAAATTGCATCAGCAGGAGGAACATTGGGATGAGCGTGTCCCAGGGGATGTGGGGACAGGGATGAGCATGTCCCATGGGATGTGGGGACATGGATGAGCGTGTCCCATGGGATGTGGGACAGGGATGAGCGTGTCCCGTGGGATGTGGGACAGGGATGAGCGTGTCCCATGGGATGTGGGACAGGGATGAGCGTGTCCCATGGGATGAGCATGTCCCATGGGATGTGGGACAGGGATGAGCATGTCCCAGGGGATGTGGGGACATATATGAGCATGTCCCATGGGATGTGGGGACAGGGATGAGTGTGTCCCAGGGGATGTGGGGACAGGGATGAGCGTGTCCCAGGGGATGTGGGGACATGGATGAGCATGTCCCAGGGGATGTGGGGACAGGGATGAGTGTGTCCCAGGGGATGTGGGGACAGGGATATCACTGCCCCTGTCTCCCTGTGTCCTTTAGCAGAGGGACCCGTGCCCTGCCTGAGCCCTGAGCCCATTACCCACGCAGGGTATGGGCAGGGGGCAGTGGTGGCACTGTGGGGACACCCTGGCGACAGGAGGGGATGTGGAGGTGCCTGCAAACAGCCTGGAGGGCAGAGGTGCCTCGTGTGGCGGCCACCAAAGGCAGCAGGCCAGGTGGATTTGATGGTAATTTACTTAAAAGGGGAGGTGACATCGTTTTGGAGCCGCTGGCTGCGTTATTGAATTTGAATCCCCCAGGAGCAGGGGGAGCAGCAGAGGTCACCCCATGTTTACACTCGGTGACATTTCTATGAAGAGCTGTCAAACACCAATTTTCTCCCTCACTCGTGGTGGCAGAAATGCCACCTGAGCTGTGCTCAGAGACACACCCTGCCCCTTCCCTGGGCCAGGGAGTTCCCTGGGACCCCCTGAGAACACCTGGGGCCGAGCCTGACCCCAAACCTTGGGGGACTCGGGGGTCTCTGGGGGCTGGAGGGCTGCAGCAGCTCAGGCACCCCTGGCTCCAGTGACTATAAATTAATTAATTATCAATATCGACCTTTTCAAGCAAAACCTAAAATGCTGTGTTAAAAGCCCAGCCCAGGTGCTGTGGGTTGATATTTCACTGACTCCTTTTCAGGAAAAAATTAAAAACTCTAAGCCAACCCCTTCCCAGGAGCATGAGGATCAAATGATCTCAGAGAAGCTCAGCCAGGAACCCCTGAATCCTTTTGCTTTCATGGCTGCTTCTCCCCCAGGTCAGTCCTGGTGTTTCACAGCCCTTCCAGGACCCCAAACCCCACCCCAGTGGGACCAGAACCCTCCTGGCATGCCACACACAGCACACAATTCCCAAAGGAAGGAGCAGGACACCAAACACACCCCTCTTCCTTGTTTTTCCTCCTACAAATTCCAGATTTTAACCAAACACACCCCTCTTCCTTTTTTACTTCCTCCTACAAATTCCAGATTTCACCTCAGCACAAGTTCCAGCTTTTCAGTTGATGGCAGCCCATGCGAATTTGTAATCACACAATTAGAAGCGAATTTGTAATCATACAATTATCCTCCTGCTAAATTAATATATTAGAATGTTCAAACAATTGTTCCAGTAATTAAACAGACAGATATTAGAGAAAATGAAGGCATTTTAGTCCTGCTATCTGGAATGTGCTGACCTTTCCCCTTTCTTAGCTGCTACTCGGGCGGTGTAGAAATGATTGGATAATTGGATGGTTCGTGTTCTCCTGAAGTCACCAAAGCAGAAGAAAGACAGAATTGCCCCAAAGTTTCCATGGAGCCGTGGCTGTGCTAATTAGAAAGTGCTTCTTTCCCCTTCCATCTATGATTAAAATTTAGAAATTATTGTCTCTAACAATTGTCACAGTCACCCCGAACCCTGGCGGTGCTGGTGACCCTGTCCCCTCTTATCTCTGCTATGCAGGGACACTGACCCACAATGGACATTGGTGTGGCAGTGCCACCAGCCCTGGGCACTGTGGCCACCATTCCAAAACCAGTGCAAACTGGGAATTGTGAGGGAAATGGGAATTCTGAGGGGGCACAAGAAGGTGGGAGGGAAAACAGACTGTGGAAATCTTCTCATGTTCCTCTAGAATGTGCATTCACACACACTCTGTACACCTATTTATCTACCCAGCTATTATATATCTATCCATCTCTCTCCATTTAATTACCCAGCTGTCTCTCTGTATACCTATATACCTGTTTTGGCTTTTTTTTTCAGAATACCAATCTTTTACCCACTTTACACCTCATTCTATTGTATTTTATCTGCTCCTATCAAGCTTAGAGAGGAATCTGGGACCTTTTCCAGGCATGCTGCATTCCCAGTGTGTCCCCATCTGCAGGTGCTGCCCACCCATGCTGCCAGTATCCCAATTTCCTTTGCAATTGCCATGGTGAGGGATCCGTGTGGGATCCTTCCCTCACCTGGGAGGATTCCTCCTTCCTCCTGCAGCGTGAGAGCAGCCTGAGCCTCCAATCCTGCAGCTCAAATGCGATGTGACACAACCTAATGGAGTAAATACAGGTACAACAGGCACTTCAGGTGCTCATAAACTGTGCATTGTTGCTGTTTGGATGGCGCTGATGTTATTGCAGATGCCGTGTGAAGTCTGAAATAGGATCCTGGTGATTCCACAGCTCCCTGTTCCCAGCTCCTTTCACCGAGGGGAATTGGCTCGGCTGACACTCTGCATCCCCGGGTTTAAAATGTGTTTATTTTCTCTAACATTCCATCTCCGCTCAGGGACGCAATCCAATATCTCTGCCACAGGTGAGAGCAGCCAGCACACCGAGGGAAGGCAGGACCAGCTCCATGGAGCTGCAGAACTTGGTGATTCTGTGTCAAGGCTGGGTCAGGTGCAGCCACCTCCTTGTCCCCAAGGTCCCAGCCTGGTGCTCAGGGCTCTGGGGGTTGCAGAGATTGGAGGGGGCCCATGGTGCCTGTGGGACAGTGGGAGACCCTGAGGGTGCTGATAATGGCATTAGTTTGCTAATTAATAGTCCTTTTTTTGCTCTGTGAGGTGCAGGACCCAGCTCTGCTCTATCCCCAGGAAAATTCACTGACAAGACAGGAACAGCTTCAAAATACTGACAGAGAAATTGCTGAGGTGATGTTAAAATGTTTCAATAAAACAAACCTGTAAGAGCTGCCGTTACTTCACAACTGCCCTGCAGATCCTTGTTAACTTTCTATAAATAATCCCGAGGAGCTCCTGGCCAGCAGCTGGAGAGCTGGGGACTCATCAGGCGTCACAGACATCTTTTATGGAAAATCCTTTCCTGAGGATTTTTCCTCTTGAGAAGCTGGGAGGCCTCAGGAACAAAATGTAACCAATGATTGTCTGCTGCTGTGGAATGCAACACGTGGATCTGTGATTGGTCTCATGTGGTTGTTTCTAATTAATGGCCAATCACAGCCCAGCTGGCTCAGACAGAGAGACAAGCCACAAACCTTTGTTATCAGAAGGAGGAGAAACCCTGGGCAAAGAGGATTTTCCAGAAAACATGACAGTGACAATGTCCCACACGGCCTCACCGGGCTGAGCTCCGGACACCTGCACAGGCAGCGTGTGCCTGCTCCTGTGTGCTCATTTCTGAGTTTTTGGCACTGCTGGGAAGCTGGAGGCAGCCCCTGCCTCAGACCCAGCCCGGTGCAGGGTTTGATGTGACTGAAGCCCACTAAATACACGGTGTCAGGTGTAATTGCACGGTACCGGCGGCGCACCGGGGGAAGCGGCGCACACATTGGCATGGTTACGGAACACTCGGGGGAGTCTCAAATACAGGTTTGTTGGTTTCCGAGCCCAGGGAAGGAAGCCAAGTCTGACTGTTGAGGAAAACAAGTGGATGTGCTGTAGACTCGTTATTCATCTCTGCTCCTGGAGCTCTTGGATCAAATAACAGGCTCCTCTCCCATTGTAACGGAGCCTGCTATCTCCTGGAGCCTTCCCTCTCCCCGCATGGTGGGAGAGCAAACCAGAGCCAGGAGCAGGGAGATCCATCCCAAGGCAGAGGGGCCCTGCCTGTCCTGCCTCCTCCCTGCTGCTCTCTCAGAATCTCTGCTGGCAGAGTGACTCTGAGATATGTACAAGTCTCTTTTTCCCAGCCCAGCAGCCAAAGAAGGAGTCAGGATTCTTCTGTTTTCATTCTCAAGGTTGCTTATTATTTCTTATCTATTACATTCTTTCTCTGATCTGCCGAGGTCTGTCTGGCAGGTCAGGTTGAGGCACACTGGTGTTATCTTTTTATACTAAAAACAATGTGTACACTATTTACCATAACTTCCCAATACCTATCACCTGTGTTAGACAGTGAACTTCTACCTTAAACCAACCCAAAAGTGCCACCATCACCCAGAAGATGGAGGCCAAGAAGAAGAAGGAGAAAGACTGGACATGCCCAAATTCCTCCATCTTGCCTCCTGAACCCCCATTCTAAAAAACCCCAAAATTCTACATTTTCACCCTGTGATAAACTAACTATTATCCTACTTAAAATTTGGTGGCTTGCAATTCTTCATATAAAGGTGGTGATTTGCTCCATGGGTCAAAATCAAAGTCAGAGGTGTCTTGGGCTCAGTGCCAAGGTCCCTGAGCCGCCTGGCAGGGGCTTGAGCCATCCAGGGCAGCCAGAGGGATGTCCTGGCATCTGACGCTGCTCCATTCCTCAGCTCTGCTCTTGTTCAGGAAAGCAGCCCCAGGCGGGCACAGACCCATCCTGCTGGGCACTGCTGTAACCCTTGGGAGGGGTCCAGGCAAAACCAGGCATGAGTGCAACCCCTGAGGGCTCACACTGGTCTTTGGTGCTTTCTCCAAGGTCAGGCCATGCCTGGGTGATTGGCTGAGCCAAAAGCAGCCACCTCACCATGAGCATCATCCAGTGAGCTCCTGATTCCCTTTTCCTGGGAAGCACCAACAGGAAGCAGCATTTTGGGACAAGGAGCTATTGGACACCCATCTCACCAGGGCTGGTGCTGGGGACACTGAGGCAGAGGGGATCTGCTCATCCTTGCATCCAGACCCAGCTCCAACAGGTGCCACAGCATTCCTGCCCACCACCTGGCTCCTATTAAAATGGAGCTGTGGATTCCTAAGTGAAATATTGATGAAGAAGGCCTGAAGCAAGGGATGGAGTTGCCTGGCTGTATTTCCTTCCCATTTTTAATAGCTCACTGCTTCATGCCAGGAAAGCTACAGCGTGTTATTTGGCTCTGAATTAAAATGATTCCAATTGGGGAGGGAGCCTGTCATTTGCATCTTGAATAAATAGGTTCTAACAAGAAGGGATCTGTTTAATGGAGAGATTTGGGGAATTCAGCCTGAATCCTGCCTGACTTGAGGTCCTGAGACAATAATTGGGAAGAGCAGAATAAAGCAGAGAGCTCTTCATGGGACCAGACAGCGTATGAGGGCTTCAGTAGAAATTGAACCATACAACTCTGTCAGTGCAGCTAGAATGGGGAATGGGATGTTTATAGGCCTGGGAATTGGCACTCCCTGCACAAATTGTGTATTGTGTGTAATTATCTGGCCTGCCTTGCAATGAGGCTGGCTGGAAATTAAGAAACATGATCACTCTGAGCAGGGATTGCCCTGCTCAGCACAGCACGGGCTCAGCTCCTGGGCAAAGGCAGAGCCTGGGGGGTCCTCAGGGGAAGGCACCACTTGTGGGGGCTCCACAAAGTCCCTTGTGTCCCTGTCTGGGGATGGGGACCCCAGAGAACCTTTGTTCCCACAGGAACCCTGTGCCACCACTCTGTGCCCCCTGGACATGCCAGGGGTCTTTCAGGGGTCTCTGAAAGATGATGCTGATGAAGGATCCTGTTCTTCCTCCTCCCTCATGGCCATGGCCAAGGAGTTGGAAGCAGAGTGGGAGCAAACATGAGAAACAGCTGGAAATGGTCACCTTTTCTCCTGGATGAAGGCACGAGTGGGAGCTCCCACTGGAGTGTGGGCACTGGGTGTCCTGGGGCTGAGAACAAAGCACAAGGACTACAGCTCCCACAAATCTCCCTTGCAGCACAGCCCCTGCAGAATGCTTCCATTTTTGGCTCTAATATTTTGGCTTTGTGGGGAAAAAAAAAAAAAAAAGTGCTTTTTGATTCAAAGTGAAGAATCTGAAGCACAAACTGCTGCTATTTGCAAATAAAAGAGTAAAAACCCCTCTGTTAGAAAACAGTGGGTGCAGTGATTGTCAGCGGCTCCAAAACAGATTATATTCCTGCTCAAGCTGCTGCAGGTTGACGAGGAGGGATGGGGATGTGTGGGATGAGGAGATTAATGAGAATTTAATTTTTTAAGGCTGTTTTAAAGCGGGGCTGGAGGGATGGTGGGAGCTGTGGGAGCCAGAACCTCCAGGCAGAGCAGGGCTGGGGGCTGAGCAGTGTCACAGACATCTTTTATGGAAAATCCTTTCCTTTCCTTAGGATTTCTCCTCCTGAGAAGCTGGGAGGCCTCAAGAACAAAATGTAAACATTGATTATCTGCTGCTGTGGAAAGCAACAGGTGCATCTGTGATTGGTCTCATATGGTTGCTTCTAATTAATGGCCAATCACAGCCCAGCTGCCTTGGACAGAGAGTCCGAGATGAAGACTTTGTTATCATTCTTTCCTATTCTATTCTTAGCCAGCCTTCTGATGAAATCCTTTCTTCTATTTTTTTAGTATAGTTTTAATGTAACATATATCATAAAACAATAAATCAAGCCTTCTGGAACATGGAGTCAGATCCTCATCTCTTCCCTCATTTTAAGACCTCTGTGAACACAGTCACAGAGCAGGGCTGGGTGCTGAGCAGGGCTGGGTGCTGCCCTGGCTCCTGAGTGCTGCCATTCTCCACAGCTGAGTGCAGCAGTGCAGGAGCAGCTCCAGAGATGTTCTGCTCCCCCTGTCAATGTGTACTTGGGGAGTCCTTAATCCACGGGTCGCTGACGTGATAAACAATAATGTCTCTTTCGGAGCTGTAACGACTTATCATGTTAATGGGCACTTAGGGAGCCTTTAATTGGTGATTTGTGCATGCACTGTCACAAAATTTTAAAACACATTTACCATCATTTCCGGGGTGTTTTAGAAGCTCCAGTTCACTACGCTGAGGGATGAACAAGCAAACCTGCCTCGAGTGCCCTGCCCCGCCTGCTCGCCTCCGTCTCAGGAAAGGGCTCTTGTGGCTTTATAAAACCAAAAGCAGTGGCACCAAGAGGTTTCTCTGGCCAAGCTGCTCAGGCAGCAAGCTGGGGTCACTCACCAAGGTTTGTCTCTCCAGCAGCAAGCTGGTCCTCCAAGCAATTCCCTGCTGTGTCAGGAGCTCAGGCTGAAAAGCCATAATGCCAAGAGCTCTACAAACATCCATCCCAAAGATCTCAACCCTCATATTTGGGGTTGAACAGCAAACTAAAGGAACATTCCTTACTACCAATAGCTCTCTCTGCTCTGCCTACCCTGGGGCAAAGGGTTGAACTGGGGGACAGCTCCTGCTCTCACACTGGGGTCACTGATGAGCAGAGCAGATCCCAGAACTGCGGGTTCACCCTTGGGAGCAGCTCACCCTCATGGAGACATTCACCCCACAGCCCCCAGACCCCACTCCAAGGGCTGGCTGTGGGATTCTCAGCACTGCCCCACTGCAGTGCTGCTCCCAGGGTGGGGAGCACCAGGGCTGGGAGAATTGTAATAAACAGCCCCTGTCACGGCTGTCAGGTTCTTCATCATTAGGAATAAAGCATGTCAATACCTAATTAAAATTCTGCTGATTTCTGAAGCAGCAATTCCTAACAAGAGCTCCTGTCTGCAGCCATGGATCCGCTCAGCCCCTGCCCTGGCTGGCTCCAGGTGAGTTCATGTCTCACTCTTCCCAGCTCTGTTTTTCCCTGCCTCTCCTCCCAGCCTGGCTGGCTCCAGGAGCGGATTGAGCCAGAGGAGTGTAACTGATGGAGTTTCCATAGCAATGCTCTCCGTCAGCGCCGTGCCATTTCCAGCTCTGCCTCCAGCAGATCAAACTCCGCTCTCTGCTCATCCAAGGAGCAGCCCAGAGAGCTCCTGGCACCCAGAGCCAGGCAGAGCTGGGATGGTGTCCTGGTTTAGGGAAAATCTGGGAGAAAACCTCCAAAGGGTGCCCCTTCATAAAGCAAACCCACATGGCCCCTCCTACCAACCGGTTTGGGAAGGATTCCTTGGAGAGAATGGAAAGAACCTGTTTATTTAACAGGCACAGCCTCCCCTAGCACACAAAATGAACAATACTGGGTGACACCACTCTGAAAAAGATGACAAATTCAGAAAGTCTCTCTGGGGGTGGTCGCTCTGTTATCAGTTCCTCAGGTGCTGGGGCAGCTGCTGCAGCCCCAAGGTGCGAACTCTCGGTGTTCCCAGGTCCCAGTCTGGAGCAGGTTTGAGTGATTCCAAAAAAGAGAAAGAAAAAAACAGACCAGGGAAAAATTCAGATTGCTTAGCTAAACTAACTAATGAGCAGAAGCAAAAAGCAAGAGCAAAGCAGAAGCAAGAGCAAAGCAAAAAGCAAAAAAAGCAAAACGCAAAAGGAGCACCATGTACTGCCCCATCTCTGTGTCCTGCCAGCTGTGGGGGAGCGGCTGATAAGAAACCAAAACAAAACTTCAGTCTTCAGAGCCAGTCTTGAAGGTACAGAACATGATATCCAGCACAAGCAGAACAACTGGGGATGCAAGCATCATAACGTCACCCTAGGACAGATGGGCACAGCCTCACCAGCCACCAACACCCAGGAACACATCCTGGTTCTCTCTAACCCAGCCAGCACAAGTCCTGAACCTGCAAGGAAACATCCAGAACGAAAGAATGGAATCCAGCAGTGGCCCTGCTGCAGTCCCTGGGCATGGGGGTCACCCCTTTGTGCCCCCATCCCCTCTGTCAGGCAGGCAGGGGGGGTCAGGAGCAGCTCAGAGGGTCCCTTACACATCTTGCATGTCACACGTGCTCAGCTGAACGAGCTGGAATGAGCAGGGGCTTCCAGGGAATGCTGAGTGCTGGAGACTGTCCTGCCAACACCAGCTCGTTCGACTGAGCATCATTTGGCAGCTCGGGAGGGAAAGAGGCTGATAGAGTCTGAAAAATTCATTGAAACATTGGGTTCCAGCCAGAGAGAAAACATTGCTGAATGGCAACATAAAAGGAAATTGTCCCATAACATTCCGAGAGCACTTCAGTATTTGTCCTCTTTATTTTAAAGTGTCGAGGATCTTTGGGAAACACTCTGGAATGGGACTTTTATAGATGGTCTAAATTAAACTTCACTTAATATTATAAGCAATAAATCCTGATTGTCAGGTTTTGTTTAGCGGGTATAAAAATGATTGGTGGGAGCTGTAGCTTTTCCTGAGGCTGGAAGATCAGTGTTCTCACTGTGCAGTCTGTCCCCAGCTGCCAGACGTGTCCCCAGCAGCAGAGACACATCCCCAGCCCCAGGCACATCCCAGTGGCTCCACAGGCACCTGTTCCCTGTGCAGGTCATCTCCACACTCCAAATCCTGCAAAAAGATGGGACAGGAGGCTCCTGAACTTCTGGGACAGATCCTTGTTTTCATGGGATTACAGGAGCTGGAGTTTCCTCAAAGAAACTTCCCCAAAGAGGAAGACCCCAGGTAGCCACAGGTTTTGGAGGCTCTGAGGGGTACAGGCGACTGGGAGTTGCTTTTTGGGTGGTGCTGAGAGCAGCAGGGAAATTCCCCAGACACCACAGCCCAAGAACACCCTGGGCTCTATTTTCAGCTGATGGGAGACAAGTAAAACAAGTGAGAGCATTGAAATGGGAGATGCCTCTCCTTGCTTGAGATTTCCGCCCACTGTGGTTTGACTGGAGTTAAGGAAATACATTTTGTCGTTTTATAATGTGGTTTTTTTTTAAAAACTCTCTCAGTATCTCTAAGTTTGGCCACCTTGGCCCCTTGAGTCCAAAAACCTGACTCCTTTTTTCTGGGGATTGCTGTGGCTGTGTCACTGCTGTGCCCAGCTGCGTTTCCATGGAAAGGAATTTTCAGGAATTTCTCCATGGAAAGGAATTTCCAGGAATATCTCCATGGAAAGGAATTTTCAGTAATTTCTCCATGGAAAAGAATTTCCAGGAATTTCTCCATAGAAAGGGTTGTCAGGCATTGGAAGGGGCTGCCCTTCCAATGGTGCAGTCACCACCTCTGGAAGTATCCAAGAAATGACAGAATGTGGCACTCAGTGCTCCGGGAGATAAAGTGGGGATTGGGCACAGGTTGAACTCAATGGTCTTGGAGAGCCTTCCCAGCCTGAATGATCCCAGGATTCTGGAATTCTGATTCCTAGCAAGTGCTCTGCTGACAACCTGGCGAGAGGAAGGGGCCTCATTTTTCTGGAGCCTGCCCAGCAGCATCTGCCAGCAGCCTTTAGGATGATAAAACCCAATTTAGTGCTGTTTATGACGGAGGAATAAGAGAAATCATGTAACAATTACAGGAGATTTACCCCCTTCTATATATTTGGGCTGAAGGTGGCGTTTCCAGCCACATCCCAGCTTTGCTGCCGGGGCCACGCCACGGGCGGAGGGGGGGGGATATGCAATTTCAGGAGAGATCTTTAGGCGCAAATTGATTTTGCCATGAATATTTATGCGGCGTGCGAGGCTGCGCGTGTGCGGCGGGGCGGGGAAGGGAAGGGAAGGGGGGAAAATGCGGGGCTCGGCGTGGGATGCCGGAGCAGCCGCCGCTCGCCCTCCTTTATGGCCTGGAATAATAATTGGAATATTTATAATGTCCCCGCTGGCGGGGAGGGGTATTCCTGTGTTCCCGGTGCCGCGGGGCGGTGGCAGGGCCGGCCCTGCGGCTGATTTGGAATGCGCAGAGCATCCCCGAGCCGAGCGGGCCCCGGCGAGAAACCCGGCAAAGACAAGAAAAATGAAGGCAGGCGCAATCTCATTTTCTGAGGGCTGCAAGTCAGCCAGGAAATGGCTATTATTCCATCGACACTGTCGGTATTAAGTTATTTCCTTCACTAAATACGAGAATGTTCATGAATATCTATTGAGTTCCAGGTACTGGCGGCTCCCAGCACTGCGGCTCGCTGATTGTGGCTTTATATTCCTCCGACAACACACCTCAATCTCACATTGAAGTGAAAGACAATAGTATTTTAAATTGGTTAATAAATCTCTAGATTGATGCTCCTGGAAGGCCCGGGAACTTCATCTCTATTACACGAATAAAAGTGATAACATTTTAACCACTGAAGTGCTAGGAATTTGGGAAGCTCCTTCCCGATGCCCTTCAGGGTGATGGTGTCCCTGCAAAGGGAACAGAGGCAGGGGTGGCCAGCGGGGTGCTGCTTTTGGGGGCAAAATGCTGGGTTTGGAGCCATGAATCCTGGCCAGGCAGGATGAGGTGATCACCCTGGCTTGGCTCCTTCTGCCTTCCTCCAACCTCTCCTGTGGCCCATATAAGGAGTGGAAAATTCCCCTTTTAGCACCAAAATGGAAGCTCGCCCGTGACCCTGCTGGGAGCCTTATTTGGCTCTGGGGATTCCTGTGCACCTCAAACTGTCCCTGGCAGGGGGAAACACACATGGATACAGCTCCAGGTGACACCAGGCAGCCACGTGTGCCACACTGTGTGTGGCTGTCACACACACACAGGGTCACTGTGGCGGTGACACACACTAGCACTGTCACCATGGTGGTGACACTCACGCTGTCACCATGGCTGTGGCACACACAGTGTCACCATGGCAGTGACTGGCACACACACAGTCACCATGGCTGTAGCACACTCAGTGTCACTGTGGCTATGGCGCTCACACACGCATTGTCACCATGGCAGTGACACACACACATACACAGTGTCACCATGACTGTAGCACACTCACTGTCACCATAGCAGTGACACACACACACACACACA
Source organism: Ammospiza nelsoni (assembly GCF_027579445.1). Taxonomy (NCBI): domain Eukaryota; kingdom Metazoa; phylum Chordata; class Aves; order Passeriformes; family Passerellidae; genus Ammospiza; species Ammospiza nelsoni. The sequence continues at coordinate 4,792,899 of NC_080650.1, read as the reverse complement.
TACACAGTGTCACCATGACTGTAGCACACTCACTGTCACCATGGCTTTGGCAGGCATACAGATTGTCACTGTGGCAGTGACACACACACACACATTGTCACCATGGCTGTGACACACACAGTGTCACCATGGCTGTGGCACACACACTCACATTGTCACCATAACTGTAGCACACTCAGTGTCACCAGGGCTGTGGCACACACACACACGCAGTCACCGTGGCTGTGACAAACACAGTGTTGCCATGGCTGGAGCACACAGAGTGTCACCGCAGCTGCGACATAGACATTTTCACTATGACTGTAGCACACCCATTGTCACCACAACTGTGGCACACACACGCCTATTGTCACCGTGGCTGTGGCACACACACGCCCATTGTCACCGTGGCTGTGGCACACACCCATTGTCACCGTGGCTGTGGCACACACACGCCCATTGTCACCGTGGCTGTGGCACACACCCATTGTCACCGTGGCTGTGGCACACACGCCACCAGGGTCCCGGCTGGACGCCCCGGCCCCGCCGCTCCCGTGTCCCCACCCCGGGGCCGAGCGGTGCCGGAGCTGCCGGTGAAATGTCACTGGGCAATTTTCCGCTCCTCTCCCCGTCCACATCTCCTTTTGTCCGTGTGCTGGGAAGCAGAGCGTGATCCCTGCCTGCTCCTGCAGGGCTGGGAGGTGCAGGAGGTGCCCCCAGGCTCAGGGTGATGCCGATGCCGGGCACACACTGATCCCCTGCCCCGTGCCCACCACAAAACAGAATTTGGAAGAAATAGAGTCCTCTTTCTTCTATGAATTCTTATAAATTATAGGGAGATGAGAATATTTTAATAGCAACCAGAGTATTTCAAGTACAAAGAGCTGTTCTGAAAATGTATTGAATATTTTTCCACTGATGTTTAGTGTCTGTAAGATTCCTCGGGGAGTTTACAACAAGTGGAATACTTAAGGATATAGTGCCATAGGTTCTTTCAGTATTTTCTTTTCAAGGAAAGTAACCTCTGAATTATCTAGGAAGTACATGAACAACATGAAAGGAAGATTATGCACAGAAAGAAAAAAATATGCAGAGAATTCAATTATGCAAAAAAAGTGATGTGCTTTGCTTAATTCCCCAAACACATCCCACGCAGTAGTCACGGCAGCAGCCCTGTGTGCATGCAGACGAGGTTTCCAGGTCACCCTCCCTGGCTCTTTCTGATCATTCCTTGCTCCCACTGCTCTGTGTTGCAGGGCTGACAGGTTCAGTGTTCATTTCTGTCCTTCTCCTGTGCTGTGCTGGGGCAGGGGACCCAGCAGCACCCAGTTCTGGAGAGACTCCGGGTGGAAAATCCCCCCATTTCTGGAGGTCTGAGCATCCAGGGCAGATGGGTCACAAGCCCCTGGATGGGAGGGGAGGTGCTGGAGGTTCCCTGTCTGGCTGCCCCATCCTTATTTCCTGCACTCAGGCACTTCCCAAAGCTGCCACGGCCAATTTGGAAGGGTGATTTTCCAGCAGACAGTGTAGCACCAGCTCGCAGCCTCCAGCACATCCCCATGTGGGGCAGCTGAGGAGCTGCTCTGGCTTTTGGGGACCCTGGTACCCTCAGCTGCCCTCCCTGCTCTTGGTACAGCACCACAATGAGCAGCACTGGGATTACTCTGTGAGGATGCTGAGCCCTGGCTCAGGATGCCCAGGGAAGCTGTGGATGCCACAGGATCTCTGAAATATCCAAGGCCAGGTTGGGGACAACGTGGGATAGTAGAAGGTGTCCCAGCCCATGATTGGGGTTGGAATGAGATAAGCTTTAAGCTCCCATCTAACCAAATCCAGCCTGCGATCCCACAATTCCACAAACTTCTGCCAACGGAGGGACCCTGCAGAGCCCAGCCATGTCCCCACCTCCCCAGGTGGGCTGAGCCCAAGGAATTCTCGAGTAATTCCCACCTGGCCCTGCCGGGGCTGCGCTGCTCCGGGCTCATTACTCTGCAGACACTGCCCCTCGCTGCTCTGCGATGGCACAGCCGCGGCTCCTCGGTGAGGTGACAGAGGTGCCACACTCTGGGGACAGGGGTTGTCCCTGCCCTCTGCTGCCCAGAGCTGGGGCACAACATTCTGTGTCCATCCCCAAAAGGATGGGCAGGGTGCTGTGTACAGTGTGAGGAGCACCCGGGAAAGGAAGAACCAACTCCTCTGCTGCAATTCCCTGCCAGGGCTGGGCTGAGCTGGCACAGAGATATTTGTTTATTTATTTATTTGTTTGTTTGTTTGTGGGCCCCATTTGTTGATAAATGTGCATCCAGTCTCGGAAAAAAAAAATAATAAAGCATCTCCTCCAAATTGAATGACATGAATTATTCCAGCCCAACTCACTAATTAAGACCTCATTAGCAGCCCAAATTTGTGATAGATCAGCAGTGGACTTGGCGCAGTGGTTTAATTTAATGATTTCTTGCATTACTTTGTTAATCATCTTTAGTCTGATTTAATTTATGCCAAAGTGACTATCCTAATTTCTAATTAAGGCATTGATGGCAGGGACACCACCACCACCATCCCCAAGAATTCCAATCACGGGTAGTGCAGAAAGAATCCAGGTTCTTATCCTAGGGTAGGTGGGGGGCTCCTCCTCTGGCCCACAGCCCCACATTGGACCCCTCTGCTCTGGCTGGGATTTTTTCCCAGTGTTCCCATGACCCTAAAATCCCCCAAATTTTGGGATCCTGCTGGAAGGTGCCACCACTCTGAGATTGCACCCAGCACAGGCTTGGCCACAGCAAATCCAAGAGTTTGCAGGGGAGAACATCTGCTAATGCAAAACATTTATGCCAGTCGATATAAATTTATTTAGTGCAATAAATGACATAATTGAATTTTTATCTCCTTAATATATTTCCCTAAAATAACGAAGATTTGGAGTGTCCCTGGCCCACAGATGTCTTTCGTGGGGATGTATTTCCTGTACTATTACACTTGTATAAATCTGACATTTAAACAGTTTAATAAATGAGCAGTTGTTTGACTTGTTTCACTTTCAATACATTCCGGTGGATTAATAAAATGTATTTCAAAAGGAAGCTCGATAGAACACACTATAAAAATTCGTGATTTATTAGCGATACATTTGCTATTAGTTGGGACAGATACTCAAAATGTCATTAAGGTTAAAATAATAATCAATCAAACTAATTAGACCCTATTTTTCATATGCAAATATAATTAAGCATCCATTTCTCAATAACTTTAAAGAGAATTATTGAAGCTGCAGAAAGTGTGCTGAGTCCTTACTTGAGCTAATGAAATGGCAGCGCCCTCCCTGCATATGCAAACAAAATTGATTAACTGCTCTCAGCTTGGCTTAATAACCCAGGAGGAGCTGGGGGAGCAGGGCTGAGGCCTGGGGGTGTCACTGCCATGCCCACTCCCCAAATTCCTGCTTTTCAGGAGCTGGGATGCAGGATCACGGCATGGATCCCACAGATCCCACCATCTGCAGCCCTGCCTCACCCGTGTTTGAGGATGTTTTTTCACTCTGATTCTTTTTTTTTTTTTTTCCAAGGGAAAAAACACCATTTTGTTATGAGAAGGGTTAATAAGAGATGTTTATTTATGAACTCGGCATATTACTGTTGCATAATTTGAATACAGTGCTATGAGCTTTTTTTATTGCCTGCTATAATTTCATTTTTAAAGCTTCCCCTATGCCATACTTTACAAATGATATCGCAAACAAGAAATAAATTCTGTTTTGCAGCTGTGCTAACTATATTTACCCATGGGATACACTATTTTGTCCTTGACATAAATCCCCCGGGATTTCACTGGGAATTACTCTGGCATGCCACATTCCCTGCATCAGGGTATTGTGCACCGACTCTATCACCGGGCTCTGGCGGAGCCGCCGGATCGCTGCCGAGAGAAAGAGGCACTTGTTTAGCATATTACCATGAAAATCAGTCAATTCGCACATTAACGATTGTCAGGGAAGCCGGCAGAGGGAAAGGAGGGAAATAACCGAGGATTAAACCAGCAAGGATCCCCCAGGCAGCAGCGGGAGGGGGCGGCGGGCGCTGCCCTGCAGCCCAGCACACCCTGAGCATCACCTGCTGCTTCTCCTTCCCTCGCCCACCCCCTGGCTGCTGCGCCCAAATATCCCCTGCTGTCCCCATCCCTCTGCAGGGCTGGGGGTCCTCTAGCTGGATGTGAGTCTGCTTTTAAGGGTTTTTCTGGAATTTGCAGCCCTTCCAGGCTTTTACTGCAAACAGGCAGGTCCTGCCCTCCCCTACAGGCCCCAAGGTGCTCAAACCACTTCTGGAAATGGATCCTGCTGCTGATTGGGGTCTTATTTCTGCATCAGGATGTGCTGGGCTGGAGGGCATCACCTGCTGCTCTTCCTCCCCTCGCCCACTCCCTGGCTGCTGTGCCCAAATATCCGCTGCTGTCCCCATCCCTCTTTAGGGCAGGAGGTCCTCTAGCTGGATATAAGCGCACTTTTAATATTTTTTCTGGAATTTGCGGCCTCTCCAGGCAGATCCTGCCCTCCTGTACAGCCTCAAGGTGCTCAAAGCACCTCTGGAAACAGGTCCTGCTAATTGGGGTTTAATTTCTGCAGGTGTCAGGCTCCAGGACATCAGGATGTGCTGGGCTGGAGGGCATCACCTGCTGCTGTTCCTCACCTCATCCTACCCCCTGGCCGCTATGCCCAAATATCTGCTGCTGTCCCCATCCCTCTGCAGAGCAGGGGGTTCTTTAGCTGGATATGAGTCCACTTTTAAGGTTTTTTCTGGAATTTGCAGCCCCTCCAGGCAGGTCCTTCCCTCCTGTACAGCCTCAAGGTGCTCAAAGCACCTCTGGAAACGGGTCGTGCTGCTGACTGGGGTTTAATTTCTGCAGATGTCAGGCTCCAGGAGAGAAATTTAATGGAATTCAGCTCTCCCCACGCTGGGAGAGGCTCTGGAGCTGCCAGGGAAGGGGGTCTGTGCCTGGCACGGGGCGTGGAGCTGACAGTGGCAGCAGGGCTCTGGGGACAGGAGTGTTTGTGTCGATCATGGAGCATCAGGTTCTGGTGTCACCGCGTCACGGAGCTTGATGGCACTTAATACACCATGACAAGGTGTAACATCAGAAATGGAACACAAAATGAGATCAAACAGCATCCTGCTCCCCAGAGGGCCCCATCAGATCCGAGGGATGGAGATTTGAAGGGTGGGGGGGGGGGAAATAATGCAAACTCTCCCGTCCATGGAAAGCTTTAGAATCCCATCAGCCTGGGCATGGGGAGGAGGTTATGGGACCTGTGGGGTGAAGGTCTCACCCCATCCCTGCAAGCCACAGGGCCTGAAGGCCTCCCAAGCACTGGGCTTGTAGAGGGGAGCAGCTCCAGGCTCCTGCTGGAGTGGGGACACCCTCAGCTCCTGGGGCTGGGAGTCAAACCACAATTGTGTCCCCTGACAGGGACAAGGAGGGGACCCCCAGAACAAAGTCCTGCCCCACTTTTCTGGGTGTCTGCAGGCAGAACCTGATCCAGCAGATGTGACAGTGTTCACAGGGGTCTTAGGATGAGGGAAGAGATGAGGATCTGACTCCATGTTCCAGAAGGCTTGATTTATTATTTTATGATATATATTATATTAAAACTATGCTAAAATAATAGAAGAAAGGATTTCATCAGAAGGCTAGCTAAGAATAGAAAAAAAAAGAATGATAACAAAAGCTTGTGGCTCAGACTCTGTCCAAGCCAGCTGACTGTGATTGGCCATTAATTAGAAACAACCACATGAGGCCAATCACAGATCCACCTGTTGCATTCCACAGCAGCAGATAATCAATGTTTACATTTTGTTCCTGAGGCCTCCCAGCTTGTCAGGAGGAAAAATCCTAAGGAAAGGATTTTCCATAAAAGATGCCTGCAACAAACAGGCACTGCCCAGGGAAGGTGTTTCTTGGCTGGGACCCCAATGGCAGGTTCTGACCCTACAGACAGGTTCCTTCAGGAGAGCAGGTTAAGGACAGAACACCTCAGAGAAGCTGAAAGAAGGACAGTTTTTAGTGTGTCTCGGCAATTTTGAGAAGAGGAAAGAAGCCGTTTTTCAGCAAAGAAGAGCTCTTCTCATTTGGAAAACGTTAACCAGGTGTTCCCCAAAAAACGTACAGCATGGAAAGAGTGACTGGGGTCGCTGGTTGGGACTAACCCCAGCCCAGGGAACTGTGGGGCTGCTCAGGCTGCAAACAAAGGCAGGTAAGCTTGGGAAAGCACCAATTCCCCATGCCCCTGGCCTGGCATGGACAGTGGCATTGCAAACACCTGAGATTCAGAGCAGAGAAGGATTTTTTCCCTGCAAATGGCCATTGCCACCACATCAGCAGACCCTGCAGAGGAGCTTGTGTCCCTCCACTTCTGAGCCACATTCCAAGGGAGCCTGTGGTGCTTTGGGAGCAGGGCAGCAGCTCCAGAGCCCGTTAGTGCAAATTAGGAGCAAACCCAAAGCATCCAACACTCCGTGCCTTGGATTTATTCCTGGTGGTAAAGCCTAAATCCAATCAGGACAAAAGGCCCAGGCAGCATCTGAACGAGAGGCTCATCAGTGCTCAGGCTTGTGCAGCCGGGAAATGAGGAGATTTCAGCCTCTGGCTGCACCCAGGGCCATGAGAATCAGCAAATCCTTAATGGGCCTGAAGCCCTGCGAGCAGCCCAAGGGAGAAACCTGCCAGAGGAGCCTTCTGTGCTGAGCCAGCCCCTGCCGTTCCCTGCTGGTGGCCCAAGGGTCCCCTGAGCCCTGCCAGCCCCCAGGACAGCAGCACAGAGCAGGAGGGGATGATGGGGATGAGCTGAGACCCAAACCAGGCGGAGGGTAAATGCTGCAATTAACAGATTTTGTCTGTTTATAGTGAATAATGATCAGAGTTGTTTTTCCTTTGAGTGCCTCAGTCTGTCCATCTCCCCATCTGTTGCAGACATCTTTTATGGAAAATCCTTTCCTTAGGATTTTTTCCTCCTGAGAAGCTGGGAGGCCTCAGGAACAAAATGTGAACAATGGTTATCTGCTGCTGTGGAATGCAACAGGTGCATCTGTGATTGGTCCATCTTGGATGTTTATAATTAATGGTCAATCACAGCCCAGCTGGCTTGGACAGAGAGTCTGAGCCACAAACCTTTGTTATTCATTCCTTTCTATTCTTAGCTTAGCCAGCCTTCTGAGATGAAACCTTTTCTTCTATTCTTTTAGTATAGTTTTAATATAATATATATCATAAAATAATAAATCAAGCCTTCTGAAATATGGGGTCAGATCCTCGTCTCTTCTCTCAGCATAAGACCCCTGTGAACACGGTCACACCCACCTATCCACATTTGCCCCATCTCTTTTCTTGTCCCCAGAAGAGAGGGACAAGAAGAGAGCACAGGCTGTCCAGAGAAGCTGTGGCTGCCCCTGGATCCCTGCAAGTGTCCAAGGCCAGGTTGGATGGGTTCTTCTGCTCATTCTGCTCCCAGCAGCCCCCAGCCCCACCCTACATAGTCCCAGCAGCATTTTTGGGGTCAATTTCCACAAGTTTTAGGAGCAGCAGCACCCACCCTGCTCCAGGGCAAGGGAGAGCAGTGGGGTGACCCAGGGACCCACTGGATCCCTCAGCAGATGGTGTGACAGAGCTCCAGTTTCCCCCAGGAGAAGGTCTGGGAGATGGATGCCTGCTGGGGTGGGCTCCCACAGTCATGTGTCTCCATTTCATCACTAATATACACAATTAATAAACTTAATTACACGTAAAATTGCGGCAGCTGAAAAATGAGCGCAATTCCTTCTCCTCCAGCTTCACAGCGAGCCTCCAGCGAGGACAGGGGGTGCAGAGGTGTCCCTGCAGCCCCCTTTGTCTTCAGCAAACCTCTCCCAGGGGCCTGTGCCTGGCTGGCCTGGGAAGGGACATGTCTTTGTGTCTGTGGGGTGCTGTTCCTGCACAAAGTGATCAGTTCCTGGCTGCTGGAGGGTGAAATGGGGCAGAGCATGGAACTGTGCAGGCAGCGCTGATCCCTCACACCCTGGACTGGTCCTGCATAGATCCCCGAGACCCTGTGCAGATCCTGACACCCAGAACTGATCCCTGACAGCCTGAATGTATCCCTGCCACCCTGGATGGATTTCTGACACCCTGAATGGATTCCTGACACCCTGCACAGATCCTGCATGGATCCCTGACAGCCTGAACTGATCCTGACACCCTGCACTGATCCCTGACAGCCTGGACTGATCCTGACACCCTGAATGGATCCCTGACAACCTGAACTGGTCCCTGACACCCTGAATGGGTCCCTGACACCCTGAATGGATCCCTGACATCCCTGAATGGATTCTTGACACCCTGAATGGATCCCTGACACCCTGGACTGGTCCCTGACACCCTTAACAGATCTCTGACACCCTGCACTGATCCCTGACAGCCTGGACTGTTCCTGACACTCTGAATGGATCCCTGACATCCTGAATGTATCCCTGAACTGATTCCTGACATCCTAGACTGATCCTGACATCCAGAATCAATCCCTGACAGCCTGGACTGGTCCTTGACACCCTGAACTGGTCTCTGACACCCAGAACTGATCCCTGACACCCTGAATGGATCTCTGACATCCTACACTGATCCCTGACACCCTGAAGGGGTCCCTGACACCTTGAACTGACCCTTCACACCCTACATGGATCTCTGACACCCTGCACAGATCCTGCATGGATCCCTGACACCCTGAAGGGGTCCCTGACACCCTGCACGGATCCCTGACACCAACAGGCGCATCTTTGATTGGTTCCATGTGAAATGTTTTTAATTAATGACCAATCCCAGTCCAGCTGTGTCAGGACTCTCTGGTCAGTCATGGGTTTTTATTATTCATTATTGTTTCAGCATTCTCCTTTCTCTTTCTTTAGTATAGTTTTAGTATATAATTTTCTGTTAATATAATATCATAAAATAATAAATCAGCCTTCTGAGAGCATGGAGTCAATTCTCATCTCTCACCTCATCCTGGGGACCCAACACCACACCAGTTTCCACTCCTCTGATCTCCAGAGCAGGAATATGGGTGCTGTGGGATAAACTCAACACACCCTGCTAATGCTGGAGCCACCAGAGAAGCCTCACTTTCCCAGGTAACGGATGTGGCCATAAGTACTTTACAACCATATGGTGATTATGCTTAATAAAGGACATTTTCTGCAATTAAAGAGTTTTATTAAGGCATTATTAGCCCTTTAAGTTGAAAAATAGCTGAGCAGAGGCGCGATAGAGGTGCTAGCATCTGCATTGGGTGAGCAGATGGAGGGGGAGCTCCACCCTTGTGCTGGTGACATGTGGCACCTCCTGTCTTTGGCAAGTACCATGGCAGAGATGTGGTTGGGCAGCAAAGGTGTCCCTCTCTCTGTCCCTCATCATCCTCTCAGCCTGAGGCTGCCCTGGGAACGGGCTGAGGTGGGGATGAAGCCCTGGCAGAGCTGTCTGTGCCCCACTGTGAGGCTGGAGGGATCCTGCAGCACCTGGTACAGCCCTGCAGCCCTGCAGGCTTTGTGCCAGACCCCCCAGCTCTGCAAAACAGGAGCTGTGGGCACTGCCAGGGGCTGGTGCCAGCGCTGACCAGAGGGGAGGGAGCCGTGACATTGCCAGGAAGGTTTTTTTCCTCCATGTGAATTTGTGCGGCCTGTCCTCTAATCATTTGTACGTTATCCATCATCCCCTGCCTCCTGTCCCTGCTGTCGCACAGCTCCAGGCAATCCATCTTCCAGTTAAAAAATTGTCTCTCTTACACAGGGGCTTTCAAACAAGACAAATAGAAAGAATAAGATCTGGTATTGAGATGCTGTGTACAGGGTGAGATACACAGGGCGGCGGGGAAGAGATCCCATCTGATTGAGGGGAGCAGATCCACGGCGCTGTCGGCGTGCCCTGCTCCCTCCTGGGGGACAGGCAGGGCTCAGGACCTCCCTGGCACGGTCCTGGCAGGGTTTGGAGCCAGCTGATTGGCACCATCTCCTCTCTGGGACAATCCTGGGGATCCAAGCAGGGTTTGGACCCAGCTGGAGGGCACCATCTCCCCTCTGGCACAGTCCTGGTGGGGTTTGGATCCAGCTGGATGGCACCATCCCCTCCCTGGCACAGTTCTGGGGATCCAAGCAAGGTTTGGACCCAGCTGGATGGCACCATCTCCTCTCTGGTACAATCCAGGCAGGGTTTAGACCCAGCTGGATGGCACCATCTCCTCTCTGGGACAATCCTGTGGATCCGGGCAGGGTCTGACCCACTGGATGGCACTGTTTCCTCTCTGGCACAGTCCCAGGGATCTAAGCAGGGTTTGGACCCAGCTGGATGGCACCATCTCCCTGGCACAGTCCCAGGGATCCAGGCTAGTCTAGGCAATGTTAAGCAGCAGGGCAGGGCACGGAGCTGTGCCAGAGCCAGGCGGGAAGTGGAGCACAGGGAACAGCACAAACCTGGCTGCTGGGGCAGAACCAACCTGTTCCTGCTAGCTGCCCTGTGCCAAACTCCTCCTGAAGAGGCTGATGCTGCCTCCAGAAATTCACTCTGGCTCCCCAGCTCTCCCTCTTCCCCAGCAGAACACTCCTGGCTGGCCAATGGTGCTGTGTGTGCCAGGCTGATGGGCATCTGTGCCACGTGTGATTCCATCCATTATCACGTTATTAAAATGCTGATGAGTCCATGGGAAGAAAAAGAGGGGAGAGGATGCCTGTCAAGCACCTCCAAGGTGCTCCAAAGGTTTTGTGCTCAAACCAGGGTGGACAAATCCCTGCTCAGAACCTCTCTGTGTCTGGATGCTGAAGGATCAGGATGGAACACCCAACCTTCCCCTCCCAGGGTGGCTCCTGGGGGTGTGGGTGCCCAGGGAGCCGCAGTGGGAGCTGTGCCAGTGCCAGAGGAGCGGTGATGCTGCAGCTCTATGGCCATGCAGAACTCGCTTCTTCCTTGCTCCCTAATGAGAGAAAATAAATTTACATGGTGCTGCATCCCCCCTCTCCCTCCCCTCGCTGAGGCAAAGGATCTGATGGTGTTTTAGACAACCCTGGCTCTCGCCTGAGCCGCCACGCTCCGAGCTGCCTGCATTTTTATGAGCTGACTTGTTATATGGGGTGGAAGTATGCAAAATATGTCGAGCCCAAGCAGAGGTTCGAATCAAAATGACTCTAATTACTTGTAATAATTTTTTGCATTCCAACATAAAACAATGTTAAGGAAAAAAAAAATCCATTACAATAGTTAAAAGACAAATCATTTAGTGAGTCCCTCACTTTATCGCTTTATTAGACAATTTCCTTTGCCACATTTGGAACATGTGGCTGGGTGATTGCCCAGGGCTATTCCAGTGCAGGCAGCACCGACAGAGAGTTCATCCTGTCATTAGTCAAACACCATCACTGCAGGACCAACGGCCTTGTCAAATTAGACACCATCTCCAGGCGTCAGCGTGGCACCAAATTGGGAGGAAAATTGGGTTCTCTCCCTCCTCTCCTTCCTTTCTTCATCTCTAAAATAAGCCAGTTTGATTCTTCCTTTGGGTGAGCCCCAGCGTGGAATGTGTGAGCAGGGATGGACCCAATTTGCTGTCGCTGGTGTGATCCCTGGGGATTCTGTGCAGCTGGGAGCTGACGTGGGCGAGAGGCAGAAATTCTCCACTAAGAAGGAGAAGAAATTCTTCACTTGCAATGGATCAATTTACTCCAAGCTCTGTCCAGCTTTGGGCACTTCCAGGGATGGGGCAGCCACAGCTTCTCTGGGCGCCCTGTGCCCTCACTGCCCTCTGAACTTCTTCCCAACACCAAATCTAAATCTCTCCTCTTTTAGTTTAAAACCATCCCCTCTTTTCCTATCACTACCTGCCCATGCCACTCTCCAGCTCTTCTAGAAGATCCTGGGACACCTGGAAAACCACTCTGTGCCAGAGCCAGGGCAGGACCCACGCCCCCCACCCTGCCCACCCCACACCAGCAGCACTTTTTGGGGTCTGGCACCCGCCCTGCGCCCCGAGGGCTGCTTGGGGGATGCAATCCCGATCTGACTGAGAGAGGCATTTGTTTAGCATATTACCATGAAAATCAGTCCATTCGCACGTTAACGATTGTCAGGGAAGCCAGCAGATGGAAAGAAGGGAAATAACTGCGGATTAAACCAGCAAGGATCCCCCAAGCAGCAGCGGGTGCTGCCCTGCAGTCCAGCACACCCTGAGCATCACCTGCTGCTCTTCCTCCCCTTGTCCACCCCCTGGGTGCTGTGCCCAAATATCCCCTGGTGTTCCCATCCTTCTGCTGGGCAGGGGGTCCTCTAGCTGGATGTGATCCCGCTTTTAATGTTTTTCCTGGAATTTGCAGCCTCCCCAGGCAGATCCAGCCCTCCTGCACAGCCTCAAGGTGCCCAAACCACCTCTGGGTACAAGTCCTGCTGCTAACTGGGGCCTCATTTCTGCAGGTGTCAGGCTCCAGGGGATCAGGTTTGATGGAATTCAGCTCCCTCCACGCTGGGGGAGGCTCAGGAGCTGCCTCCCAGCTCCAGATGTGGCTGCGGAAGGTGCCGGGCAGGCCGGTGGGGACAGACAGGGCTGTCCCGCGGTGACCGAGAGCTCCGGAGCGCGTCCCCGCTGCCACCCCGGCCGCGGCTTTGGGCAGACGAAGCCACTCGCTCGCCGCCCGTGACATAATTTAGATGAATGGGGTGCGTAATCCGTCAGGCAGCAGCCGGGAGGGGGATCCCATTACCTTACACGTGTTAACAGCCCAACTCCTTTGTACCGACAACAAAGTGGCGCTCCTGAAGAGCCCGCTCTGCCCTCGCTGTGCGCGGGAGGAGCGGCGCGGGCTCCGCGGCCTCGATGGATGGCGGCGCTGGCGGGGCCGTGCCGCGGGCGAAGAGGGACACCGTGTGGGGACACGCCGCGACACCGCCGCGACACCCGGGACACGGAGAGCAGCGAGGGATGCCGAGGGTGGCCGCGACCCCCAGAGCAGGATGGAGCGTGTCGGCATGTTTCTATTCACAGGGAAAAGCAAGGCAATTCTTCCCGAGGGTTTCTGAGATCCGCATTCTCTGAACATCAGAGTTTGTGCAAAAGCAGAATGCAATCTAGAGATTGTTTATCCAAAGTGATGGTGGTTTGTTTCCTTGGCCTGTCAGGGCCAGGAGTGTGTGTGTGTGTGTGTGTGTGTGTGTGTGTGTGTGTGTGTGTGTCGGGTGACAGTCACAAGATTCAGTGCAGAGTGTGAGCAGGTGTGTGCAGAGTGAGTGCTTGGCAGATGCAGTTTTAGATGAAATGTATAGAGTATAGTATAATAAAGTATATTATAATTGTAGTATATATATTTAAAATATATATTATATTATATTATATTATATTATATTATATTATATTATATTTTATTATATTATATTATATTATATTATATTTTTATTTCATATAATCATGTAATATCATATCATATCATATCATATCAATCATATTTTATTTCATTTCATTTCATTTCATTTCGTTTCATTTCGTTTTATTTTATATATAAATAAATTTTAATATATTTTATAAATTTATAAATTTAAATATATAATTATATCATTAAAGTATATATAATTACAGTATAATTAGATTTCTGATATCCATGGAGTCCTCCTCAGCATTCCCTCCCCTTGGTCAGAGTCGCCTTTGATTTACAGTGGAGCCAGCTGAGGATTGCTGGGAATAGGGAAAGAACAGGATGAGGCTGGAGAAAGAGGGGACAGCACTTTCTGGGATAAACAGCCTTGTTCTGGCTCCTGGAGGTGAGCACAGGAGAAGGAATTGGGTCGAGATCTGGACTGTAGGGAGGAGAACTTTTTGCTCTCTACAACTCCCTGGAAAGGAGTTGGAGCCACGTTGGGGTCGGGCTTTTCTCCCAAGCAACAAACAACAGGAGAAGAGGGAAGAGCCTCAGGAAGAATTTCTTCATGGAAAAGTGGTCAGGCATTGCAAGGGGGTGGTGGTGCCCCCATCCCTGAAGTGTTCAGAAAATGTTTTGGATGTGGTCACCTTGTTGAGTGGTGAGTCTGGGCTGATGGTTGGGTTTGATGACCTCAGTCGCCTTTCCCGGGCACCCCAGTGTGACCGTGTTCACAGGGGGCTCAGGTTGAGGGAAGGGATGAGGACCTGACTCCATGTTTCAGAAGGCTCGATTTATTATTTTATTTTATATATTACATTAAAACCATACTAAAAGAATATAAGAAAGTATTTCATCAGAAAGCTTGCAAGCAAAGAGTGGAATGATAAAATCTTGTGACTGACCAGAGAGTCTGAGACAGCTGGGCTGTGATTTGCCATTAATTATAAACAACCACATGAGGCCAATCCCAGATGCACCTGTTGCATTCCACAGCAGCAGATAATCAATGTTTACATTTTGTTCCTGAGGCCTCCCAGCTTCTCATGAGAAAAAATCCCAAGGAAAGGATTTTTCACAGAATGTGTCTGTGACACCCCAGCTCACAGGGACCCCCAGAGTGGCACCCCTGGCACCTCTGATCCTGGAAACACCCCCAGACATCCCAGCTCCAACATCTCCATGAGCTCAGGCCTCCCTGGGGTCTTGGGGCAATGTGATGCTTCCCTGTGCCAAGCCTTCATCCTGTGAAAGGTCATCTCCATCAGGAGAGCCCTTAAAACCAGCCTAAAAAGCCATTTCTTGCTCCTCAACTCCCCACCAGGAGCATTATCCCTTAATTGCTGCATTTATCCAGACTTATTCTGTATATCTCCCAATAATGAGTATTTTAGAGATGTAATTATTGCTGTCATAAATGTAATAGTGACAAAACAAGAATTGAAATAGTGGCAATGAGAATAATTCACCATTGCAATTAATAATGCCCCGCTTAGTTAATATGTCACCGCTTCCAATAAATGCTGTCATTATCCCATTACTAATTCCGTGGTATGATAATTATTGAGGTCATAATTAAGTGTCTGCAGTCATTGTGGGGTTGGGATGGGTACCAAGATGCAGGGAATTCACAGGATCTTTGCTTTCCTGGGATGCCCAGTGGGCAGCTGGGCATTCCAGGAAAACATCAACCATGGGACAAGAGTTTGGGAATTGCTGGGTGAGGCTGGATTAATTCTCAGCTTGCCTGGTTGTTTCCAATGGATCTTTAAAGCCCCTGGTGCTGCCAACATCATCGATTCTTCCATTTTTTTTTTTTTTTTGGTTGCTCACAATGAATCTTTAAGCACCTGGTGCTGCCAACATCATTGATTCTTCCATTTTTAAACTTTTTTTGGTTGCTTCCAATGAATCTTTAAATCATCTGGTGCTACCAACATAATCAATTTTTTCCTTTTTTTTTCACTTTTTTTTGTATGGAAACATCAATGTGATCCCTGTTTCTGCTCCACCCCCTTTCCCACCTTTATTTTTCATCTCTCAGCCAAGTGCATTTCCTACCCAACGCAGGTACTTCACGTTAACTCAACTTTTACTGGAGTTCAACTCAATTTTCCTCAGATTAAATAAAATTTCCAAGTGTCACTCAGCAGCGAACGATCAGTGGGAAAGGGGGTGGATTTTTCTAACCCTATCTCTGGTCCAATTACAATTTTTAATCTATATGTAGATAATGGTGAAGAAAACCCCTGTAGAAATGTCAGGAGTGAGGAGGTTATTAGCTGAGTTTTAATTACTGTCTATCATTCAGAGAAAACCACGGCGCCCTGAGAAACTGGGTGACAGCTCTGGCTGTAGGAATGCAGGTGGGTTTCAGAGGCAGGTGGGTTTCAGCAGAGGGGTTTGGGGGGGTTTTGTCCTTCCAGGTGGGCAGCACCAATGCCAGCAGGATCTTTAGGGGTTTTTTTTAGGGTTTTGGGGGGTTTTTTAGGGTTTTTTGGGTTTTTTTTAGGGTTTTTTAGGGTTTTTTTAGGGTTTTTTCAGCTCTTCACCCCTACAGTATGAATTGGTCCCACACACAGCCCCGATGGCTGGGAAATCCTGGAATGGCCTGGCACCAATTTCAGCAGACTCAGGGCAGGTTATTCGCCAAAAGGATTTCACCCACCCCATCTTTTAGGTCTGAGGGACCCCCAGCAGATGGGATGAGCCCCCAGCTCCCCAAAATCCAAATTTAAGGGGACACTTCACCCCCAGTTGCTGATGCCACAGTGATGTGGTAGCACAGTAAGAGCCTCCCTCAAACAAATCCAGTGAGAACACCCCTGAAGCCAGGGCAAGCTGAAAGATCAATTATTAATTAATTAATTAGAGCGAGAAACAGGAACATTTTGTGAATGGCAGAACTTATAGAGGTTTCTGCCTCAGGAAAAATCAGGGACCCCAAGAGCAGTGATGGGACTGGCCTTCAAGCCATGGTCAAGGACACCTTCCACTGTTCCAGATTGTTCCAAATCCCATCCAGCCTGGCCTTGGCCACTTCCAGGGATCCAGGGGCAGCCACAGCTTCTCTGGGCACCTTCTGCCAGGGTCTCACCTTGCTCACAGGGAATAATTTTTTCCTGATATCAGGAGTTGGAAGGGACTCAAGAGGATCATCAATCCAGAGGACACTCTCAGGAATCCCACTGGGATTCCCACAGAGCAGAACTGACACAGCACCAGAGGGGAAAATCCCACCAGAGCCCAAATGTCTTCCAGGTTTTATTCACCTAATTAAGGGTTAATCCAGCTCTGGGGGTGCAGCTGGTTGGGGCAGGAGTTCATTGCCAGGAGCTGTGCCCAGACCTGTGCCCATGAATTTTCACTCCCTGTACCCATCTCTGGGTGTCCCCTCGGAGCTCAGGGTGAGTGTGGCCACCCCTGCAGCTCCAGACCCTGCTCCTCTCCCTCCCAGGAGCTCTGGTGTAAATAACCAAGGGTTCTGCCACCAGCTCTGCTCATCTGCCTCCTCCTCTGTGTTAGAGCCAACCTCAGTGCCAGCAGGGATCATTCTGTTTATTGCATGATGGGTACAGCCCTGCCAGCAAGGGTGATCCCCACAGTCCCTGCCTGGGGACAGGAGCTGGGGCATCCCCTGACATCCCTCAGCAGCACTGGAAGAAGTGGAATTCAGAAATTTCTGAATTCATCACTGGCAGAGATGGGATTCAGGATCCCTTCCAACCCAGAGCAGTGTGGGATTCCACAGTTCTGTGGTTTATAAAAGCATCCCAGGGCCAAGCACCCACTGAACCTGGGGCAGCCAGCACAGGGGGCTCAGCTGGTGCTCAGGAAATCAAGAGCCCTCCAGGAATTCCCCAGCCACAGCCTTCAAGGCATTAAGTCCCATTTTTTTCTCCAAATCCACCACAAATGACCACGTGCACGCTGCCCCGCTGCTCCCCCCGAGCCCCAGGGGACAGAAGGAGCCCAGAGGGGTCAGGGACCTGCTGCCACCTGGCCACCTGCCATTGTCATGGAAATCCTGACGCCCTTCTGCGCTTCCTGAAATTAAAATGTGCCTCCGCTATAAGTTGTTATCAAAAATAGAAGCATTTTATCTATCTTTAGTGCAGAACACAGATTGCATGGAGACATTCAATTTGGAGTCAATTTAAATTTCAATTGTCTGTGAAATCTAAATCAATAGGCTATAGTTCAATGGTGCTTTAATAAAACAGGACATAACGGAGGAATCATTAGGGATTACATATGATAAGAGATGGAAAACAGAGTCTGTGTAATGGTGGAGGAGCCATTAGAGAATTACCTCAAGCATTTGCAAGTAAACCAACAGCCTCCCTCTCCTCCTGAGACTAACGAGAAGACTTAATTGTGCTGCAGCAGCTAAAAATACATCTCTGTCAGCCCTGGGATTGGAGAGGAGTGCAAACACCAGGATGCTCCATGGCTCCTTGGAGTGGGTCAGATGCCTCCTGTCCCCATTGTCCCCCTTGTCCCCCTGCCCACCTCGCTGAGCTGTCCCCAGAGTTGTGCTCCCCTCCACATCCCCCAGGGTGCCATCGCTGTCCCCATTAACAGGGAGCTAACGAGGGTCTGGGCAGCTCTGGACACCTGAGCAGGAGCTCCAGTGATGTGTTTCCCCCTGATTGATGTGGATGGTCCATCACAGAGCAGCTCTCAAGCAGCTTTATTTCACTTTTATTTGATGATGATAATAATAATAATAATAATAATAATAATAATAATAATAATAATAATAATAATAATAATAATAATAATAGTAATAATTCCCTTTTGCTGAGCTCATGGTGAATTATCCCGATCAGATTGAAGAGGAGATTGGATTTCATCCATCAGCATCACCTTCCCCTACTGGATGAGGGAATCACTGCACAGAAATGGCATTCAGAGGTGTGCAAGGAGTGAACCACCACACAACATCCATCCCTGCAGTCCTCATCCCTGCAATCCCCATCCCTCAATCCCCATCCCACAATCCCCATCCCACAATCCCCATCCCACAATCTCCATCCCACAATACCCATCCCTGGTATCTCCATCCCTCAATTTCCACCCCTGCAATTCCCATCCCTCAATTTCCATCCCTCATTTCCCCATCTCTCAATCCCCATCCCTGGAATCTCCATCCCTCAATCTTCATTGCTGCAATCCCCATTCCTCAATCCCTACCTCTGGAATCTCCATCCCTCAATCTCCATCCCCATAATCTCCATCCCTGCAATCCCCATCCCTGCTATCTCCATCCCTGCAATCTCCACCCCTCATTTCCCCATCCCTCAATCTCCACCCCTCATTTCCCCATCCCTCAATCCCCATCCCTCAATTTCCATCCCTCAATCCCCATCCCTGCAATCCCCATCCCTGCAATCCCCATCCCTGCAATCTCCATCCCTCAATCCCCATCCCTGCAATCTCCATCCCTCAATCCCCATCCCTGCAATCTCCATCCCTGCAATCCCCATCCCTGCAATCTCCATCCCTCAATCCCCATCCCTGCAATCCCCATCCTTGCAATCTTCATCCCTCAATCCCCATCCCTGGTATCTCCATCCCTCCCAGACAATGTGGAGCAGCTCCACAGCCCCAAGAAGGCTCCAAGCTCCAGGGTCAGAGCACTCTGCAGGGCAGGGAAGGGCAGGGCCAGATTTCCCTATTTTACCCCAACCTGATAAAGAAAAAACCCTCAATCCGAGATGAGCAAACCACACAAAGTTAAAGGATGTTTAAAAAGTGTTTTTACAACCTTTGGTTAACCTGCAGTAACAGCTGGTGGAGTGTGGATAAATAAAACTATTCTGTGGAGGAGACAGGAAAAATTGGTTTGATTTTAAAGGACAGTGCCTGGCTCCTGCAGAGCTGTGGCATCCCAGGAAATATTGCGTGGTGGCGGCTGCACGTCGTGTTTAATACTCAGGGATGCAGCCATGAGAGCAATACATCTGCTGGCTCCTGACAGCTGCAAAGCTGGGCTGGGCTTTAGCAGCAGCTTTTCTCTTGGAAGGAAAATTCTGGGAGGGATGGTGGGAAAAAAAAAAACAAAAAAAACCTTTGGAATAGGCAGGATGTGTGCTGGTGGGCAGGGATGAAGGGATTTGGGCTTTGGGGGCACAGAGGGAGCTGAGGGGAGCTGCCACACTCTGCCCTTCCAGCCATCCCATCCTTACCCCACCCTCTGGCACTGCCACCCACAACAGCCTCAGGTAAAAACACTGTAAAATGTAAATAAATCCCCATCACCTCTTTGGTAAGAAAAGCTCCTGGCTCCAGCTTGGAGCCAGAGGAATTCTTTTCCCCACCTGAAAAGAAAATCCAAGTGGCTTGGAGCCAGAGGAATTCTTTTCTCCACCTGAAAATCCAAGTGTCTCACTGCTCAGCACTTCCAGCCTGCTGGGGAGGACCCCAGGAGCCCACTAAAGAGGAGGCTTTAAGCCTCAACATTAAGAATTCCAAGAGATCCACTGGGCAGCATGGAAATGCAAGAAATACTACAATGCCAGTGCTAAAACCTAATGAGAAATGGAACAAGCTGAGACAGAAGCTTAACAAGAAATACTGGACAAGTCCCCTAAGAAAAACTACAGGCAGCAGCAGCAAGGAGCTGCCAGTTGGTTCTGCAGCTGTATTGATCCAGGCCAGAGAAATAGGGGGAGGCCTTTGGAAAGTAGATAAACAGGGAGATATACAGCAGGAGAGGGCCAGAACTGATGAAAACAGGAGAAAATGCAGCTTAAATCAAAGGGCAAATACACAGAAAGAGGGAAGGCAATAGGATTTGTGTTCGTGGCTAAAGAGGAGAGTTGTGGGGCGGTGATCCACACTGGGTAATTGAAAAGAAATGGAAAATGTAGCTCAGGATAAATATTTTCTTCAGAGAAAAGTGGGCTGAAAGCTTGAAATAAGCCATTATTAATATCAGCCTGAATCTGGGGAGAATATGCAGGGATTGGGTGGTGGGTGAGGGATGTGGAGTGAAAGTGAGGGATCAGGGTGGGGAATTCTGCCTTGCCAAGGTGCCCCAGCTCTGAGCTGGGCTGGGGCCAGCTGGGAAGGGCTCTCCTGGCTGGGCAGGAGGATGAAGATCTCCTTCCTCATTTGCTGAACTTGTGTCCCTGACCCAGCCTGTGTGCCTTACAGGGGCAGGGATAATGTGGGACAGGGATGGTGTAGGGCTGGGATAATGTGGGACAGGGATGGTGTGGGACAGGGATAATGTGGGATAGGGATGGTGTAGGGCTGGGATAGTGCAGAAAAGGGATAATTGTGGGACAGGTATAATGTGGGAAGGGATAATGCTGGACAGGGATGGTGTGGGACAGGAATGGTGCAGGGTTGGGACGTTGTAGGGCTGGGATGGTGCAGGACAGGGATGGTGTGGGACCAGGATAATGTGGAACAGGGATGGTGTAGAGCTGGGATGGTGTAGGATTGGGATTTTCTGCAGGGCTGGGATGGTGTGGGACATGGATGGTATAGGTCTGGAATTTTGTGCAGCAGGGCCACAGGATCCCCTGCCCAGCCTGGGGCAGGAAATGGGCACACAGCCTGGTCCCTGACCCCTCTAACCATGCAGGGGGACACTGCTGGCTCTGGTGAGCACCCCAAGGTTGGGTTCCAGAGCTCAGGACCCACTGGAGGATCCCTGTCCTTCACTTAGGAGCCACAGTGCCAGCAGCTGCCTCCTCCAGCCCCCAGCCCCTGGGGGCACCAAGCAGGGAGCTCAAACACAAATTCTCCACCTCCTGCCCACTAAATCTCCCTGTCTGTGCCTGCTGCAGGATGCTCTCTCCAGCAGGCAGGAAATACGGGCTGGATGTGGGAATTTGCAGCTCTCTCCATCAGCGCCAGGCAGGGCAGGGGGTGAGGGGGCATGGCACAGGGGCTCAGCCTGGCACCTGGCACAGCTCCCCCAGGAGAAGGGGATGCAGCCAAGGGTGGATCTCCCATCCCACCTGGCTGCACCCAGGGCGTTCTGAGCCCCACATGGGCTGGATCTGCTGGTGGAGGCCTTTGACATCCCCAAGGGTGCAGCCAGAAGGGGTTTTGGGGTGTCTCAGCAGCCGCCCCCGATGGAGGTCTGTGTACCACGAGGGCTGCATCCCCCAGGCCCCTCAGCTCTCCATCCCTGTGCACGGTTGCCATGGCAATGAGGGATGAAGGCTCCCTGGCGTTCCTCCACATGGCCGCTGCTGAAACGCTCAAAGTTCATTGCCAGGGAGCCACCCCCGTGCTCTGTGCCAAGTGCCATCCCCAACCCATGGCTTGTCCCCTGCACTGTCCCCACCACCCTGGGCTGTCCCCAAACCTGGCCCAGACCAGAGCCAGCATCACCAGCTTGGTCCCTTCACTCCTAAACATCACCAGAGCTCCACACACCCCCTGCCAGAGAGCCGAGGCATTTCCCACATCTAAAAAAAAAAAAAACGTAATTAAATGGAAAGGTCGTTCTTATTTATTCTTTTGTTACACAACCCCCGAGCTACCAAACAGAGAAATTAAGTCTTGGAGTGTTTAACGAAGGATCAGGGCGAGCAGCTCGTCATTTCCAAAAGCTGTTCCCGGTGCAGGGGCACCGCACGGAGCGGGGCTGCCCCGCCGGGCACTGCGGGAGCTCCGGGGAAGCGGCCCCGGGGCACCGAGCAGGGCTGGGCACCGGCAGCGCCCCCGATGCTTTGCCTGTTACACTCACAGGGGAAGGATTTTTTTTTAATAGGGCCCCATGGAGACATCAGAGCAATTTTCAAGGAGGTTTGAAGCCACCGGGAAGCTTATTAGATCCGTTCTGCAGAGTTAATTTGATGTTGGTAATCAGCGAGCAAGTTAAGCAGTTAAGGAGATGGTGGCTGCTGAAGGGTTGGGCTGTTTAGCCGCCTTGTAAGCAGTGGTTACTAATGAGAGGCTCATGAATATGGATGAGGGATGATTACAGCGTGGAAAGGGCAGTCGGCAAACCATAAACCTAATTTTCATCTTTTTATTATCAAAGTCACGTTATTAATAATAGACTTTACCTTGAGACCGAGCTGGGTCCGGCAATTCCTGCGCTCAGCAGTGCCCAGCACCAGGGAGGGGACAAGGATGGGACCCACCACGATGTGATGAACCCCATGATTGGGGACCTCTTCCATCAGCACAGTTTGGACCACCAGGGACCCTGACCCACCCTCCTTCCCTGTGCTTGGACAGGGCACAAGGAGCCAGACACCGACATTTCCTTGTCCCCTCCTTGCCCCAAGCACAGCCCTGTCCCACCAGCCACAAATCACTGCCACCACGGCAGTGCCACACCACAGCTGGGCACTGTCCCCCAGCCCCGGAAAAGGACAGTCCTAATTGTCTCCGTGTCTAATTAATTGTAATTATTTTCTTATGGCACCGCTGATACGGGCGCTGGTGTAACGAGGCAGCAGCTCCTGTGTGAAATGCTGAAGCAAGGGATGTAGAACATGTTAAAAGATATTAATCTACAAATGAAAATGATTTTAATTGGATTCTGCTTTTGGGGTCGGGTCACTGCTCCATTTTCAATCAGAGTTGTCCAGTCAGCAAAGCAGCAGCACAGCCCTTTCATAGGGAAACAGCGAGTGGCTCGCAGAGGTTAATAGGAATGTTGGAAAATAAATAGGTTATTGATTGATAATAACAATAAGCTGACTCCAGTCCTACCTTGGTGACCTTCCCTCACCCAACTTAGAGAAAACTCAGTTAGCATCTAATTATGGATCGCCTCACAATCCCACATATTAATGAGAGTGTGGCTGCACGGGCCTGGAGCTGCTCCCAGAGGAAGGAAGAGCCCAAACATGGTTGATCCCAGAGAAATCAGGATCTGGGACCTCTTGGCATGACATGGAATCACAGAATGGTTTGGGTTGGACAACTTAAAGCCCATCCAGTGCCACCCGTGCCATGGGCAGGGACACCTCCCACTATCCCAGGTTGCTCCAAGCCCTGTCCAGCCCGGCCTTGGACACTCCAGGGATGGAGCAGCCACAACCAGGGCCCCACCACCCCCACAGGGAAGAATTTTTCCCTGACACTCAACCTAAACCTGCTTTCTGCCAGCTGAAAGCTTTATCCTGGTGCCCAACCAAGCCCCAGCCCCTGCCTTGTTCTGCAGGGTGGAAGAGGGAAGGACCAGAGCTCTGTAAGTGATACTTTAATTGCTTCAAGATGTGCCAGGATGTCCTGCCTTCAGCTCCAGCCTCACTCAGTATTCCACGTGTGGCTCTTGGCTCTGCTCGCTGCAAGATATGGAATGGACAGAGCTAGCTGGGGGAAAAGGGGACTGCAGACGGTGGGCAGGATGGGGTTAAGGGAGATTTTCCTTGCCCAGGGTGGGCAGGCACGCTGAGTGCCCGGGACAAGGGGAGTTGCTGCAGGGGGATGCCCACAGTTAGAGGCTTTTCCCATTTAAGGTGGCACAAAGCCCAGCTGTGTCCCTGTGAGGGGCTGGGGACAGCAAACACATGATGCTTCCCGGGATACAGCTCCACGATATAAAAATCTGGATAAGGGTGTGACTGTGAGAACTGCTGCATGCGCCTGCCGGTTGAAAGGGAGGGGAAGATCTGTGGGGTTTTTAATGCCCTATTTGCAGAAGTGGGAACAGAGATGCTGATCCCGTGCAGGGCAGTGACTTGGGCAGAGATGTGGACGTGGAGCTGCTGCCTGGGCTGAATCCCATGCCTGCTTCCCTCGGCAGCTGCACGGCCGGGAGCAGCGCTGGGGCAACGGGGAAAGGTGATTGGGGTATATGGAAAGGTGATTGGGGCATTTGGGAAAGGTGATTGGGGTATATGGAAAGGTGATTGGGGTATATGGAAAGGTGATTGGGGCATTTGGGAAAGGTGACTGGGGTATATGGAAAGGTGATTGGGGTATATGGAAAGGTGACTGGGGTATATGGAAAGGTGATTGGGGCATTTGGGAAAGGTGATTGGGGTATATGGAAAGGTGATTGGGGTATATGGAAAGGTGATTGGGGCATTTGGGAAAGGTGATTGGGGTATATGGAAAGGTGACTGGGGTATATGGAAAGGTGATTGGGGCATTTGGGAAAGGTGATTGGGGTATATGGAAAGGTGATTGGGGTATATGGAAAGGTGATTGGGGTATATGGAAAGGTGATTGGGGCATTTGGGAAAGGTGATTGGGGCATTCCCGATCCCTCCGGCAAAGCCCTTCTCGCAGGGCCCCTCTGTGGCAGAGCCCCGCGCTCGCAGCCTCTCCCCAAAACGCCCCGGATCCATCCCACAGAATCGCAATTTGATGCAAATGAACGAATTTTTCGTGTCAGCACGGGCTGAGGGCTCTCGCTGTGACACCGCAGAATGCCGGATAATAAACGCGGCAGCTCGTCCGGGAGGGGATGGAGCCGGGACCCCTCCCCAGAGCCGGGGGTGTGCAGGCTCCCCCTCCGCAGAAAGGCGGGCAGAAGCCGCGTTCTGCTCTCTGTGTGTGGAATCGCAGACCCGTGGGATGGTTTGTGATGGAAGAAGGCGAGAGGGAACCTGAATCCTTCCATTTCCCGCCCGTGGGCAGCGACACCTTCCACTACCGCAGGTCGCTCCAAGCCCCATCCATCCTGTCCTCGGGCACTTCCAGGGAATCAGCGGGGCCGCCGGGCTTTGCTGGAGCACTAGCTCCACCTGCCGCCCCCTCCGAGCCCGGCCCGGTACCGCCGAGAGCCCCCGCAGCCCCCGCAGCGCTGCCCCGGCTCGGGGGCTCCGTGCCCGCCCCGCTCCCCGCAATGGGTGATGGCACCGAGCCCCCAGAGCCACCAGCCGGGCTGCCCGGGAGTGCCCAGGGGTGCTCGGAGGTGCCCGGGGATGCCCAGGTGTGCCCACCCTCCTTCTCCCACCCTCCTTCTCCCACCCTCCTTCTCCCACCCTCCTTCTCCCTTCCGCCCACCCCGGGCCCCTCCAATCCCACCACACCCCCGGTGGCCCCGGTCCCCCGAGAACAGCCTGTCCTGACCCCCCCCCCAATGAGAGCTGGGGACCCCCAGCCCGGCCTCACAGGGTCCCTCAGCCCCCCACACTGCACAGAGACAGAAAACAACGACAGCGAGGTGGTTGCACACTTGCCATGTTCACAGTAGACTTTACAGGCAGTGGGGACATCCTCGGGGCTCTGGGGGCATCCTCGGGGCTCTGGGGACATCCTCGGGGCTGTGGTGACCTATGGGACTCGTGGCCAGTGCCCGGCCAGCGTGGCTGTGCCCGCAGAGCAGGGGCAGCCCTGAGCAGCCAGGGCAGGACAGTGTCCCCAGGGCTGCCACTCTGCCCCTGTCACTGCCGGGCTGCCCTGGCCACACGTCACCATCACAGCTGGAAGGGGGGCTGCACATCCCGCCCCTCTCCACACAGCAGAGAGGGATGGACAGACAGACAGATCAACTCCTGCCAGCCACGGGGACTGGGGAGCAGGGACAGGGAGCCCTGAGGTGCAGGAGCAGGGCAAAGGAGTGACCTGGCTGTTTGGTGGAGCCTCTTTGCCCTCCTGCCCTGCTCTGAGGGGGAGCAGCCACCCATGGGCGCTGGTGGCCTGTCCTCACTGTGCAGGGTGACACTTGCCAGCTGCATCCTCTGCCATCGAGGTGACTCATGGTCCCACAGCTCCCCTGGGTCACCAGCCTGGGGAGTCCCCCTGTGCATAGAGGGGCTGCTCTGGAGCAGAAAGGGGGGTCTGGTGGTGCTCCTGTCCTGTGCAGGAGCCCTGATCTGCCCACCCTGGGCCTACCCTGGCTTGTCCTCCTGTCCCATTCCTGCCCTGTGCTCCCCACTCTGCCCCTGTCTCCCCCTTCCATCAGCCCTAAACCCCATCCTGGTGGCATTGGGGGATTAGTGGGGTAAGGTGGAGGCTGGACAGACACAGAGCTGGGTGGGAAGGGGACCCCAACAGCTGGAGAGAGACCCCCCAGCTAAAGCTGGGTTTAGTGCCTAGCCGGGGAGGTGGCAGTGTCATGGGGCCACCCAGGAGACCTCTCTGGGTCTGCCTTCGGTGACAGTGACATCAGCCAGTCACAGCAGGTCTGGGGAAGCCGTGGCCACAAGAGAGAGAGCACAGGGCAAAGCCAAGAGAGAGCAGCCAGAGCTGGGCCCTGTTTGGATCTGCCCCCTGACAGAGCTGCTGTGACCCCACAACAGCCACGGTCTGGGATGTCTTCCCAGATAAGCCAGCAGCACAAGGACAGCTCTGCTAGCACACAGGGACAGCTGGGCTCTGTCCCCCTGGTCATGGCACCCTGAATGCCATCAGTGCCTTGCCATGTGCCAAACCCCCAGCAGCGAGCCAGGGCCTCGATCCTTCACCCTGGCAGGGTCCCTGCAGAGGCTGGGGATGCTCATCTGGACAGAAAGCAAAGGCCAGGCTGTGCCCCCATCCCCTGTGACGCCCACTGCCCACCCCTGTCCCTGTCTGGGCCCAGGGGAGCCCGCAGTGGGACGGTGACACAGAGCTGGGTTAGTCAGGGCCACGCTGCCAGCAGAGGCTTCCACATGCACCAGGCACAAGAGAAACTGTGGAGAGACACAGTGGGGGAAAAGAGAGGAGCCCAGGAGCACCAAGGCTGGGAGCTGCACGAGAACATTGCCCATGACAGGTGACCTGGGGCCTCAGGAGAGCCCCGAGCTCAGGCTCATGGCAACAGCTTTGCTCTGTGGCTGAATCTCTTTGCAAACTGGGTTTGCTGGGTCTCTACAGCCATTAATGGCTTTGGACTGTCCTATTGCCACTCAGCCTCTTCTCCTCATTGTGCCACGTGAAATTTGTTGGAAAACAGGCCAAGAGAGAAATATTCAAAGTGCCCCAGGCCGAGCATCTCTCTTCTTTGCCATGGTACCAAACGGGAGCCAGGGACGCTCAGCAGCACGGAAAATCGAGTGCTGCAGGTGAGTAAGTCCAGGAGGAGCCACTGTCACTTGTCATGGCAAACAGCACCCGAGAGGCAAAGTGCAAAGAGAGTTGTTAGTAGCAAGAGAGAAACAGTCAGGGAGGATTAGTACAGTGGGAACAGAAGAACAGGTTAGTAACAGAAGCAGGGCGCTGGTCTGCCTTAGAGGACACACACACTGCAGGAGAAATGAAGAGAAAAGCAGCAATGGTTAGTTTGTTTAATTCAGTTCAGGAATGTGTTAGTAACAGAGATCTACTGGCTTAAAAAGGAACTGAAAAGCTTCTGCTGATAAAACCGTTTTAGGCTCCTAGTCAGCAACAGGCTCCACAGGCAGAGCTGGGCAGGGCATGTGGGGAGAAACCCTCTCCTCTCCTCTCCTCTCCTCTCCTCTCCTCTCCTCTCCTCTCCTCTCCTCTCCTCTCCTCTCCTCTCCTCTCCTCTCCTCTCCTCTCCTCTCCTCTCCTCTCCTCTCCTCTCCTCTCCTCTCCTCTCCTCTCCTCTCCTCTCCTCTCCTCTCCTCTCCTCTCCTCTCCTCTCCTCTCCTCTCCTCTCCTCTCCTCTCCTCTCCTCTCCTCTCCTCTCCTCGTGCTGCCGAGGGCTGCTCGGGCCAAGGGCTGCTGCTTCCCTTTGCTGCCTGGGGAAGGGGCTGCTGCTTCCCTTTCCTGCCCAGAGCAGGGGATGCTGCTCCCTTCTCCTGCCCAGGGACCAGCAGTCCCCTTCCCTGCCCAGAACTGGAGCTGCCTGCACATGCTGGAGCTGCCAACACCACTCCTGGGTAGCCAGTCCTCTCTCCAGGGCTGTCCCTGCCTGTCCCTGCCTGTGCAGCCTGGCACTGACACCTCCAAACCCTTTTCCCAGCTTTTCTGTTCCCCTTTAAAGGCAGTGCTGCTGCCGTGGTTAGTGGGCACGAGGCAGGGCTGCTGTGGGTTAGTAGGGCATGCGCTGGGCTGGTTAGTGGGTTAGTCCGTGTGCCAGGGGCTGTGGCAGTCCCAGGGAGGGCACAGGGGGCCCAGCAGGTTAGTAGGTTAATATTGGCAGCATGCAGAGCCAGGCCTGCCAGCAGCAGGGCTCTGGCTCACAAGAGCAGGAGGCGGTTTTGGGTGCTGGTATTTGGGGAGGTGTTAGTGGAGGGTTTAGCTGGTGTAGCAGAACCTGTCCCTGAATGAAAAGCTCAGCACGCTCCTGCCCCTCTGATCCCTGCCAGGGAGGTACCAGAGGCCCCTCACAACATGGGCTTCCCACCCCTGGTGCTGGGAAAGGTGAGAGACAGGATGCATGGAGAACACAGCCCCAGCAGTGCCTAAAGGACCCCAAAGGAGCTCAAGAAGCAGAGGAGGAAGGGTGAAAGAATCACTGCTGGTATCTGGGGTAAGGCTGCAGCAGAGAGCACAGGAGCTGCTCCAGGGCTGCCCCAGCTCCCACTGCACGTGCAGGTCCAGCAGGGAAAGCCACCATGGAGCAAAGGTGACCCACATTTTACCCCCTCCCCATCAGGAGCTGCCTCTCCATGGGGCTGAGCAATGCTCCAAGGGCTGCACTGTGCCCCAGGAAACAGGGCTGGGATGGGGCACTCAGGAAAGCCTCTGCCCTGTGTGCCTCTGGGTCGCCTCCTCCCACAGCACGAGCTCCTCTGGTCCCCAAGAGACACTTTTCCAGTTTGGACTTCAAGGCTGTAATACCTGCCATGAGCTGTGTGTGCCCCCAGCCCACTGCACCCTGTCCTTGTCCCTGTGTGGGGACACGGGCCCGAGTGGCTGCTTGGTAAGGACAGGGTCCCACCCTTACAGGGCACTGCAGAGGCCATGGCAGCAGGATTCACTGCCCAGGCTCCACACACCAGGTGTTCCAGAAAGCCAGAGGGAAGGGCAGGGTCAGTGGGGACAAACAGAGCCCCTGTGGGCTCTGTGCCCGTCGTGTCACCATGAGGAGCTGGCACAGCTCTGCCCCCACTCCCTTTTCCTTCTCCCTCCTCCTGCTCTGTGCTCAGGGCAGGGGACAGGCCTGGGGGCAGCAGTGGGAGGCAGGGACACCTCAGCACCTTGCAGGAGAACCGTGTGCATGCTCAGCCCCGTGTCCTCAGGTGTCACCAGAGCCATCTCCTGGGCCATGTCCCCCGCAGTGGCCGGGCTGGTGGCTCCACGCCACAGCAGAGGGTACCAGGGTGCTCTGCTGGGGCCAGCCCGGCTCTGGCATCGTGTCCTGGTGGTAATGGCAGCTCCTGAGCCTGGCTCCCCTCTGGACATGGTCAGTCTGGCCAGACAGGAGCTGGGCCATGACCCCAGGGTGGTGACACTGAGGAGCAGAGATGCTGTGAGACCCTGGGCTGTGGCAGCCACCCCCTCCCCACTGCTGGGCACACAAGGGGGACACATCCTCTCATGCAGGGGGCCCTGGGGATGGTGTGAACCCCTGCACCCCCCTGGGGCCTGGGGAGAACCCTCCAGGAGATGGGGGCCTGAGGAGGAAGGATGATCCTGACTGCCCAGCACCTCCCTTCTAATGAAGGAGTGGAAGAACACAGGGCTGCCATTGCTTGTGTCCCCTCCCCAGAGTCCTACCTGTGGTCACCAGCTACAGGAGTGCTGTGCAATGTCCCCTGTTCCACGTGGCTCTGTGGGGCAGCGAGGGGACTGTGTGAACAGACCTCAGGTCAGTCATTAGCAGCTGCAAAAGAAACAACCAACGCAGCAAAAGGAGAGAAACAGGGCACCGTCCTCAGGCAGGGCCCAGCCAGGAGCCTGGCAGGAGGGTTGGGCACAGACCTTCCTGTCCCTGTCCCCTTGAAGGGTGAAGGAGCTGAGCCAGGCACAGGGGGGGACATTGGAACCACCACACCAGAAATGGTGGCAATGCCCCAAACTGTCCCTGCCTCCAGTGAGGTAATCAGGGACTGATTGCCACTGCCACTGCCACTTCTGCTGCCACCTCTGCCCCTGCCGTGGGGCAAACTGAGTCTGGGACCCTGTGGTTCCACAGGCACTGGTTAAACTGGGGCAACTGGTTATCACAGAAGTGCTGTGGTGGGTGCTGCTCCATCTCCTCGGGGACTTGGGGACATGTGGCCAGTGCCAGCATCCAGCCCGTGGCTGTGCCCTGCCCTGCCCTGCCTGCCCGGGCAGACCAGGACAGCAGCAGGTCCCGGGGGATCGGGGCTGTGATGACTCTGCAGTTCAGCTGGAGCCGCTCCTGCTTCTCACAGCTCGCTGTCACCACAGCGCCGGCAGGACAGTCCCTGCCGTGGGGACAGCACGTCCTGGTGGTGTTTGCAGCCCAGCTGCGGTGGGAGCAGCGGGAATGGGCTGTGAGATGGCACCGAGCATCTGGCACATGGATCCCCAGCTGGATCTGGGCGGGAGGCGCCTGTGCTGGGGCAGGATGGCCTCTGCGGCCTGGGAATGAACATCCCAAGGGACAGGGAGGGAAAAACACTTTTGGGCAGACTCGTCTTGGGCGTGGGCTTGAGCTGCCTCTTCCACACTCGTGGGTGGCACATACAGTGGCCCTGGGGCTGGACACCCGAATTAAATGGGGCTAAACCCCCTCCTCGAGTGAGGAGAGAGGGAGGAAGAGGAGCAGAAGCTCGACTGCGGGCAGGAGCAGGGAGATGAGGGCACAACAGATCCCAGAGAGATGATCTCTGGGATGTGGCATCCGGGCACCCTGAGCCGCCAGATCAGGGTGGGCAAAGACCCCGGCCCTGTGCCCTGCCAGCTCTGCCCGACCCTCACTGCCATCCAGCACAGCCCAGGCTCCGGTGCTGCTGCAGGGGTGCCAGGCACTGCTGCCTTTGTCTGCAGCCCTGGCAGAAAAGGGGCGTCAGCGTGTGAAAGGCTCCTTGCAAGCCCGCAAAGCCTGAAAATCCGATTATTTCTGGGCTCCTCTCGGCTCGCAGGGCAGGACCTACCCGCACACACAAAAGGCTGCGAGACAATGAGGGAGAGAAAATGGCTCCGCAAGAAGAGCATCTGCCAGGTTAACATCTGCGGAGGGGAGGGAAGGGCTGGGCTGTGCCCTGGGGCTGCTGGCCCTGCCTCGCCTCTAACCCCCGCCTGGGACCATCAGCTGTAGGAGAAAATGGGGGCTTCGAGACAAAGCACTAAGCCAGCATTTTTGGCTACAAAACCTCCCAGGAGCATTGAAAATCAGGCAAGAATCCATTTACCTGGCAGGAGCCCTATTCTTGATGAGGATTCTGAAAAAAAAAAAAAAAAAAAATACAAACCAGCAGTGCAGCAGTTAGCTCTGATTTGGAGAGGGGGCTGCAGTCGGTGTCCGAGGGGAGGGCCTCAGGACCGGGATCACCGGGATCACCGGGATTACTGGGATCGCCCGCCGGGCCGGGATGTGCCGGGAACACGGAGCGGGATGCGCGGCTGCTCCTGCCCTAACAAAGGGAGGGGGCCCCGGCTGTTCCCCCCAGGGAAGGACGAGATCCTGCCGGGAGGGGACTCTCCTGGGGTTATTTACAACCAGGGAAAATTATATTGAGAATAGGGGTATTTTTGGGGGCGTGGAGGGGAGGCAGCAGCCTCATCCGCCTGCCCCCCACCTCCCGAAGCGACACCCGCAGGACCCCCCGAATCCCGGGGTGACATCGCCCCCGCTCCATCCCGGAGGTGGGGGCGGCCCCACCGAGCCCCCAGACCCTATCCCGGTGCGCAGGGAGCGGAGCCGTGCCCGCGGTGCGTTACCTGCTCCCCAGACCCCATCCCGGCCCGCAGGGAGCGGAGCCGCGCCCGCGGTGCGTTACCTGCTCCCGGGGGGCCGGGCTGGGGCTGGGGGGCTCCCGTTCCGCTGGCTCCTGCCCGCCGCGCAGCTCCTTTGTGCTGGAGCTTTCCCAGAGCATCCCCGAGGAAGAGGCGGCCGAGCAAACTCCTCCTCCAGCAGCCCCCGGCCCCCCCGGCCCTACCTACGGCGCAGGAGGATGCTGCAACTCGCATGAAATTTTAATGCTGGAAATGCGGCCGAGCCACCTTTTCCCCGCATCGCTCCCGCTGCGGGAGACCCTGGGGACTCTTTTGTCGCTGCAAATGCCGCTGTCACTCTCTGCCAGGCATCGTTTGCCGTGACGGCTCGGGTGTGACCCAGGGGACGCGGGACAAGGGGATAAGGGTTGTCGGAGCCCTGGGGACGTGGTGGCAGGATGAGGTGGGGACGGATGGCACACGGAGCAGCCCGGCTTGGGGACACAGCCGTGTCCAAGGACAGCTCCCCTCCCGTCCGGGGGTTGTGACAGCCCCTCCGCAGCGCTCTGCAGCTGCTGGGCTCCCGCATTGTTCTCCAGTCCCCGCCGGCTCCCCGGGGACCCCTGGTCTCGCCGCCAGCTGCCCACCGTGCCCGGCCATGTGCTGGCCCCGCTCCCGGAGCCCGCGTCCCCCCAGGGCTCTGTGCTGAGCAGGGACAGGGGGTACCCAGGACGGGGGGTGACAGAAGCTCCGCTCTGCTCCTCGGGTCTCCCTGGCTGCCGGCCCCGGATGGGTTTGCCCTGGGGCGCAGGATGGTTTCATTCAGCCCATCCCACAACTTTTTGTTTCTTCTTCTATTTAGGCTTTTTAATTGTGATTTCCTGCGGAGAGAATCCCTTGCTGGGCAGCATTCCCTCCGCTGGTGGCCTTGCTGCTGCAAATGTCATGCATGGGACATTTTCACCACATCAAACATTTCCTCCAGAGCTCTTCTGAAATGAGGATTTTTTTTTTTTTCCAGAGCAGCCTTTCCCGGCTGTATTTCCAGCTTTGGCTGCACACTGGGTGTGTGGGAGTGAGGGATGGGTGCTGGGATGGGTGCAGGGGTGTGTACAGATGGGTGAGAGTGCTGGGATGGGTCTGCATGGATGCAGGGATAGGTGCACACTCGCTTGATCCTGCAGCTCCTTTCAGCTCCTGGCAGGTGCTGGAAGAGCAGATGGTGTCTGTGGGGTGGTGGGATGCGGGGGTCCTGCAGAGCCCCTGCACCTGGGCAGAAAAATTCCCCTCCACCTCATCCCTGCCCCGGGAGTGGCATCACTCCCGGCCGCGCACCCCCATGGCCCTCATCCCCAACTGCCAGCGCCGCCTTGGACAAGTGAGCCTTTATTGAGCTTTGTCCCCGCTCAGGGGACAGATGGGGCCCGGGCGGGGGGGCTCCGGCAGCGCGGTCACTGCTGGACCCTGCGGATGGACTGCACCTGGCCCGTCTGCGCGTGGGACCCCCACTCCCGCACGTGCTTGTACTCGCCCGCGGGGCTGTCGCTCTCCAGCAGGTACTGGAAGCCCCGGTAGCCCGGGTACTGCGAGCAGACCCACCTGCGACAGAGCAGAGAGCGACGGTGACCGGGGCTGGTGGCACCACGGAGCCCCCGCAGCTGCCGGAGCATCCTCGGCCCCACTGCCTGAGCATCCTCGGCCCTGCTGCCAGAACATCCTCGGCCCCTCAGCTGGAGCAGCCTCGGCCCCACTGCCAGAGCATCCTCGGCCCCTCAGCTGGAGCAGCCTCGGCCCCACTGTCACAGCATCCTCGGCCCCACTGTCACAGCATCCTCCGCCCCATTGCCTGAGCATCCTCAGCCCCTCAGCTGGAGCATCCTCGGCCCCACTGCCTGAGCATCCTCAGCCCTGCTGTCACAGCACCCTCGGCCCCATTGACAGAGCATCGTCGGCCCCACTGTCACAGCATCCTCAGCCCCCCAGCCAGAGCATCCTCGTCCCTGCTTCCAGAGCATCCTCAGCCCCACTGCCAGAGCATCCCTGGCCCCACTGCCTGCACATCCTCATCCCCGCTGTCAGAGCATCCTCAGCCTCCCTGTCAGAGCATCCTCGGCCCCACTGCCAGAGCATCCTCACCCCTGCTGCCAGAGCACCCTCAGCCCTGCTGCCAGAGCACCCTCGGCCGGCTGCTAGAGCACCCTCGGCCCCTCTGCGCGCCCCGGGTACTCACGCTCCGGAGCGGACAAGGAAGGAGCCCACGGTGCTGCTGCCCCATCCCAGGGCGGGCAGCGAGGGGCAGTCATCGCTCATCTCAGCACGCTTGCCCTGGAAGTTCTCCTCCTCAAAGAGCATCAACCTGCTCCGTCCGTGGTCCTGCGGCCGAGACGGGCACGGCTTTGGCACTGCCGCCGTGGCCAGGGGTGGGCTCCGGGGGTCGCCCCGCGGGGGCAGCCGGGGCGGGGACACTCACGGCACAGGCGATGGGGCGGAATGAACACATCCTCTCCACGTGGTAGGCGTTGCTGCCGCTCCACGCCTCCCAGCACGGGTACTCGCCGCGCTCCAGCACGAACTGCTGCCCCTGGAAGCCGCAGTGCTCGAAGCCTGCCCACCTGCCGGGGCGGGAGGGGTGAGACCCCCGGCGCGCCCACCGCCCCGCTCACAGCCGGTGCCCAGCGGTGCCCACGGGAGGCAGCTCGGGTAGCAAAAGGCACTGCTCCAACCCCCCTGCCATCCGTGGGGTCCCGCAGCACCGGGGGTTGGCAGTGCCCCGGGACCCCCACTCACGCCCCGCTCTCGATCTTGCAGGAGCGCACGGTGCTGAAGCCGTGCTCGGGGGTGCTGTAGCAGTCGGTGGTGAACTCGTGCTTCTTGCCCTGGAAAAAAGGCTCATCCCACACCACCATCTGGGGGGGATGGAGGGAGTCAGGGGGCTCTGGGGGTGCAAATATTGCGGCCCCATTCCCAGAGGTTCACAGGGCATGGTGCTGGTCCTGCCCAGGCTCCTGTACCTTCCAGAGGCCGGAGGATTTCTTGCAGCGGTGACTCATGGTGGCTCTGCCAGAGCACAGGGGAAGGGCACAGTTCAAGCTGCCTCTGTGCCCAGATGAAAATGACCTCAGGAGCCCTTGTTGTCCCCCTTTCACAGCACTCTGGGGGACAACAAGAGGGTTGCTCCATGCTGGAGCAGATGAATAGCTCTGTGGCTCTCCCTGCCCAGCTGGAGCTGCCACCAGGGCCATGTGGAGCAGCGGGCACCTGGCCCAGTGGGCACCTGGCCCTGGCAGACGTCCCTGCCCGTGCCCAGGGAAACTCCTCCTCCCACTGGCAGATCCCTGAGCCAAAGCCCCGGTGCTGGCAGGGCAGTGCTGAGCTGGGAGCGCTGCAGAGTCAGCTGTGCCCACAGTGAGCATCAACACCTGCCACTGCCACAGACAGGGACAGCCCCCAGTCCCCCAACTCCCACCACAGCTCCCAATGCCAAGGAGAGCTCTAGCCCTGGATCTGGGATGTTCCTCCACTGTTCCCACAGCTGCTCACTCCCAGGCCCTGCCATGGGCACGGGGCAGCTGCCCCAGGCTCCAAAGCTTACCTGGGGTGAGGCACTGGTGCCCAGGGAGGTGACATGTCCAGCAGCCTCCAGCTGGGTTTTTATAGCCTCCAGATAGAGACGGAGCCCAGGGGAGCATTACTGAAACCCCTAACTCAGCACATGGCGGGGAGGAGGGACTGGCCAGAACAAAGGCGCCGTGTCAGAGACGCTGATGAGCCGGGACATGGAGCTGGCCCACCAGGCACGGGCTCTGACCCCCACCCCACAGCTCCAGGGCTGGGGCATCGCCCCCAGGCCCTGCCAGTATCCTGCCATGTGCCCTCCCTGGCATGGGGCTGGGCTGGGGCTGTGTCCCAGCTCTGGCAGCGCTCCCCCTGCCCGCAGGCAGCGCTGCCTGCTCTGGGGGTGTGGGGAGGTTTCCTCACCCCTTTCTGGGAAGTGGGAGGAAGGACACGTCTCCACTTGTTCTCCCTGCACAGGCAGAGCAGCTCTACCCTAAATCCAGGGTGGCTCGTTGCAGGTTGGGCACACAAGAGCCATGGACACCAAAAGAAGTGGGGAGCAGGGGCATGGAAAGTGGTGGTGGGGGTATAAAAGGCACGGGAGGGGCTGGAGGTGCAGCTCATGGCTTGGGAAGAGCTGCAGCAACCTCCTGCCTCTGTGTGCTGGAAATATTCTGCTGTCACCACATTCTGGGGACCAAAACACCTTACAGTGACCCACACACCTCACAAATCATCCTGGGGTGCTGCCAGGGCTCCACAAAGGCTGGGCAGAGGCACCCACCCAGCCTGCCCCTCAGAGCAGGCAGCAGGCAATGGAGGCTCTTGAGCCCAATGGGAAAACCCATGTCCACAGGGAGTGCTGTGTTTTGGGACAGAATTTGCTAGAAAACTGCCAGGAGGCTGAGCCAGAATCCCCTTCATGCAGCTGCAGCAGCCCTGTGAGCCCCGGGCACCCTGGGGGAGGCAGAGCAGGGCAGCTGGGGACGCTCAGCACAACGGGCTGCCCCAGGGCACAGCAGAGATGCACGGGCTGTCCCTGCCACCTGCAACCCCAGCAAAAGCCCTCTTGGCACTGGCACAATTTGTCCCTGGCCTCTCGCTGTGGCCTGAGCTAAACTCAGCTTGTGCTGGCCACCAGCACAGTGACCACCACTCACTCACTGTCCACGCCGTGTCCTGGCAGTGTGACACAGTCACTGGAGCCCCCATGGTGGCACTCAGTGCCAGGCAGGGATGCAGCAGCAGGAGATCCACAGGCAGTGGCACTCACCAGGGCAGAGCAAACCCTTTTGCCCGTGCCCTCTGTGGCCACACTGTGCCAGCTCTGTCCATCTGCTGCCAGGGCTGTGCTGGAGCTGTGCATCTCTGTGCCAGGGAGGGATGGTGCAGTGAGGGCACAGGGTCCATGGCAGGGCAGAGATTTTGTGTCTGGGGGGCTCAGGAATAGCCAAGGATTGATCCCTGCCACAGCCCCGACTCAGGGAAGCCCACAGGGATGCTGAATGCTCAGTAAGGAGCAAAGCAGCCTTCAGGAGAAGAGCTAAACCCCTCTGAGCTGGTTTTCCAACACCCAGGTTCAAAGGTGCTGGGGACTGGGAGAGGAAGCAGAGTCAGGAGCAGAGGGTGGGTGAGACTTGCTGATTAATGCCCAGGAGGCACAGGGGAGGCAGCACAGGGAGAGCACCCGTGCTGGCTCTGGGGGGAAGAGAGGGCAGATTAAATTAGAAATCTGGATAAAAACCATGGAAATGAGCACAAATTGAGATCATGAATCATAAAACACTGCTCAGTATCAAGGTGAGAACCAGACTGAGCCAGTGCCCAGGGTGATGGGGCAGCAGACCCCACACCCAGCTCTGTCACGGGCACAGGACACCTCCTGAAAAACCTCGGGAAAAGAAGGGATCAATACATTCTTTTTGTCGGGGATTTTGTGCAATGGCCCAGAGGGTGCAGCTGGATCCCACCACTGCTGGGTGACACATGAGAGGAACAAAAGAGGAGGGCAGCACACGGGGCTCTGAGCCCTGTGCCCGTACACTCCCCAGTGAGGCACTGCTGGTGCTGGATGCTGCGGGAAGCTGGGGGTGCTGGACAGGGGTGTGGAGGTGCAAAAAAATGATCAGAGGCTCAGAGGGACTCAGGGGAAGGTCCAGAGAGTGGGGGAGATGTGGCACCAGAGCTGCTGCAGAGACTGGTGCCAATGCATCCCTAACCAGCCACCCCACAGCCGTCCTGCACCAGTCAGACAGAGCTGATGCCCCAAAACCATGAATGTGATGGTGGCAGAACCAGGGGTGGTACAGGGCCACCACAGCACGGGGAAAATGGGCTAAAAAGCAAAGGAAGAACCCTGCCAGCTAGCAGGGATGTTCCCAAGAGAGAACAAACACTGTTTCAGGCGCTCAGGTGGTTCAGAAAATGTCAGCTTCGATTACACATCGCTTGGAAAAATCCTGACTCCTGAAGCATTTCGGAACACTCAGGTCTCGCTTCCTGGCATCTCCAGGGCAGCACTGTGGGCACGGGGTGATGCTCAAAGCATCTGAGAGGTTCAGTGTTTGGAGGGGAGCACCGGACACAGCGGGGCTGGCAGCGGGGTGTCCCTGCGGGCCCGGGCCGCTGGGCAGGGCAGGTGTTCCTGTTGCTGAGCCGGTGCCGGTGCCGGCCGGGCCATGCCAGGGCTATATATGCCCTGCCGGGGCGGCCGCACGCGGGGCAGCGGGTGCCGGGCGCGATGCAAAGTGGCACGGTCAGGTCTTCTGTTGTGCCGGGGGCACAAAGGAAAGTGCTGGGTTCAGCGGCTGGGCACGGGGCCGGGGAGAGGCTTCCAGCTCGCCCAGCGCTTTGCAGGATGTGATGACTGGGCGGCCGCGCAGACACTGATGAGCTGGCAGTTCCTTTGTGAGCCCGCCCGGGGGTCTGCCCTTGCCAGGCTATAAAGTGGGGGCCTCGCGGCGCCCCGAAACACAAGCCCGCTCACTCCAACAAGAAGCAGCAGCTGCCCAGGTAAGAGGACAAAGTCCCTGGACACCGGGCTGCAGAGGACCCGAGGTGGGGAGAGGGAAACTCAGGGTCTAAGCCGTGGTCACCGCTGTGGTGGTCACGTCTGGGAGCACATCCCACTGCCCTCCACTCCCGGGGAGCTGCTGCTGACACTCACCTGTGGGGCCACAGCAGGTGCCAGCTGCAGGGCTTCAGCAGACCAGGGCTGTCCCCTTCCCACCCCTCACATGCCGTCCCGGTGCCCCCCGGGCTCCCAGGTGCTCCCCGTGCGGGATGGCCCCGGTGCCCGGCACAGCATCAGGCCCCATGCCCGGGCACTCCAGGACCATGCTCAGGGCTCTCCTGGCCACAGGAGGAGAGTGTGGACTCCAGGACCTCCTGTGATCCCCTTGGTGAAGGCAGGATCCTTGCCTGTGCCTGCTGGAGAACCTTCCAGCATCTCCTCTCCTGGCCCTGCCCACCCACCCCATCCAGATATTACCCTTCCTGGGGCGGGTTGTGGGTGCCCACATCCATTCCTCCCTCTAACCTGCTGCTGGTGCCCTGTCACAGACTTGAGCCCACCACCGCGATGTCTGAGACCACAAAACCCGCTGCTCCCGGCCAGGCTGCGGATGACAAGGAGAAGGCAGCTCCTGCTCCAACCCCATCCCTCGACCCTGCTCCTGTCGCAAACAGCAAGGGCGAGGAGCCCTCCCCAGAAGCCTTCAGGGTAAGCCCTGTGGCTCCCCTCGTGTGCAGGGACACGGTCTGGGCTGAGGGACAAGGGCAGGAGGACATTGTTCCAGGGGGAAGGACTGTGGCAGTGTGGGTGATGCCATCCCTGCTCTGTCCCACAGCAGGCACGGGATTTGGGCAGATGCTGCAGGAGGAACAGCCTGAAGGTGCCTTGGCCAGGACAGCTTGCTGGGGACTACAGGCTTGGGAAGTGCTCTCCCCTGGGTTGTGGTGTCAGGGCTGGCTGCTGTCACCTGCTCCCTCTGGTCACCTCCTGCATGCAGGGGTCCTGTGGGGAGGTGGAGGGGACACTAGGGGTGACAAGGCCAGCGCTGAAATGCCACAGTGATGCCAGCATGCCACTGAGGCACTGCAGCAGGGCTGGCACGGGAGGGCGAGTGATGCGAGGGCTCTGGTGACACCGTGCCAGGCTGAGAAGGCCAAGGTGCAGACAGAGCACCTGGAGAAGCAGCTCCTTCCCACCACTGTGGGCACCAGCAGCAGCAAAACCAGGGGCAGATGAGGCCATCTTGGAGCAGGAACAGCTGTTGGGGCATGCCCATGC
This sequence comes from Ammospiza nelsoni, assembly GCF_027579445.1. Lineage (NCBI taxonomy): Eukaryota > Metazoa > Chordata > Aves > Passeriformes > Passerellidae > Ammospiza > Ammospiza nelsoni. The sequence continues at coordinate 4,753,065 of NC_080650.1, read as the reverse complement.
ACAGAGCCCAGCTCAGCACGGGCAGGCACCACATCGGAGAAACCACAGGAAGGCTTGGAGAGCTGAGGGGGACACATGGAGCAGAAGGCTCAGGCACTGGTCACCCAGCACCAGCCTGCCCTCCCTGAGCGTGCCTGTGCTCATCCAACCCTCTCCTTGCACCCCCAGATTGTTGTCTTCGACCAGGAGAACTTCCAGGGCAGGCAGATGGAGTTCACCGCCGAGTGCCTGAACCTGGCTGACCGTGGCTTCGACCGGGTGCGCAGTGTCATTGTCACCTCCGGACCGTAAGTGACCCCAGCCATGGAGGGGGCTGTGACCCTGAGGATGTTCCTGGTGGGTGGGAACAATGTGATGTTCAGGGACCTTTCCCTGAGCACAGGAGCACAGCAGGCATCCTGGATCTCCTTTGAGGACGACAGGATTACCAGGATGGGTGGGAAGGAGGCCAGGGCCACATGCAAAGAAAAGGGGACCAGAGGTGTCCATCATTTCAGCCACCTGGAGCTGTGCATGGAACACAATGGACCTGCAGATTTTAGAGAAGTCAAGGTGAAATGAGGTGGGATCCTTGGGCCAGGATGGAGCAGGCAACAGGGACAGGCGGGGACAAGCACTTGCCTGCACCCAGGCAGCTGAGCAGCAACAGGGGGCCGGGCAGGTCGCAAAGCCGTGGGAACTGTTGACACAGGCAGGGACAAAAACGATCCCCAAAGCAGATAACTGGGCAGACAGATGATCTCCATGTTGAAAGAGCATCCCACCGTGCCGTGCCTGGCTGGAAACAGCGTGGCCAGGAATGCAGGGGGGCTGGTAGAGCTGTGGGGAGGATGCACAGGACGTGCATGGCTTGTCCTGACAGCATCCCTGAGGGTCTGGGAGGGTGACCTGGAATGACACCATGCAGCACCTATGACTTTTTTATTAGGAATCCAGAATATCCAACTCTTCTTGAAACAAATGGGGGATGGAGCAGCCTGGAAGGAGCTCAGATATGATACCTGGGAAGGTGCAGAAAGGGTGAAATTGGGAGGACAGAGATCTTGGGTGTTATAGGGGTCCTTAGAAGCTTCTTGAGAGTCACTGATGGAACTCTGCACCCAAAAATGTGCTTAGAGGAAGATGAAAGCAAAACAACAAAGCTGAGCTTTAGCAGGCAGCTTGAGGCTATGCAGCCTGGGGTACCTGAACACATCTCCTGCCAGCAGGAAAACCCCTGCTGGCATCTGCAGGAAGAGCTGTGCTGCAGGGAAAGCGAAAGCAGCAAATGCAGGACTGTTGTGGTGCTGGGGGCTTCTGGAGCCCCACACCCATGACATTCCCAGCATTCAGCACCTCGTGGCTCTGCTGAGGAGGTGACATTGCAGCTGGGTGAGCCCCACACCCAGCAGTGGGATGGGTGCCAGCGCTGGCTGGCACTGGAGCAGTGAGGCGTGCGGGGTGCCAGGATTACACAGCCCAGGCAGGAGGGACAGAAGAGTCCTGAGCTGACTCTGTGGGGTCACCAGCTGTGCAGGGGTCCTGATGCTCCCCAGCTGAGGAAGAGGAGCACTGTGAGTGCTGGTGCCTGCTGCAGGTTTGGACACTCACACACCAGTGAGCTTCCAGCCAGGAGCCCATGGATCAGCACTGGCTCTGCACAGGCTGCAGTGCCTGGGCTGGGAGAGAGGTGGGAGCAGGGTGGTGGGGCCACAATGTTTTTTGAGACCCCTCCACTGTCCTACAAGCTGGCTGAGCAGGAGGGGAACTGCTGGGTGGCACCTGACCCTCTATTTGCCCACCTCTCTCCCCAGCTGGGTGGCCTACGAGCAGGCCAACATGCGTGGGGAGATGTTCATCCTGGAGAAGGGCGAGTACCCTCGCTGGGACACCTGGTCCAGCAGCTACCGGAGCGACTGCTTCATGTCCATGCGTCCCATCAAAATGGTGAGTGCTGGGGAGCAGAGAGCCTGGTGGGATCTGCCCAGGGCTGTGTGCTCAATGCCTCACTGCAGCAAAGCCCCAGGGATTCGGCCACACTGCCCAGCACCCTCCCTCTGTCATCCCCAGGAGGCTGAGGACCACAAAATCTCCCTCTACGAGTCTGCTGACTTCAAGGGCAACAAGATGGAAATCCAGGAGGACGACGTGCCCAGCCTCTGGGCTTATGGCTTCTGCGACCGCGTGGGCAGCGTGCAGGTGCCCAGTGGAACGTAAGCTGGGCTGCAGTGGCAGCTGCCTCATGCCAGGCTCCCTATCCTCCCTAACCAGCTGCCGTGGGCTCTCAGGCAGCCAGAAAGTGGTGGCATGGCTGTTTCTGGTGGTGTGGCGGTTTTGGTTAGCATTGGCTGTTTTGGATGGTGTGGCTGTTTCTAGTGGTGTGGCTGTTTTGGGTGGTGTGGATGTTTCTAGTGGTGTGCCCTGTCCCCCAGAGGTTGGTGGCCAGCACAGGGAGGCCATGCCAGCCCCCCTGAACACCCACCAGCCGTGTGGCTGCTGCCTGGAGTGGCTGACCCCGCTCAGGTGCCCTGTGTTTTCTTTCCCCACAGTTGGGTCGGGTACCAGTACCCTGGCTACAGAGGCTACCAGTACCTCTTTGAGACCGGAGACTTCCGACACTGGAACGAGTGGTCTGCCTTCCAGCCCCAGATCCAGTCCATCCGCCGCATCCGGGACATGCAGTGGGACCAGAAGGGCACCTTTGTCACCCCCGACGCGCCCTCCGACTGAGCGTGCTGCCTGCTAGCTACGAGTCCCGGGCCCCGTGGGGCACCCCCGCCTCCCCTCGCGCTCGCCTGCCCAGCACTTTCCTTGTACATTGCACATTCCCTGGATGTACTCTACCTTGTGAGGCAAATTAAAAAAAAACCAGAAGATTAGAACTGCTCGGGGGTCCGTGGTGCATGAATCGCTTGCTCGGGATGGGCCAGCCTTGCGCTGGAGCGGGGTGGGACACGGGGGAAGGGGGTTTTGCCAGGGAATTGGTGTCGTGCAGGAGCTCCCCGTGCTGGGGCTGGGACACAGGAGAGCCTTGGTGCGGGGGAAGAGGGTGGCAAAGGGTCTGCAGCCTGACCCCAGCAGCGGTGGTGGGGACCTTCTCACTTGGGGGACTCGGGGTGCCCCGAGAGCCGCGGAGTCAGGGCAGGTTCCTGCCTCTGTCCATGGAATCAGAGCGAGCTGTGGGCTCTGTCCATGGAATCAGAGCGGGTTCCCAGCTCTGTCCACGGAATCAGGGCAGGCTCTCGGCTCTGTCCATGGAATCAGGACGGGCTCCCGGCTCTGTCCATGGAGTCAGGGTGGGCTCCTGGCTCTATCCACACCCGCGGGTTCGGGGGGCTGCGAGGGGTCCTGGGTCCCTGCCCGCGGGATCCACCTGGGCACTAATTAACAGCCGATATCGCAGTCAATCAATGACCGATTCACTTTCAAGGAGTTTTTTCCCCCCTCGGACGCTGTCCCTCCCCCCCGGGCATTTCTTCGCGGCCTCATTCCCCCTTCCCATCCCGTTGCCTCCCGGTGCAGCACCTCGGGTGGCATTCCCCTGCGCTCCCACGCCGCTAATTAGTGATTAATTACAGCGACAGCAGTGACGGCGGGGCGCTGCACACAGGCAGCACCGGGACAGGGGCGGGGACCGGGGATAACGGTGAGGCCGCGGGCAGCGCGGTGCGGAGCGCTCCCGGTAACTGGCGGGGAGGGCTGCGGGTCCACCCGTGCCGGTACCGGCAGGGGGACGGGCAGGGGGCAGAGACACGTGTTGGGGCTCGGTGCCGGGCTCGGTGCCGCCCGGTGCCCGGCGCGCGCGGCGCACGCGCGGAGCGGCGGGCGGGGATCCCGGCCCCGCGTGCGCGTGACGTCGCCGCGTCTCGCGCCGCTCCGGGCCGGCGGCGGCCCCGGTGAGTGCGGCGGGGGGGGGGGGGGGGAGCGGCACCGGGGGGAGCGACCCGGTCCGGGAACCGCGTGTGCCCCCGCCGCTTGTGCCCACAGCCGCGCCGGCGGGCAGGTGACAGCGGGCGGGCGGCGCCCGGGACCGGCGGGCGCTGCCTGGTAGCGGCTCCGGGCTCGGTGGGCGGCGCGGGCGAAGCCAACGGGGCGCGGAGCGGCGGGGGATGCTCGGTGCGCAGTGCGGGGCGTGCGCGGTGCGCGGGGCTGGGGACACCGGGCGGGGATGCGTGATCGGAGCGGTGCGGGGTGTGCGGTGCTGGGGACACGGAGCGGTGCGGGGTTTTCGGTGCTGGGGACACACAGTGGTGCTCGGTGCTCGGTGTTCGGTGCAGAGTGCTCAGAGCAGTGCTGGATGCCCAGGACAGGATGCTCGGTGCTGGGTGCCCAGGACAGGATGCTCGGTGCAGGATGCCCAGGCAGGACAGGATGCTCGGTGCTGGGTGCCCAGGACAGGATGCTCGGTGCGGGATGCCCAGGCAGGACAGGACGCTCGGTGCGGGATGCCCAGGCAGGACAGGATGCTCGGTGCTGGATGCCCAGGACAGGATGCTCGGTGCGGGATGCCCAGGCAGGACAGGATGCTCGGTGCTGGATGCCCAGGACAGGATGCTCGGTGCTGGGTGCTCCGTGCGGGGTGCCCAGTACAGGATGCTCGGTGCGGGGTGCTCAGTGCAGGGTGCTCAGTGCTCAGTTCAGACCGTGGTGCTGGGTGCAGGGTGCTCAGCACAGTGCAGGGTTGCTGAGGTGCCCACAGGGTGCTCAGTGCACAGAACACAGTGCAGGATGCACAGCAGGTGGGACAGGGTGCTCAGTGCAGGGTTTTCCTCGTACCTTTGTCCTCCCATTCTGCTCTTTGGTACAAGGTGCCCTCTCCCCCCTCCCATGGCACCCCTCTGGCAGCCCAGCACCAAGCTGTGCCCCCATAACCTGAGCACTGCCATACCCAGAGGCACCCATGGGTTGGGGCTGTCTGTCTGTCCAGGTGTCCAGAGCTCGGCCAGGGTTGGGACTGCCCATCTATAGCAGGATGAGCGTGGTGGCCTGGGCAGGGTGGGTGCCCAGTGGGAGGCTGCACCTGCGGGTCTTGGGGAGCATCAGCCTCTGCTGAGGCTTGAGAGGTGTTGGCAGCATGTAGGTCGGGGTGGCTGTGGGATGTGGGTCCCTTGGCAGGGGTGCAGATGGGCTTCTGAGCAGCTGCGTTGGCACCTTGCAGCCCACACAAAGCACTGGCACTCTCCTGGCAGTGCCCATCTGTTACTGTGCCCTGTGTGGCAGGGATGTGACATCCACCCTTTGTCCAGCTCAAGTTCCTTGGGACTCATGGCTGGAGTTGCTGGCACTGGGGCTAGCAGCATGAGCTGGGCTGCCCTCCTGGGCAGGCAGGGGATGGTTTGCATCACAGAGGCCTTTGCTCTGTCCCTCTCTGTGTTTGTTTGTGTGCTCAGGCTCTGTCCAAAAGTCATCTCACAGCTTGAAACCCCTTCAGACGCCTCCCTGTGCCAGGCCCTGCTGGCTGCTTGGACTCGGTTTCAGGAGGAGAGTCCTCCCTCAGCACAGCCGTGCTGCTCCCTCCTGCTCAGGCACCGAGCAACGGTGAGTGGGGAGATCCCAATGATTGGTGCCAACAGGTTTCCAGATTTGCTGTGTGCTTTGTGGGGATGCTGCAGGCTGCTCGTGGGGAGCTGTCAAGTGCCAGCGCGGGCGCCTGCGAGTGGGGTTTGCCATCACATGCCGGCGGCAGCTGGTGCCCCGAGGCTGCTGCATGTGGCACCACAGGAGCAGCTGTGCTGCAGAGCCCGAGGGGAGCCCAGGGTCTGTGTGGAGTCAGCCTGGAATTTGAGGGACAGCAGCTGAACTGGGCACTGTGTGAGTCCTCCCCAGCATCGCCCACAGCAGCTGGCATTGGGGGGCTTCATTGTGGGGGGATGTGGCAGGCTGAGGCCTGGGGTCTCTGCCGGACAGTGGTGGGCTCACCAGCATGGTCAGGCTCATGCCACTGCTGTCTCTGCCTTTTTACAAACGGTATTAGTAATTTCTGTGGCTATTTTAAGATTTTTCCAAAGGCAGTTTGCATTCTGGGTACGCTGAGCCTTTGGGGATGTGTGGGATGGCAGGAGCGCTGTTAAAATGCGGGGACTGTCAAGAAGATTTTTGGAGAGAGAAAACAAACCCCCAGCAGGTGGTTTTATTTGGCACCATGCAGATGTGCCTTGTGATGAATTTGTGATGCCTTGAGGAGCCTCAGCCTCATGCCTTGGCTGAGCACGTTTCCCTCCAGATTCCACAGGCAGCGGGCACACAGAACCCGGGAGAAGCTAGCCCTGGTGTTGGCTGCCTGCTTTGGTTCACTCTGTTTTCCAAGCCCTGTCTGCCTCCAGAATTCCTGCAGGAATTCTCTCAAAGATTCCCCTTCTCAAGGTAAATGATGCCTTTTTTCCCCCCTTTTGGTCCCCAGTCCGTGCTGTGGTGCCTCACGGTGTGGCAGGAGGGTGGCCCTGCCACAGGAGCCCCTTGTCCCCTCCCAGGGACATCAAACAAGAGCAACAGCGGGGGTTGCTCAACACGCAGCGTTCGGAAGTGAAGCAAGCAGCTGCTTCCCACTGTGCATTCCCAGGCAGTGACCCCAGAGTGAGACTGAGGGCTCTGCAGGGGCTGAAGCATGCAGGTGCTTCTCCACGGAGGAATGGCTACGGGCATTTTGGCTCTGGAGCCTCAGGCTGCTGTGCTGGGGAAGCTTTTCCAGCACTTCTGTTCCTGCTCGGTGCTGGGAGGGATCCTGTGGTGTGAGCAGCTGTTGCCAGCAGTGGCTGAGCTGCAGTGGGGGTGAGACAACAGCCACCCCCTCGGGCAGCTGTGCTCACAGCTGGCTGTGAGCCAGCGTGGCCGGGTGGCACTCAGGGCACGGGCACAGGCCTTGGTGGCCCAGTGTTTGCAAATGCAATGGCAGCAGAGGAGGAGCAGGGCTCCAGCTGGGCTGTGCAGACAGGAAGGAGCTCGGATGTGTGTTCTGGGTCCTTTGGCTGATGAGGCAGCAGCGGCGCAGGCTCGGAAGGCGCCGGTTCCGTTTCTTCCACCGGTGGTTTCACAAGGGCTTCACCCGTGCCAGGGCCTGGAAGTGGTCACTGCCCATCCTCGCTGGGGTGGGAGTGGGAGGCCACAAACACACATGGCTGAAGTGGATGCTGGTGCTTCCCAAAGTTTCTGGCTTTGTGGAGATGCCAAATGTTTGCCTTTATGGCATCCATTGTGCTGAGCATGGCTGGGCACTGCTGGAGATCCTGGGGCTGGTCTGTGCTTGGTTCTGTGCTCCTGAGGGAGCTGCAGGAAACAGGACAAGAATGAGCAGAGGAGCTGGGGAAGATGGGGAGCAGTGTCCCCTCTCCCATCCCTGCCTGCAGGGTGAGCAGTGGCACCTCCATCCTTGCTGCCCTGCCCTGCCCTCAGGCAGTGCTTCCAGGGCTGCTGCTGCTGCTGCATGGGGAAATAAAACACTTTGATTTTGTTTCTTAAGCAAATTTGAGGTTTTGGGGTTTGTCTTGCAGAAACAATTTTTTATTTGCAGATCCTGATCTTTGTGCATGCAAGAATGGAGCTTGTTGAGACTTAGGGTTTGGCGTGTGGATTGGGAAAATATTTTTTGAAGATACTTGGTGTTTTTTCTAGCAGTTCCTCTGACTTCTCTTCCTCCCTGTTGTATGGCAGGCTCTGACCACCCACATGCCTGCAAGGGAATATTTGTGCAGTTTTGTGAGGAAAGAGCTGTGTTTGCATGAAGTGTGGTGAGTGAACAGGGGGGCTGCAACCCTCAACACCCCTTGCCCAGTGCCCCTCTCCCATGTGGATCCCCAGGACATACCCTGGACAAGGGCTGAGAGTTGGAGGGATCTGATCAAAGACATGGAGAGGAATCACAGAATCACGGAATGGTTTGGGTTGGAAGGGATCTTAAAGATATTCTAGTTCCACCCCCTTCTGCACGCAGCGACACCTTCCACTAGACCAGGTTGCTCAGAGCTCCATCCAGCCTGGCCTTGGACACTTCCAGGGATGGGGCAACCACAGCTTCCCTGGGCAAGAGGAGTTGGGGGAGAGCTCAGTGCTTTCCTAGAGCTCCTTCCTCCAGCAGGACAGTGGAGTCACTGGTCAGGGCACAAGGGGAGCCAACGTGGGAGTGTCACTGTCAGTGGACCTGTGCTGGCTTTGCCTTTGTCCCCCTGAGGCAACAACTGCAGAATAATTAAGGAAAGGTGAAGCTCTGTGGGTTAATTAAAAGTCAAGAGCTCCCTCTGAAGTGCAGAACTCGTGTCCTGTTTCAGCACAAGCTGTCTGACGTGCCTGAGCCTTGCTGCGGTGCGGGCACACGGTGCCAGGTGCTGGGGAGTGGGGAGGTGCCTCCATCCCTGTGTCCTGCCAGCAGCTTCCTCCTTGGGCATTCCATAATCATGGGCATTCCATAATCATGGGCATTCCATAATTAATCTGCCACTCTGAGCTGAAGGCAGTGTCCCTGCAAGGCTGGCAGGGTGAGTGCTGAGGTTTCCACCTCCTGATGATAAAATGCTGTCGCCCTGCTTGGAACGAGGGATGGGCGGAGGGGAGTTACTGTAAATTGGTGGGATTTTTATTGTTTGAGGAACACTGTACTGCTGAGCAGGATAATAAAATGTTTTGCTAATCATAACAGCCTTGAGGCGATAAACCAGCAGTCTGTTTGTGCTGTGAAATGTCTGTGGATCCTTTGCTGATGTGATTTAGAGCCTGTTGGAGCTGGCTGGCACACAGTGCCCCATCCCTGGCTGGGCTCTTTGGGATGCTCAGCTGGAATGATTGGTGTGGCTCAGGGCTCTCACCTGGCAGACTTTTCTGAGCCAGAAAGTTTTGAAACTGGCACACACTGCCTTAATCCTCAGGGCAGCAGGTTCTGCTGGTTTATTTTTCTTGGTACTCAGCAGTGAGAATAAATTCCCCTTTGTCCCCTGAGCCTGTTGGGTGCTGAGATGCAGCTGGAGCAGCCTCTGTGTGGTTTGGGTGCTGAGGTGGCTGCTTGAACACTCATCCCTGAACTCTTTTGACTGTTATTTTTCCCTGGGATGATGGCAGTGGTGCAAGTGTAAACCACAGGGCTGTCAGTGCTGTTTGGGGATTTTCCAAGGGACACAGAACTCCAAAGTGCTCCAGACCCAGGTGCTTTAGTTGGGATTGGTTGTGTTTTCACTGGAATTGGCCTCTGTTCCAGTGGATGCCCTGGGTTCATGACCTGCAGTGCAGCTTCAGTTTTAGTCACCAAACCCGTCCTGCTCTCAGTAGTGCTGTTCTTGCCACGTGGTGGCTGACAGCAGCTTCTTTTTGTTGTGGGATTTTGTTTTGAGTGCTGCAGCAGTTTAATTTTCATATCTTCCCTCCAAGGCTTAGAGCCATGGCACACCTGCAGCAGAGATGGGTACAGAGCCCCTGTCCCACCACTGGGGTGGGTGGGTTGGACTCTGTCCCCACTGTCCCATGGGATCAATCCCAGTCTGGGCAGTGCTAGGGTGGAGGAGCACGAGCTGTGGGTTGTGCAACAGGGCTGACGCTGCACTCAGTGACCACAGCCACCCCTGTGGTGCCTCTGTGTGCTCCTGGTGGAGACTGGGGCTGGCCCCATGCTCCATGCCCCATGCTCCATGCTCACTGCATTCCAGTCCTGCTAAGAGAGATACTTGGGAAGTGTTTGGAAATTGCCAGCAGCAGCATCCAGGAGGAGCAAAGCTCTCATCAGCAGTGTCAGCATTGGACTGAGCTCAGGTTGGGATGAAGCAGCGGCCCTCAGGCAAGCTGTGTTTATTTTTGTAAATGAACTGGAGACTATCAATTCAGTAATTAAATATTGCTGATTTGTAAAGATGTGAGCTGGATATGTTGGGACATTTCTTGCTGACCACAGTTTCTGCTGCTGTTCCGCCACAGGGGCGTCTGCAGATCCTCATCCTTTTATGAAGCACCAGCAAACTGAGCTCAAATTTTCCAGGCCACACCTACATCTTTTGGGGAGGCTGCACTTAATGACACTCATTTCTGGGAATGGTTTAAAGAAAAATGCAGCTTTAGATCATACGGGGCTTCTCATAGAAACTGTTTCTGTAGTTGTTTGTTACACTTTAACAAATGGTGTTTCCTCCCTGCTGAGGGTGCTGTGCTGACTCTGGGGCTGCTCCGGGGGTGGTTTTTACCCGTTCCCAGTGCAGGTGCCAAGGTCAGGGGTTTGATTCAGGGGTTTTGGTTGGGTTTCGGTCAGAGCTGTGGTTGGAGCCCAGCTGGTGGTGACGCCCTGCACAGCATCAGGAAGGAAGTCACAAACAAGTGCGTCTGTGTGTCTGTCCGTGTGTCTGTGCCTGGGCAGGATCTGGAGCTGTTTCTGGAGCAGATGAGTTGGGTGGGCTGTTGGACCATCTCTGTCCCTGCACCTCAGCACTCAGGGCACTGCAGAAGCACATCCAGGGATGCAGCTGCTGCTCTGTGGAGCTGCAGCCTGGTCTGGAGCTGGAATCCTGTAGTCCATGGAGGCCAGGCTGAGCAGGAAGCCTCACAGGGAAGCGCCTGCGCTGCGGATAAGCCCTTGTAGAGTTCCTGCTGGGTGGAGTTTCCCTCTGGTTTCTCTTTAATGCTGAGGCGGAGGGGACAGTGACACTCAATGGCACGAGAGGAGACTGGAATAGCCATTAGTGTCACTCCTGGAAATGTTCTCAGGAACATCCTGCAAGGCCAGGACCTGCTGCACAGCCAGGGGGAGCTGACTGGGAATGTCCCAGCAGCAGTGATCCCAAGATGGTCCCATGTCCATGCTGTGATCCTGGGAGCAGAGTGACATCTGGTGATCCGCCAGCTCCTGGCCCCTTGGGGTGCTCTGCTGCAGCTCCGTGTCCCAGACTGTCTCCAGGATGCTCTGTGCTTGCAGGATGGCTCCAGCCAAGGCTGCTGTGCTCCCTGGCATGGAGCAGTCCTTGTGGGAAACCCAGTGACCAGAGGTTTGGTTCCCAGCCTGGTGGGATTTCCATGTTGTGCGGAGCTAGTGCTGCTGCCTTGGCTGGTGGTGAGGCTGGAGAGAGCTTTGTTCTTGGGGCTGGAGCCAGGAGGTCCTGCCAGGCCTGCAGGTCCTCTGGGCTCTATCTCCTTTCACTGTCACTGATTTGGGGGCTCTGGTCATAGTCTGACCTGTGCCTGATTTCAGCATTTGCAGCAGGCGAGTCTGGAGCTGCTTCCTCTGGTCAAGGCTGTTGTGGCGGCCAGTGTGTGCTGGAATTGTGCCCAGCTGGATTGTCATCCCCTGGGCTTTAAACATCCAGGCTGCTAAGGTCCCCCTGAGGCCTCTCTCTTTCCAGCAGGCTGCATTTCCTAAAAGAGCAGCAGCCCTGCTGCTTCCCCCTGTGTATCCTGGCTTGGCTGTGCTCTGTGAACAGTGCTGGTGTGGCAGGGCAGGTGTGCCAAGTCCAGCTGCCAGAGCTGCCATTAGCTGGGGCCACCAGCTCCAGCAGGAACACCTTTCCCTGGGGCTCAGGGGAGGCTGTGGGGAGGAGGGGAAGGTGCTGAGGAGGGGAGTGGATGTGTGTGCTAAATAAACAAATCAGCACGGTGGCTTCTCTTCCCCATCAGGTGTTTTGGTGGCCAGGGGTTCAGCATGAAGCTCAACTAGAAGCACCATGACCGTATGGGGAAAAGGTAAGAGCAAGCTGCTGGATGTGTGATTCCCCTGGGAGGCTGGGTGGCTGCTGCACATCTGTCTCATGATGCTGCACATCTGTCCACACCACCACTGGTGCCACATTGATCCTGTGCTGCTTTCACAAGCTGGCACGACACAGTGTCAGCCTTCTTCATGCTCAAGTCCCATCAGCATGGGAATACAGAAGACTTGCTGCCTGCAGGAGCTCTTGTCACTCTGCTATCAACGTCCCCACTGGTCCCCATTCTCCCCCACACTCTGGGTGCCAGACTTACAAGCTGATTTAGTGCTCTGCTTAGGGTTAGGGTTACACCTAGGGTTGGGGTTTTGAAAACCACAAAGCCCCAAGCTCCAGGCACACTGCAAAAGGCATCCCAAGGGGAACACAAAACTGCCACAACATGGCTTCCTCCACTGCTTCTTCTTTGGAGGCAGCCTTAGCCCCCTGATGCTGGCCAGGGACGTGCCCCTGCCCCTGTGTGACATCCCTGTCCTGCTGTGTCCAAGCTGTACTCAGGGGTTTCAGCCCTGGATTGCTGCTGGTGCTTTGCTTTCTGCTCCCATGTCACCATTCCCTGCCAGAGTAGGCTCTGAGAGCTCCCTAATCCTGCTCAAGTGGGAAGCTCTCAGAGCCAGCTTGGGCATTTGAAAGGGTGTTGTCTCTGGAACCTAATTACACCCTGATTCCAGCACAATGCCTGCTGGGGAGGAAATGACCCATCCATCTTCCCTCACAGACTAATGAGGCCCATAAATTTTAGGAAATTCTCGGTGGGGAATCTCACAAAAGAGCTGAGAACCAGCTCTGTCTCATTGTGCCATCTACACATCTGTATTTGCCTTGAAGTTTCACCTTGTCTCAAATGAAGTCTTTCTCTTGGGAGTATATAGCCTGTAACAGTGCACTTTATTAGCTTCAAAAAGAGCTTCAAAAAGAAACCTCAGGACTTAAGCACTCATTGATGTTCTGTTGCAAAATTTATTTAAACGGGCAATTTGGCTAAGATGGCCTAAACAGACAGGGAACAAATCCTATGGTTAAGTCTATGACAACAACAAAAACAAAATTCTGTCCCAGATCACAGCAAGAGCTCCGAGCAGCGTTTCTGCCTTACATGGGAGTGTTTTAATTATGCTGGAAATTAAAATTCTATAAACTGCTGGTTTTATTTGAACAGCAGCCCTTTATCCTATCTGGGCACTGTTCACTGAAGAGCTTACTGTAAGAACAAGGGAACAAAAGCAGAGGAAAAGCAGAAAATTGAAGCCCAGCACGAGTCACTGACCCAAGAGTGTCATGACCAGCAGTGAACACAAACTCTCTGGGGCACCACTGCACTGCCTTAGACAGCAAAGAACTCCCCCAGGCACTAGGTAGATAGACAACAACTATCACACTCTACCACCTGCCTGGGCAGCCCCTCCCAGGGCCTGACCTCTCTCTCCATGAGGAAATTCCCCCTGATGTCCGACCTGAACCTCCCCTGGCACAGCTGGCAGCCCCATGGAACACAATATGAGAGTCCCTTTGTTCCCTCTGGAGCTGCTGGAGCATCTCGGTGGGAACTGCTCCCTGTCAGCTGGTTCTCCTGGAGAACAGAGCACTTCTGTGCTCCACCCTCCTTTCATGGTACAGCCTTTGCTGCTAATTAGCTTGTCTTGGTCTACACTGCCCTAATTATTCCAGTTGGCCCTAAATCCTGCCTGCTCCTCTGCCATCCATTGAAATGGGTCTTGTGGCATTTGCAATTATTTTGGGGTGAATATTTGAATATATTTACATGACAGAAACAGATGAAGAAAGCAGGAAGGAGCAGCACTTGTCTTGTTAATGGCCCTGACTCTGCTTGGCGCTGCAAAAATGCCAGATCTGTTGGATGTCCCTCTGATCTACATCCCAACAAATCCACCCACTTTATCTCATACCTAGGGGTGCAGCTGAGGCTGTTTAGCTTCATGTATGTTACCAAGCAGCTGGTCGGGGTGGACCAGGGAGTAAAGAACCACAAAAATACTTTTGGTGGTGATGTTGTTGTGCTGCTGGGTTGTGGGAGGGCATCCCTGGGCTGGCAGAGAGGATGCCCTCCCACAACAAGGGAGAGTGGAGTCCAGGATGGTGGAGTGGGATGTCAGGGACTGGAAGTGGGGAGCAGAGGAGTCCCTGAGCGCCTGGCAGGAGGAGCAGGAAAGCTGCCCAGCTCCAGGCTCTCTCCTGCCTGCTCCCTGCTCCGCATGGGCTGCTGCACAATGTATTCCTTCGCTGTGGGGGGAAACTCTTTTCTGGAGCAGCTCTTTGGCCTGTCAGCAAAACAGAATCCATGGACGGCCCGTTCCTTCCACTCCATTCAGCTCCTGCCCCAGCCACATAATCACAAAGAACTGGAAATCCCGGGGTGAGCCCAGGGGAGGATTGCAAAACCTGCACTCGCAACTGGGGCGGACGGGGGGAGGGGGTGGGAAGCGGTGCCAGCATTCCCGGGAGTCCCTCCGGGCACGCAGCTGAGCTGGGCACTTGCAGAGGTTGCAGCCTTCCTGCTGGATGTCCTGCCGAGCCGTGGAAAACCCCGAAAAGTCTCGGTGCCAGATGAAGTTTCACGGATTTCTCTGTCAGGTCAGTTCCCGAGGCAGGGCAGGGTGGTGAACGCTGCGTGTGGCTGTTCACTCTCAGATGGTTGAATCTCTCCGTGTTTCATTCTAACGGTTTCTCCTGACTCAGACCCTTAAAGCTGGCATGAGAGGCTTTTGTTTTTCTCTTATTTCAGCTTCCCCCTCCCCTGTGACCGTAGGGTTAAACTAAACAAAATGTAGGGAGGATGCAGGTGGCTGGGAGGTGAGCAGTGCTGGAGTGCTGACTTGGGTTTGGGAGGAATAACCTCAGCTTGGGTTTGGGCTTCATCTGGGATGGAGCAGGCTCTCTGTGAAGATTTTGTTTTAAGGAGTCTCTGGATATACAGTGCCCCTCCTCTCCAAAACGTTCCTGGAGCTTTGCTCCAGCTGCAAACCTGTGTTTCTGGGAGCACAATGCAGAAATTCTCTCTCTGGGTGTGCACTGAGGCAGACTTTAATTACCTGCTGGGTGTAGGGCACCAAGCCTGGGAGGTGCTGATAAATGAAATGAGGTGCTGATAAGTGAAGGAGGTGATGAAATCTGGGATGGTGTCAGCATCCCATGGCTGCTCTGACAGTGCTGTTCTCTTGCAGATGCCCGTGGGGTTGGACACTCACTAGCAGAGAGCTGAAGCCCCCAGCCTGTGCCCAGGAGAGCAGGATGCGGGTCACCACGCGCAGGGTGCTGCTGCTGCTGGGCTCGGTGGCGGCCCTGATGGTGACCCTGCACCTCGGGCAGCAAGTCCTGGAGTGCCAGCAGGTCCTGAGCGAGAGGAGGCACAGGCTGATGAGGCCGGAGAACGAGGAGCTGGTGATGGTGGACGCCAACCACGTGGAGTACCGCTACAGCAAGGACATGCCCTTGATCTTCATCGGCGGCGTCCCCCGCAGCGGCACCACGCTGATGAGGGCCATGCTGGACGCCCACCCCGAGGTGCGCTGCGGGGAGGAGACCCGCATCATCCCCCGCGTGCTGGCCATGCGCCAGGCCTGGTCCAAGTCCGGCCGCGAGAAGATGCGGCTGGACGAGGCGGGGGTGACGGACCAGGTGCTGGACGCGGCCATGCAGGCCTTCATCCTGGAAGTGATCGCCAAGCACGGCGAGCCCGCCAGGTACCTGTGCAACAAGGACCCCTTCACGCTGAAATCCTCCGTGTACCTGTCCCGGCTGTTCCCCAACTCCAAGTTCCTGCTGATGGTGCGGGACGGGCGCGCCTCGGTGCACTCCATGATCACGCGCAAGGTGACCATCGCCGGCTTCGACCTGAACAGCTACCGGGACTGCCTGACCAAGTGGAACAAGGCCATCGAGGTGATGTACTCCCAGTGCCTGGAGATCGGCCGCGCCCGCTGCCTGCCCGTCTACTACGAGCAGCTGGTGCTGCACCCCGAGCAGTCCATGCAGAACATCATGAGGTTCCTGGACATCTCCTGGAGCGACTCGGTGCTGCACCACGAGGAGCTCATCGGGAAGCCCGGTGGGGTGTCCCTTTCCAAGTGAGTCTCGGCTCTTTCCTCAGCTTTTCGTTGCACCAACCAGGCTAAAATAGGACAGAGCCCCGTTGTTGGTGTTTGTGTGTGATTTTGACAGCACATTGTACTGCAGTGGGGTTTGTGTTCCTGAGTGGCTTTAATGCTCCCAATCTGTTGTACTCCACAGAACAGCTTGTCAAGCAAGGATTTCAGGAGCAGGTGACTGTTTAATCTCTCTTGACACTGCAGAAATTATTTCAGTCTTTAATTTGCAAAGAACTGCTTGCTCTGAAACGTGAGCTCTTTAATGTCTCTTTCTCCACCCGTCCTCAGATGGCTCCTTGGTGTGATTAGTTGTGCTGCTAATGATGATGAGTTGCAGTTCTTGCCAGGTCTGGGGTTGGTATTGCAGAATAAAAGCAATACCTGCCCAGTGGAGGCACACCCAGCACTCCCTCCTGCCCTTTCCATGTGTAGGGGGTGTTTGCCTTCTCCCACTTTCTCTTCCTCTTTTAATGCTGTTTCTTTTCTAAATGGAGGCTTAAGTCAGGCTTAGCAAAATTTAATCAGCCGTGTAAGGGAATTATCCAAGTCTCTGTATCAGTTGATGGTGCCCTGGTGGTGAGGGCACAGGAGCCACGGGGGGATGTGCAGCTGCTCCAGTTTTCCAGGATGCCCTGGGACTGCAGCCAGCTCTACTTCCCTGTTTGCTCAGAGTAAATTGGTCCAGGTTGCTTAGATCAGGTTTTGAATATTCATAGGGGTCACCAGGTGTATCTGTGCTACAGCCCACACATCTTATATAGTTTTCCTCTGATAAGCAAAGGTGTCAAGGTGAAACCCTCTATCCCACTGAAGGATAGATCTCTCCTGTAAGAAAAGAGGAAGCAGCCTCAAGTTGTGCCAGAGGAAGTTTAGGTTGGATAAAAAGGGAAATTCCTTCCCTGAAAGGGTAATTAAGCATTAGAACAGAATGGTGGTAGAGTCATCATCCCTGAAGGAATTTAAAAGCTGTGTGGATGTGGCAGCTGGGGACATGGGTTAGTGGTGGCCTTAGGAGTGCTGAGGAAATGGTTGGACTCACTTGTCTTAGAGGGTTTTTCCAGCCTCAATGATTCCATGATTGTAAACAGAAGGATCTAGCCTCTGGGGCTGTGGAACCCCTTGCCAGGGTCTGCTTCCCCAGAGCAGGGCTGTGAGGGACAGAAACCGTGGCTACCCCACTCAAGGAAGTGCCCAAGGCCAGATGGGACAGGATTTGGAGCAACCTGGGATAGTGGAAGGTGTCCCTGCCCATGGGAGGGAGTAGAACAGGATGGGATTTAAGATGGACTTAAGATTCCATCCTGTGGTTCTCTGTGGAGGTGGCAACGAGCTGTGTGTGAGCCCAGCACATGCATGAAATCCAACCATTGTGTGTTTTGTTTTTTTTTTCCTTTATTTTCCCCAGGATAGAGAGGTCAACAGACCAGGTGATCAAGCCGGTGAACATGGAGGCGTTATCCAAATGGATCGGGCACATCCCGGGGGATGTGCTGCAGGACATGGCCCACATCGCCCCCATGCTGGCCAGGCTGGGCTACGACCCCTACGCCAACCCCCCCAACTACGGCCACCCCGACCCCCTGGTTGTCAACAACACGCACAGGGTGAGTGGCACTGCCATGCAGGGGACAGGCCAGGGGCTCACCGAGCCCTCCGGAGCAAGGGAAGCTCCTGAGCCAGGCTGGGAAGCAAGGGAAGCTCACCGAGCCCTCCGGAGCAAGGGAAGCTCCTGAGCCGGGTTGGGATGGAACAGAGGGGAATAGATTCACACAGGAAAAACAGAATCACAGAATCACAGAATTCCAGAGTCACTCAGGTTGGGAAAGGCCTCCCAGAACCATCAAGTCCTCCCCACCTGGGCACTGAGTGCCACATGGAGCATGTTCCGTGGACACCTCCAGGGATGGGGACTCCAAACCTCCCTTCCAGTCCCTGAGCACCCTTTCCATGAGGAAATTCCTCCTGGTGTCCAACCTGAGCCTCCCCTGGCACAGTTTGTTGCAGTTTCCTCCCCTCCTGTCCCTGTTCCCTGGGAGCAAAGCCTGACCCCTTCCAGGCTGTCCCCTCCTCTCAGGGAGTTGTGCAGAGCCACAAGGTCCCCCCTGAGCCTCCTTTTCCCCAGGCTGAGCCCCTTCCCAGCTCCCTCAGCTGCTCCAGCCCCTTCTCCAGATCTGTGCCCTTCTCTGGACACGCTCCAGCCCCTCTATGTCTGTTTTGGAGAGAGCAGGACAGAGCACTCAAGGTGCAGCTTTTTCCCTGGAAGGCTGGGAATGGCTGACAGCAGTGACCCAGAGGTGATTCCACTGCCCCAGGAGGTCACTCCAGGTTCTCTTTCCCACAGGTTTTAAAGGGAGATTATAAAACACCGGCCAATCTCAAAGGTCACCTGCAGGTAAGAGCACCCTGAGGGTTTGGGGGTTTGGGACACACCAGGGTACCTGGTCACTGCTGCCTTCCCTGGGGAATGCTGGCTCAGAGCTGACCCTTCTCTTCTGGGGCTCTTCCAGGTGACTCAGAACACATCATCTTCTCACTAAGAAAATTAATGATTTCCAGGTAAGACCCTGTTTACTTAATTTTGGAATTTGGGCAAATCTTCCTGTGTTGCTCCAGGACCAGCACTTGGTTTGTGTGATTTCTGTGGATCAGCAGGGGTTCCCTCACAGAGATCCCTCATAGTCGCCTCAGATCTTCCCACACAATGCTGCTGAGTGGGACCATTTGTAAGGAATTCTTTTCCTGAGCTCTGGGAACGGGATTAAAGCTGCAAAATGAAACTCAGCCGCCTGGGAGGGCTATTGCAGCCCGTCCCCGCGGGCAGCAGGGACACATGGAATGTGTGGATGAGCTGAGCTGCTCCCCAGCTGCCTCCAAAGACGTGCCATGGACCTGAGGAAGGGGATAGAAAACAAAGGAAAACATGATGGAAAACAAAGCTGCTGCCTTGGGCTGCTGCTCCAGAGACAACTGTTGATGTGTTGAATGTTCTTCCTCCATGCTAAAGCATAAAATACCATTCTTGGCACTAAAACTGATCCTTTAAGAGCAACTTTCTGTGTACAAGCAGATGGCTGGGCTAGAAAAAGATCAGAAGCACTGAGGGAAGATCAGGAATTGTGTGTTCCCTTGTCCTGGGCTGAGAATTGGCTCCTTTCTGGGCATTTTAAACCTTCAGTCAGGCCTTGCTGTGCTAGTCTGAGGGGATCCTGATCCCAAGGGGATCCTGGTCTGAGGGGATCCTATTCTTGAGGAGATCCTGTTCCTAAGAGGATCCTGCTCCCAAGGGGATCTTATTCCTGAGGGGATCCTCTTACCAGAGGAGATCCTTCCCTGAGGAGGTTCTGCCCCTGAGGAAATCCTGGTCCTGAGAGGATCCTTCCCCAGAGGAAATTCTGCCCCTGAGGAGATCCTGCTCCTGAGGGGATCCTTCCCTAAGGGGATCCTTTTCCCGAGGATATCTTTCCCAAGGGGATCCTGCTCCTGAGGGTACCCTGCCCCTGAGGTTGTGTGTTTTGTCTCTTCCAGAACGCTGCCAATGGCCTGTTGTTTGCCCAAGAAGGACGAAGTGTGCAGTGGGCCCGTGGAAATCTGTTCTCCAAGCATATTGCTTGCTCCTACTGTTGCCAAATGACTGCGCTCCAGGAATGTATTTGCATTTATTTGCAAAGGCCAAACGCGCTCCACGGCGGGAACGTCCCCGGCCGGTCCCAGCGCTCTGTGGGGAATGCAGCTGTGGAAACCCGGGCTGGTGGGGGAACGGCATGGCAGGACATTACATGTGCCGTGGCTGGAGGACTCTGTACATCGCGTTTGTGTCTCGTGATCTGTTCCCCGTTCCCGGTGTGGGGAACAGCCCTCCCATCCCCGCTGTTCCGTATTCCTGGGATCGGGAAGAGCCGCCCCGGTCCTGCTGTTCCCCACTCCCAGGGTCAGGAACTGCCCCCTGGCCCTGCAGAGCCTTTGTGGTGCGTGTGCCCTCCGCCCTAACCCATCCCCGACCCTGCAGAGGCTATTGCAGAGTTAATATATGCCCCCCTCCCCCCCCCCCCATCAACGGTGTTGGACACCATTAAAGTGTTGATTTGATATTTAATATTTTAATTATTAATCGCGCGGGCTCCGCCTCCTGTACACCGCCGGGCCACAAGGCGGCGCTACCGGCGCGGCTGCGCCGCTCCTGACAACTCTGTGGTTTGGGGCGGGGCTTGCGCGCTGCGGAAGTGAATGGGGCGCATCCGCTGTGGCGGCGCGGCCGGGGCCGGTGCTGGGGTTCGTGAGCGGGGCCGGGGGTTCCGGGTCGGGAATTCCTGAGGGAGCCGGGGGTCTTGGGTCAGGAGTTCCCGAGGGGATTTGTGGTCCCTGAGCGGGCCGGGGCATCGCGGCGGTGCCACCATGTCGATGTCGCACCTGTACGGCACGGACGGAGACGATGGCGTGGAGATGGAGAGCTTCGAGGTGTCGGACTGGGACCTGCAGAACGAATTCAACCCGCACCGGCAGCGACACCGCCAGACCAAGGAGGAGGCGACCTACGGCGTGTGGGCCGAGCGCGACTCGGACGAGGAGCGGCCCAGCTTCGGAGGGAAGCGGTACGGCCGGGCTGGGACCCTCGGCCCGCTCAGGGACCCCTGGAGCTTCCCTCCGTTCCCTGGAACTCCCCCGTTCCCTGGAGCTCCCCTATTCCCTGGAACTCCCCCGTTCCTTGGAGCTTCCCTCCGTTCCCTGGAGCTTCCCCTCGTTGCCTGAATCCTCCCTATTCTCTGGAGATTCCCCCCGTTCCCTGGATCTTCCCCGTCCCCTGGAGCTCCATCATTCCCTGGAGCTTTTCCCCCGTTCCTTGGAGCTCCCCCCCCATTCCCTGGAGCTTTCCCCCCGTTCCCTGGGCCTTTCCAGACTGTGAACACCCACCCGGGCTGCCCTCGGGACCCCCTCACCTGTAGAGATTTTCCCTGTGCTCTCTCCCTGCAGCGCTGGCGGGAGGATGGGGATTGCCTGGCAAAAGCAAGGTTAAACAGCTTGACAGCCTTTAATATCGCGGTTTTTGGGGGGTGTAAGGCACGGCAGCCCCCAGGCTCCTGCAGGAATGAGCAGAATTCCCTCTCGTTTTGCAGCTCCAGGGATTACTCGGCCCCCGTGAGCTTCGTGAGCGCTGGGCTGAGGAAGGCGGCGGCCGAGGAGCTCTCGGATGAGGACTCGGATGATGATGAGAAGCCTGTGAAGCAGGAGGAGATTCCCAAGGAGTTTGTGCCCAAGAAGTTAAAGACAGTGAGTTCTCCAGGAAATTTACTGTTCTCTGGTTTATGTTTATGAAATTCAGGCTTGTGGTTGAGGGCAGTGAAGCTGTAATAGAGTACAAAAAAAACGGAGGAATAATTAAACCAGAGACTCAAATGTGTCATTAAGGGAAGTGTTTGCTCTGGATTTTGTATCATTGATAAAACAAAAATCAGGATAATAAATCATTGGTACAACTGTACATTTATATAATAACTGTGTGTCCTTATGAATCAGTCTTTTCATTTTTCTCAATATTCCCTTTGGCCAGTGGAGGTTTAAAGGAGAGAATTCCTGTGGTTTCCTGCCTTTCAGAGACTTTATTTTTCTACTTTCACAGAACAGACAAGTCCAGGCATGTTACAGATTAAAACTCAAACTCTTATTTTCAATTAAAACCTGAAAGAATCAGGAATCAGCTTCAGCTAAATCTGGTGGTGGATCCTGAGAACTGTCAGGTTGTCAGCCAGAGTTTTTTCAGGATTTTCCTTTCCCATCTGAGGAATTTCAGGGATCTCCACAGGTGCTTCATGGATGCACAAGCAAGGTTCCAGTGAGCTGGGCGGTGTGGGAAGAACCTTCTGAGGGGAGTTTTGCACACTTTGGTTATTTGAAGCCTGTGTTTGTTTTTGACAGGGTGGAAATTTCAAGCCCAGCCAGAAAGGCTTCGTAGGAGGCTCCAAGTCCTTTGTGGATTTTGGCAGCTGGGAGAGACACACTAAAGGAATTGGGCAGAAGCTTCTCCAGAAGATGGGATATGTCCCTGGAAGGGGTCTGGGGAAGAATGCTCAAGGTACTGTCAGTGTGTTTGGTGGTTTATAATTATTAACTGGAGATTTGGGGGAGAGGTTGGATTCCTTAAAGAAGTGCCAGGGAGGGTGTTGGTGCTGATCTGGTAACTCACAGGGAAAGCCTGGCTGTTCAGCTCTCTCGCAGCACACAAACTGCTCCTGCTGACTCCATTCCCATCCTGCCAGGAATCATCAACCCCATCGAGGCCAAGCAGAGGAAAGGCAAAGGTGCTGTGGGCGCTTACGGCTCCGAGAGGACCACGCAGTCCTTGCAGGACTTCCCTGTGGTGGACTCAGAAGAGGAAGCTGAGGAGGTATTTCTGGGGTTCTTGCTGTTTCCCTGCTGTGCTGTGTGTGCAAAATTCAGTTTTCTTAATTTCTGTGTCAGAGAAAACTGTTTGGGCTCATTTTAGATGAAGCCAAACAGAGCACATTGATTTTGTTTAGGCAGATCTTCCTTGTCTCTATAATGTTCTTTGTTGTTTCTGGCTCACTCTATTTCAGTAGCTTTGCTGGAATCCCTCTTTTGAGGAGTCCCCCACATAAATAATCTTTGTCTTTTGTTTAAATTTAAAAAAAGATCAGAAACATCCTGTTCATTTAATCCATAGGGTGGGTGACTGGCCCACAGCATCCAGGCTGGCTTGGCATGAGCTATTCCACTTCCCATTTATTTCCTGTACACATTCCTCATTGATCTGGTGGTTATTTTCCTGTAAAAAGAGGCAGATTTGAGGTGTGACAAAGAGCAGCCACCTCAACTCTACTATTTTTGTCCAGGAATTTCAGAAGGAGCTCAGCCAGTGGCGGAAGGACCCGAATGGAGGCAAGAAAAAGCCCAAGTACAGCTACAAGACAGTGGAAGAGCTGAAAGCCAAGGGCAGGATCAGCAAGCAGCTTGCAGCCCCTCAGAAGGAGCTGTCTCAGGTCAAGGTGAGGTTGATAAGCCAAGAGGTGACCCCTGAGTAACAGTTTGGGCCCTTTGGTGTCAGCAGCACATTTTAGGCACCGGTAACTTCAGTAAAGCCAGTCCTAGGAACTACCTGTGCAGCCTCATGGAGCTTATCCCTGAAACATGTAACAGCTCTGTGTCACATGGATGTGGTGACAAATTAGATTAAATGTCAGTATATGTAGAGGGTTAATTGCAATTTAAGTTTAATTGTTTCACATTTGTCATAATCAACACTCACCCTCTTCTGAAAGCACAGTTGTCCTTTTTGGGATTGTTTGAACCATCTTCTACCTCAAAGGGACAGTAAGGGAACTCAATAATATGAATCTGATATTAAAGTATCTTTGTAAAATTATGGAAGTTCTAAGTGCAGTAACTAATGGCAAGATCACTGCTTGTAGAATCATTCCGTGAAACTGGGATGAGGTGAGGAGATTGTCTCTTATTTGTTCTGACTTGTTGTGTCTGGAGAAGGCCATTGTGGAGGCAATCCCCTTGTTCTCACACAGTGTATGTTAGCAGCCTCCTGGGGTAATTAAGGTCCTTGGAAATCTCCAGATTTCAATTTGGAGTCAGGGATTTTCTCATTTTTTGAAGCTGAGAGTTTTTTGTTAGAGAATTCGTTCTGTGTGCTGGCAGGTGATCGACATGACGGGCCGGGAGCAGAAGGTTTATTACAGCTACAGCCAGATCAGCCACAAGCACAACATCCCTGATGACAGCCCCCAGCAGCCCCTGGGCAAGGACTCCAAGCCCCAGGGCTTTGCCCTGC
Organism: Ammospiza nelsoni; assembly: GCF_027579445.1. Lineage (NCBI taxonomy): Eukaryota > Metazoa > Chordata > Aves > Passeriformes > Passerellidae > Ammospiza > Ammospiza nelsoni. The sequence continues at coordinate 4,729,525 of NC_080650.1, read as the reverse complement.
CCGAGCTGGAGCACAACCTGCAGCTGCTCATCGACATCACGGAGCAGGAGATCATCCAGAGCGACCGGCAGCTGCAGTACGAGAGGGACATGGTGGTCAACCTCAGCCACGAGATCCAGAAGATGGCTGAGGTGCTGTCCCACGAGGAGAAGGCCATCAGCAACCTCAGCAAGGTGCTGGACATGGTGGAGGAGTGTGAGAGGCGGATGCAGCCGGGCTGTGAGAACCCTCTGACCCTGGATGAGTGTGCAAAGATCTTTGAGACCCTGCAGGACAAGTACTACGAGGAGTACAGGATGTCAGACAGGGTGGACCTGGCAGTGGCCATAGTTTATCCTCTCATGAAGGAATACTTCAAGAACTGGGATCCCCTCAAGGTGTGTGTTGGTTTGAGTTATCTGCAGCTCTCACTTGATGGCTCCAGTCATCTTTGTTACCTTGTCCCAAGTGTGGTCTAGTGGGAGGTGATCCTGCCCATGGCAAGTAGCTCATCTCATGATGAACTTTAAGGTCCCTGCAAATCCAAACCAATCTGGGGTTCTGGGATTCTAAATTCCTGATCAGTCTGGAGAAAAAGAAAAGAGACAAAATCAAACTCTCTACTGTCCCCACTCTCAGACATTTGCTGGGTAAAAATTTAGGAGTTTGTAAGGTTAAAACCAATCTCTTTTATGAGTGTTGGGATGAAAAATTTGGTGAAAAACAAATCTCTAGCTGTTGTTTTTTAGCAAAAGCAGGAGAGGTTTCTCTGTCAGGTATCAGAGATGCACAGTCTGTCCTCAGTGCCATTTAGGCTGGAATAGAGTCTGGATCTCTCTGTACACCTGGAAAAGTTCAGACTGTCCTCTCCCTGCAGGTGTGTTAATACTGTAAGGTGGGATTTTTCTCTGGCAGGACTTTACTAAAAGTCATTTAAGAAATTACAGATGTGGCACTCACTGCTCTGGGCTGGTGACAAGGTGGGGAGGGGCACAGGTTGGGCTCAGTGGTCTGGGAGTTCTTTTCCAACTTCAATGATTGTGGGATTCTGGAATTAAGACTGCAAGCTCCTGGCTTGCCCTGAGAGGAGGTGAAAAGGCTGGCTGTGCACAGCACACCCTCAGCCTGCTCTGTGCAGATCCCAGCTGGAATTAATGGGAAGGGATACAGACCATTTGTGCCCTGTCATTCCCAGGACTGTACATATGGCACAGAGATCATAGCCAAGTGGAAGAGCCTTCTGGAAAATGATCAGCTGTTATCCCACAGTGGGCAGGACCTGTCAACAGATGCTTTCCACAGGTAAGGAACAAATGATTTGTACTTTGTGCATCATCTTCCTGTGCTGCTTCCTCAGGGATAGAAAAGAGCAGACACATGGGAGCTTTTCCTGAGGATTCCCTTGCTGGGCCTGTTAAAATCCAGTTTGCAGCTATAGAAAATAAGCAGCTTTAACTAACTGCTCCCATTTAGTTTATTTAGGCCCAGGCTGTAGCTTTGAGCTTCACTTTGATTTATTTGGGGTTTCTTGGCAGACTGATGTGGGAGATCTGGATGCCATATGTCAGGAACATCGTGGCGCGGTGGCAGCCGAGGAACTGTGGATCCATGGTGGATTTCTTGGATAGCTGGGTGAACGTTGTCCCTGTGTGGATACTGGATAACATTCTGGATCAGCTCATCTTCCCCAAGCTGCAGAAGGAGGTGAGAGAAGAGGGCAGGGGAGAGCAAAGCCACGCTCTGAACCAGTGTTTGAATTCCAGCTGGAACTCCCAAACACCAGTGTGCAACCTCTGCTGATGAACTGAGGAGTCGGGGGTTGCATCAGAGCTCTTTATGCTTCATAAAAACTTGCTGCTGGTGGCTGGATTGAGTTAATCTTTGCTGTTGTGCCCCAAGGTGGAGAGCTGGAACCCTCTGACGGACACTGTGCCAATCCACTCGTGGATCCACCCCTGGCTGCCGCTGATGCAGGCGCGCCTGGAGCCGCTCTACTCGCCCATCCGCAACAAGCTGGCCAATGCCCTGCAGAAGTGGCACCCCAGCGACTCCTCTGCCAAGCTCATCCTCCAGCCCTGGAAGGATGTGTTCACTCCTGGCTCCTGGGAGGCTTTCATGGTCAAGAACATCGTGCCTAAACTCGGTGAGACAATAGACAGTGCTGGCAGTGGTGCCTTCCCCCCGAAAGGAAAGATCCTTGCTAATGTGGGTGCCAGTGTTGCATCAGAGATTGTTGTTACTGAAATTAGACCAAGCGTGCCTCTGATTTTCTGAGCAGAAGCAGAAAGATTAGAAAAATACAATGACTTACTCTGGTTATTCTCTAGGTTTTCTGTCTTATTTTTTTATAAATCATCCATCTCCAGCTGGTAGGAATATCTGAGAGCTGTCAGGTAGGACCGGCCTGTAAGATGTCTCTCTGTTACTCTTGAATTCCTTGGTCTGTTTTAATGTTTCACCATGAGTTTTGTAAGGCAAAGTGGCTCAAAGGTTAAAAAATAGTCAAGTGCTTTCCGTTTCTCATCTCTGGCTGCAAATTGTAATCCCTGGGAGTGGAAATGCACCACTTTGTGGCAGGATCAGCCAAAGATCCCCACTGTCCTTTAGGATAACAAGAAGGTGCTGCTCAAGTTCTGTGTGTTGGTGGTGAAAGAGGTCAGGGCACTGATAAAACAGTGTGAGGCTCATTTCTAACTGTCCTCTCCTTTCCCAGGAATGTGTCTGAATGAGCTCATCATCAACCCTCACCAGCAGCACATGGATGCTTTTTACTGGGTGATCGACTGGGAGGGGATGATTTCTGTCTCCAGCCTCGTTGGGCTGCTGGAGAAACATTTCTTCCCAAAGTGGCTGCAGGTGAGACACTGAGGGCTGAGGAAAGAGGTTTGATTAACTGGGGAGTGTTTTAGTGATTCCTGTCCAGGAATTGCTACCCTGGTGCTGAGCTGGGCTGGTTCCCACTCATAGCTCAGTAGTCATTGCCACAGTTCCTCCTTTTACGGACAGTAATAAACCAAGTGGTAAATTATGCTAGCAGAGATTTAAGTTTGACATCAGGAGGAATTTCCTCATCAAAAGGGTCTTCAGGCACTGGAGGGGGCTGCCCAGGGAGATGGTGGTGTTCCCATCTCTGGAGGTGTCCAAGGAATGCCTGGATGTGGGACTCAGTGCTCTGACAAGGGGGTGATTGGTCACACATAGGACTCGATACTCGTGGAGTCTTTTCCATGTCAAATGACTCTGGGATTCTGTGGCAGAGGGGCCTCTCCTGCATAGATGTCCCTGTGCTGCCTTTGACCTGTCCCATGCTCTGCAGGTGCTCTGCTCTTGGCTCAGTAACAGCCCCAACTACGAAGAGATCACCAAGTGGTACCTGGGCTGGAAGTCCATGTTCTCAGACCAGGTGCTGGCACATCCCTCCATCAAAGACAAGTTCAACGAAGCCCTTGACATCATGAACAGGGCTGTGTCCTCCAGCGTGGGTAGGTGGCTCGTGGGGGTGGCTCTGCTGCTCTGGGCTGGCAGCACTGGGAGGCTGATTGGGGCAGCATGGCAGGAACTCACATGAGTAAAAGTCAGTGGGCTCTGCCTTGCTCTGTCCTTAAAGAACAACTCTGAGGTGCTGCTCAATAGTTGTGGACTGCAATGAAGCAGATTTTTGGTGGCTTCCTGGGCCACTGAACAACTGATCCTCTTCCAGCCTTGCCCTGTCAGTCAGACATCATCCTTTAGGGCTTGACTTCTAAAGCTGTCATTACTGGGTGCTTTTTTCTTTATGGTGAGGTGAAGGGAGCCAGCAGTTCCCTTCCACATGATTCTCCCTACAACCTAAAAGTGATAGTTGGGAGTTACATGGTGTAAAAGAGAAGGGCGTGCCTGAGGGAGCAGCACCTGAAATCTGCCCTCTTTTCCAAACTGAGAGCTCCCTTTCTGAGCCCACACTTGACCACCACACTCCAATTCATGTCCTGGATGGAGGTGAGCAGCTCAGGATGGTTTTCTCCCCATTCTCTCCCCCAGGTGGGTACATGCAGCCGGGTGCCCGGGAGAACATCGCGTACCTGACGCACACGGAGCGGCGCAAGGACTTCCAGTACGAGGCCATGCAGGAGCGGCGCGAGGCCGAGAACATGGCCCAGCGCGGCATCGGCGCCGCCGCCGGCTCCGTGCCCATGAACTTCAAGGACCTCATCCAGACCAAGGCCGAGGAGCACAACATCGTCTTCATGCCCGTCATCGGCAAGAGGCACGAGGGCAAGCAGCTCTACACCTTCGGCAGGATCGTCATCTACATCGACAGGGGCGTGGTGTTCGTGCAAGGGGAGAAGACCTGGGTGCCCACCTCGCTGCAGAGCCTCATTGACATGGCCAAGTGAGGCCTCTGTGCAAGGGGAGACCACCCTGGGTGCCCACCTTGCTGCAGAGCCTCAGAGACATGGCCAAGTGAGGCCTCTGTGCAAGAGATCTGGGTGCCCACCTCGCTGCAGAGCCTCATAAACATGGCCAAGTGAGGCCTCTGTGCAAGGAGAGACCATCTGGGTGCCATCTTGCTGCAGAGCCTCATTGAAATGGCCAAGTGAGGCCTCTGCAAGAGAAGATCTGGGTGCCCACCTCGCTGCAGAGCCTCATAGACATGGCCAAGTTAGGCCCTGCTGGGGAGTGAGTCACCACCCAGGAACAGCCCCTGGGTGACCCTTAGAATAAAGTTCCAGGTTTGTAAATAGTGACACTGGAGCTGGGTGCCAGGGTGCTTTTATTGGAAGAGCTGTTCAGGCAGTGGTAAGAGGGTGGAAGGCCAGACTTGCCAACCCAGGAAGCCAGCCTAAGGGAGAACAAGCAGTGCTGACATTTGTAATTGCCTCCTGGGACAGAGGTTTACCAGCAGGTTAGGAGGGATCACATTCTCTGCTCAGTGAGGGCTGGCCTAGCTGAGTCCCCTGAGTCTCTAGCTGTGACAGATGTCACAGTTTGTGCTGGCAGTGAGTTACTGTCCCCACAGCATCCCTCACACAGTGGGCTCCTCTTTGTTGCACACAGCCAGGACCTGTCCCAACTCTCTTTGCTGTGGGACTGCAGTGGTTAAGGGCACAGAGGTGAGGGAAGGAACACGAAGGCTTTTTTTTCTGAAGGCAGCAACCTGGCTGTTCTCAGGACTGATCAAGAGCTGATCTCAGCAGCAATGACAGCTGGGACTTCCAAGTGTGCACTGGGAACCAGACCCCAACACCTCCCAATACAAACCCCTCTGATAATTTCCCCTTCCTGATGCTTTGCAATGTGTGTAGGACATGCAAAGCCTTTGAATTATGGAAGGGGAGGGAATCAGAGCAGTCACTGCAGTGTGAATGGCTCCCAAGGCAGGTTTTGGTGGAATTAGTTTGCCGGAGTTCAGTGAGTGTAAATCAAAGCTCAGCTTCACTTTTTTATTAAATAAAATACAAAAATGTCCCATCACCTCAGCATTCAGGTGCTGCCACTTTGGACAGAGCCTGATGCCACAGTTGCTACTTGAGCTCCATCTTAGCTGCACAGAAGCTTCCATGGGAAGAGATGTGGATCCCAGCCCTGCCACCACAGGGATGGTCAGGACTTGGCAGTAGCTTCCTCCCCCTTCCTGATGATCTCCAGGTCCTCACAATCTTGGTACATTGGCTCTTCCACAAAGTCCCAGACCTCAGGGGAGAGCTCCTGCAGTTTATCCAAGGGAAACCAGTGCACAGAGGTGTCATTGAAGGTGTCCAGGTAGCGTGGGTGACTGGGGAGTGCCACTTCCTCCACTCCTTTCAAGACCTAAAGATCATTTGGGGAAAAAGTTACAGACAATGCAGCAGCCCCTTCCTGCAGAGCTGAGCCAGTGAGGAGGAGAATGGTGTTGCATTACCCTCAGCCCCTGTGTGCAGGATGTTCTGCAGAAGTTCAACAATCCTACAGTGATTAGCTTTTATATTACAGTGTCTAGGAAAAAGCTTTTGAAAATAACCCCCTCTTTCCAATGGCAGTTAATTTCCTTTCTCATTAAAAGGTGTTGTCAACATGGAATGATAATGTTAAACTGTTGCCTCACCTTTGCTATGTAAGAATAATCTCTCTCCAAGATTCTGGACAGCAATCTGTAATAACACAAGATGTTCATGTTAGACACAACATTCCTGTGGATTTAGACAGGTTTTCTGCATGAGGGTGGGACAGAGGAGAGGGGAAAGGGCTCATGACTGAAAACTATGGCAGCAAAAATGCACAAAACAGGGAATTTTCTGTTAGAGGCAATAAAGTAGGGGGACAGAGAAGAGGAAAGCAGGGTGGGAGGCACTAGAGCCTGTCCAGGCTGTGCCCAGACCTCTCCTCGATCCCTCGGAAGCTGTTCCCGATGATGACCAGCTTGGAGAGCGCCGCTGGGCTCCAGTTGCTCCACAGCAGGTTGTTGTACAGGGCCTTCCCGCAGTGCACCATGTAGAACAGCGTGGTCACACCCTCGATGCCGTGCTTCCCCTCCTGCCCGGGAACACCGAGCCCATCACAGCCGAGCCCCATGCACGGGTCCCGCATTGTGACCCGGGGGTGTCCTCACCTCATTCTCGGGGAGCAGGCACAGCTCCAGCGCTCACACTGTGACCCGGGGGTGCCCTCACCTCATTCTCGGGGAGCAGGCACAGCTCCAGCGCTCACGCTGTGACCCGGGGGTGCCCTCACCTCATTCTCGGGGAGCAGGCACAGCTCCAGCGCTCACGCTGTGACCCGGGGGTGCCCTCACCTCATTCTCGGGGAGCAGGCACAGCTCCAGCGCTCACGCTGTGACCCGGGGGTGCCCTCACCTCATTCTCGGGGAGCAGGCACAGCCCCAGCGCTCACGCTGTGACCCGGGGGTGTCCTCACCTCATTCTCGGGGAGCAGGCACAGCCCCAGCGCTCGCAGCGCCGCCGCCTCCCGCGCTGAGAAGGCCGGGTCGAACAGTGCACAGCGTGCGGGCAGCACCTGCGGGGACAGCGGCATTGCTTTGCGGGGATAACCAAAAACTTTAAGGAGATAACCAAAAACTCCACAACTTTGGGAAAGTTGTTAAGCCGGTATATTATTACAGCGCCGGACGCATGTGGAGATTACTCTCCTTAAAAGATATGCGTACTTCTAGGAACTTCAGGTCCCTTTTTATCCCCCTCTCAAATATATAGACATACAATTTCACAGTAGGTTCATACATATTCATTTTTACGAATTTCGCGTGGCATCTGCAGCTAGTTCTTCTTTATCAAAAAGAATTGCTAGGTCAGGTTGACCTGCTCTCACAGCAGTCTCTCTGTCTCTCTTTATCACCCTCTGTCTCCCGCCTTATCTCTGTACTTCACTGAAGCAGTTTCTCTGAGCCCAGGCTTTGCAGTCAGGTTACATAGCTATGTTTCCTAACCACAGACTCTAAGACGTACATTTCACCTAAATCAAAACGGATTTCTACTCTGGAGAATTTCTACTCCATCTCAGCAGAATTTCTACTCTGCCCCGCTGCTCCCCCCGGTGCCGGTGCTCACCCTCAGCTCGTCCAGCAGCAGCAGCAGGAAGGCGAGCTGGTAGCGGGCGATGGGGCAGCGCCCGAAGCGGCCCAGCCCGTAGCACACGCAGCGGGCGGGCGGCTCCGAGCTCAGCGGGGCCCGCACGGCTCCTGCGGGCGGCGGGGTCAGCGCGGAGGGGCCGGGGCTCGCTGTCCCCGCTGTCCCGCACCCCCCGCTCCCCGCACTCACCGGCGCTCGCCGCCCAGAAGCCGGAGCTCAGCAGATCGTCCCTGCGGGGAGAGAGCGGCGTTAGCGGGGCCCGGTAGGGGGAGAACGCACGGAGCGGGGCCGGGCACTCACCGCGCCTCTCGCAGCCGCCGCAGCACCGCTTCTATTCCGGGGCCGCCTTCCCCTTCCTCCTCCTCATCATCCTCCTCCTTCTTGCCCCGCCGCCGCCGGGCGCGCCCCGCTCGCCGCCCTCCCGCCAGCGCCGCCATGCGCGCGGTCACGTGCGCGGTCACGGGACCGGGGGCGCTCCCGGAACCGGCGGCGGGAGCGAGCGGGGGGATCCCGGAGCATCCCGGAACGGCGCGGAGCATCCCCGGGCCGCCGCAGCCCCGCAGCCATGGCCCGGCCCGCCGCGCCCGGCCCCGCGCCATGGTGAGCCCCGTCCCCGCTCCCCGCCCGCCGCATCCCGTGCCGGTGCCCCGGGAAGCACCTCCGGCCCTTCGCTGGTTCTGCCCCCGGTGGTGGGTGAGGTCTGGCGGCTCCCGGGGCTCAGCAGCTCCGTCCCGGGCCGTGGAGGGGCGGGCCGGGAGCGGATCCAGCCTCGGATCCTGGCACCGAGGAAGCTGCGCGGCTTCCTCGGTGCCAGCTCTGAGCGATCCTGTGCTCCAGACCCGGGCTGGTCCTACGGGAAAACTCCCGCACCAAGCTCGTTCCAGACCCGGGCTGGTCCTACGGGAAAACTCCCGCACCAAGCTCGTTCCAGACCCGGGCTGGTCCTATGGGGAAACCCCCGCACCAAACTCGTTCCAGACCTGGGCTGGTCCTACGGGGAAACTCCTGCACGAAACTTGTTCCGAGCTTGTGCTGAGTGACAGGACAGGATGGAGAGTGTTCTGAATATGTGCGTTCAAGAAATTCTGAGCAGGATGATATCACATCGTCAGAGGGACCCTGCTGTCTCCTGCTTATTCGGTGCAAGCAGCACCCGGGAGCTGCTTGGGATGCACGTGGATAATAATTCTCGATAATTATAATAATTATTGTACTCTCTTAATTATCATTGTCCCGTGTGCTGAGGGTGCAATGTCCCACAAATTCACTTTATTTCCAGTTCTCCTTCCACATATCTGAGGGTTGGAGTTGTAGAACCTATTTTAAACCCACAGAAGTGGTCAAATTTAGTAATGAGGGACATTTTGGTGCTGCTTTTGGGTGTAAACTCAGTGTGATTGTGCAAAGAATCACATCTCTCCATTTGCAAAACTTTTTGTTGCTTTTCTGTACAAATAGACAGGAGAGAGAGAAGGGTAACAGTTTTCAAATACACAATCATTTCTGCCAATGTTTTTCAGGTGGAATTACTTTTTCCTTTATGATGGCTCAAAAGTGAAGGAGGAAGGGGATCCTACAAGTGCTGGCATCTGTTATTTTTACCCTCCCCAGGTAATGTCTGCTTTATTACCTGTAAAGGGTTGCTGATCAGTCTGGATTGGGAGGGGTCAGGCTTCCGGGTGGTTTGGATTAATCCTTATTTAATAGTCAAAAAAGTTTTAAGAATTTTTTTAAGAAATCCCAATTATCAATTAGCTCCAGGTGGAGCAGGGCTGGGCTCTCAGGGCACAGGACAGCACAATCCAGCTCTGTCCTGGTGACATGAACAAACACACACCAGGGATGAAAGTTTCTCTCCATAAGCCCCAGGCCCTTGTGCTGCCTGGAAAATGCAACCCAATTATTTTTCTCCCAGAAATTTGCCTGTTCTACTGTGATTGATTTATAGAATCCCAGAGTTGTTAAGGTTGGAATAATATCAAGTCCAGCCATGAACCCAGTGCCACTAAACCTTGTCCCCAAGTGTCACACCCACACATTTTCTGAACACTTGCAGGAATGGTGACCCTACCACTGCACTGGGCAGCCTGTGCAAATTCCTGACAAACCTTTCTGCAAATTGAGTTGAAATGATAATTACTTTTTATTTACACCTAAAAACAGCAGTGGTTTTTTTTTTTTTTTTTTCTTTTTTTCTGAGTTCTTTTAATGGGAAATTAAAGTCTTTTCTCCCTGGCAGACCATCCCAGAGCAGCAGGAGCTGCTGTGTGGGCAGATGGCCGGGGTTGTTCGCTGCCTCACCGAGATCTCCGGGGCCCCTCCCAGCCTGGTCCGCCTCAGGAAGCTCAAGTTTGCCGTGGTGGTGGATGGAGACTTTCTGTGGGTGAGTTCAGGAGCCCCAGAGCGGTCACAGAGTGAAAACAGCCAGGGGCTGAAGGATGGCATCAGTCAGTGAGGGTTTATTATTCAGGGTGTGGGCTGCACCCAGGGAGAGCTGGGGAGGGTCCTTGCCGTGCACAAATTTCATTTCATTCATAATTTAAATTCTGTTTTCTGAAGCCTGGCAGTCACTTCAGAATCCTGCAGAAAAATTTCAAATACCTCATCTTTGTGCCCACACCCAAAGGGATTTCTTATGATGTTCCTGGCTGGAAAGAGAATCCCAAAATCCCAGACTGGTTTGGGTTGGAAGGGACCTTAAAGCTCATCCAGTTCCACCCCCTGCTATGGGCAGGGACACCTTTCACTATCCCAGTCCAGCCTGGTCTTGGACACTTCCAGGAATGGGGGATAACAGGATTCCACGTGCTGCAGTTTGTAAGGACACAGTCCAAGCCCAGGCTGGATGAGGTTTGGAGCAACCTGGGCTAGTGGAAAGTGTCCCTGCCCATGGCAGGGGGTAGAACAGGATGGGATTTAAGATCCCTTCCAATCCAAGCCATTCCATGATCCCACAATTCCACAAACCACTCAGTCTCAGTGAACACAGACAGCCAGGAACTGCCTGGCCTGAAGCTCTTGAACAACCAAGAGCAGCCCTGGATGCACTCCAGGATCCAAGCCCTGGAAAGGGGTGGATTTAACCCTCCAGGGAACAAACCTCTGGTTACTTACAAGCCTTTGTAGAGGATGCAGCCTGCCAGGACATGGGGAGCCCAGTCCAACCTGGCCCTGGACACTTCCAGGGATGGGGGATAAACAGGATTCCATATGCTGCAGTTTTTAAGGACACAGTCACTGTTTGATAGTCTGATTGTTCTTTCCTTCTCACCCTCAGCATCCCCAGAGCTTTGTCAGTGTCCACAGGCATTTAGAATATAAAGAGCAGCGTGTGGCAGTTGTGATAAAAGTGTCCCAAACCATCCCTTGGGAACTGGGCTGAGGCCAGCCAGCCCCATTTAACTGGCACTGCCGCTTCTGTTTCAGCAACTCAAAAACTAGATGGAGCATCATCATAATATAAATAATGAGTTAATTAGAATGTTTTGAAGTGCTTATTTTCAGGAAAATGTTCTTAGCTATTAAAGCACCAAGTTAGGTCATCTAACGTGGGAAGGGAGTGTGTCTGAAGCTCTGCATCTCTGATATTTATTTATCCTGTCTGTGCCAGGGCTCTTGTGTGGGTATGTTTGCATTTCCTTTTCCTGTCACTGTGATTCCGAGGGGTGTCTGCCTGCACAGAGCTGCCTGTCCTTGTGTGAAAGTGATGAGAGCTGTTCTCACTTGTCGTGCCCGAGTTCTGTCTGACAAGCCCCTGCATGCCCTGCTGTGTGTGCTGCAGGTCCTGGGCTGTGCTGTGGAGCTGGCTGACGTGAGCTGCCGGCGCCTCCTGGAGCAGCTCATCGGCCTCTTCACCTTCTACCACGGCCCCGTGCGTGGGGCATACACGGTAACCGGGGACTGGGGACAGGGGGACAAGGGACTGGGACATTGTAACCAGGGACTGGGGACAGGGGGACAAGGGACTGGGACTTGGTAACCACGGACTGGGACCTTGTAATGAGGGACTGGGACATTGTAACCAGGGACTGGGACTGGGGACAGGGGGACAAGGGACTGGGACATGGTAATCAGGGACTGGGACACGATAACCAGGGACTGGGACATGGTAACCAGGGACTGGGGGCGTGGGGACAGGGTGACAAGAGACTGGGACACAGTAACCAAGGACTGGGACATGGTAAAAAGAGACTGGGACATGGTAATGAAGGACTGGAACATGGTAACGAGGGACTGGGGACATGGGGACAGGGTGACAAGTGACTGGGACATGATAACAAGGGACTGAGGACATGGGGACACTGTAACAAGAGACTGGGACATGGTAATGAGGGACTGAGGGCATGGGGACATGGTAAGGAGAGACTGGGACATGGTAATGAGGGACTGGGATACAATAACAAGAGACTGGGACATTGCAGTGAGGGACTGGAGACATGGGGACACAGTAACAAGGGACTGGGACACTGTACCCAGGGACTGGGGACATGAGGACACGGTAAGGAGAGACTGGGACGCGGTAACCAGGGACTGGGGATGTGGGGACACAATAACGAGACTGGGACATTGTAGCGAGGGACTGGAGACATGGTAACAAGGGGACATGGTAACAAGAGACTGGGACGTGATGATGAGGGACCTGGTAATGAGGCACTGGGGACACGGTGGTTTTGGGGAGGTTCAAACACTTCCCGTGGTGTCCCAGCTCTGCAGTGTTGCCTTCCTCCTGCCAAGGGTCCCAAGAAGTGGGACCTAGAAAAGTGAGCAGGTCATCCCCACCATTGCTCCAAGGCCCTGTGGGGCTCTGCTGAACCTTTCCCAGATGTTCACCCTAAAGAGTTTCCCCTCAGTATTGCCTCCCACCTTTCCCTGACCTTATCTTCCCTGACCTATACCTATCCACCTTATTTGTGGATTGCACCTCCCATCCCAAGTGCATAGACCCTTTGCAGTGACAGTGTTTGTGGGGGTTTTGTCACCCACAGACATTTTCCCAGGAGGAGCTGAGCAGGGCGTGGGACAGGTACATTGAGCACATCCAAAAAAACACCAGTGACCTCCACAGGATTTTCAATTCTCTCTGGCATCTGGACAAAACCAAGGTAAGAGCCTGTCCTGTGCAGTGCCCCAGAGCCACTGTGTTTGTTTATTTGCTGTTTGGAGCTTTCCCAGGGTTCTGTGGCCTCACTGCTTCTCCCTGCCCAGGTGGATCCCCTGCTTCTGTTGAAGGCAGCTCTCATCCTGCAAACATGCCAGCGCTCTCCCCATGTCCTGGCAGGCTGCATCCTCTACAAAGGCTTGTAAGTAACCAGAGGTTTGTTCCCTGGAGGGTTAAATCCACCCCTTTCCAGGGCTTGGATCCTGGAGTGCATCCAGGGCTGCTCTTGGTTGTTCAAGAGCTTCAGGCCAGGCAGTGCTTGGCTTGTCTGTGTTCACTGAGACTGAGTGGTTTGTGGAATTGTGGGATCATGGAATGGCTTGGATTGGAAGGGATCTTAAATCCCATCCTGTTCCACCCCCACTTTCCACTAGCCCAGGTTGCTCCAGCCCTATCCAACCTGGCCTTGGACGCTTCCAGGGATTCAAGGGCAGCCCCAGCTTCTCTGGGCATCCTATGCCAAGGCCTCACAGTGTCACCCTGTTTTTTTAAGATTTTCTAAGCCTTCTGATGTTGACATTCTTGCAGTGAACTTTCTCACACACTTTTCTGTAAATAACTCATTGTTTTGCACTCCTTTATGGAGGAGGAGGAAGTTGATGGGCTGTTGGTTTGACCAGTGTCATTGGAGAGGTGGCACTGTCACCCTCCAATCCACTGTCACTCTTGGAAAACTATAAATGTTAGAGTCAGAAATTAAACTTCCCTTTTTTCCTTCACCTTGAGAACAGCGGCGTGCGCTTGTGTTTTTTCGTGTCCTGTAGTGACACTCACCACCCTCATGGGAGGAATTCCTTCCCAATATCCCATCTAACCCTGCCCTGTGGCAGTTTGAGTCCATTGCCTCACTGTCCTGCCACTCCAGGCCCTTGGAGTCTCTCCAAGGTTATCTGTGCTCATCACCATGAAGGAGTTCATGATTTGGGTTTTAGTAGAAATCTGCTGGTTTTTGATACTCAGCAGGGTGTGAGGAGTGAATTTCTGAGGCTTTTTAGGGAGAAGTCACCCAGGAAAAGGGAGATGAGTGGATGTTGTGCTCTCCCAGCAGTGTTCCCTCTACAGGTGTGCAGTTCAGTGCAGGTGTGTCCATGTGTCCCTGGGTTTGTCTGACCTGCTGCCCAGCACCACTGTCTGTACTGACAGGAGGTGCACAGGGGGATGAGTCAGGATTCCCCATGAGAAATTCCAGCTTCCTTCAATCAAAGATGACTGAATGACTTCAAGGAAAGCCTCCAAGGTGGCCCTGAAAGACAGGAGGTGGGGAATTCCGAGAATTCCTTGGCAGCAGCGCTCGAGTGCCATTTTTCATTGGCATGAGCTTTTCCAGTGACACCTTTTACAGGCACTGGAAATGTGCCACAGGGAGAGCATCTGCCAGGGAGTGACCTCATAGCTGCAGGCAGGACACTGGAGTGAGTCACTGCAGCACCTGAGAGTGAAGGGACCTGAGCATTTGACTTGAGGAGGGACTTGGGAGCCTTGTCCTGCACCAGGGTGTGTCACACTGTGCCTCTGGTTCTGTCTGGTAGAGACATTTTGTCACCAAATGCCATCAGAGTTGTCTGAGCTGATGATCTGGAAGTTCCCTCTCAAGCCAAACCATTCTGTGCTTGTCTGACTTTGCTTTGTCCTTTCAGGATTGTGAGCACCCAGCTGCCACCTCCACTCACTGCCAAAGTCCTCCTGCAGGGCAGCCAGTCCCCAGGCCAGGTATGGCACTGAGCACATTCCCTGAAAGCAGATTCCCGTGAGGATGTGCTGTGGGAGCTCTTGTCACACAGATCTGGCATGTGTCACCATGGGGAAGGACAAATATTGGTGATGATGCTTAAAGCTTTTATTACTCATGATTTAAAAAGGTTCCAATATTTCTGCACTAGGAATTAGCTTTCTTTTTTCAGTCTTACTGAATTCATGAGTTCTCATTTATGTGGTGTTTTGACTGGCTTTTTACACAAGTTTTGGTATTTACTGGGAAATCCACCAAATGAGTCTCTGACAAACAGCAGTTTTCATTTGCTTTAAAACTTGTCAAAAATTAGTATGTATGTGATCAAGATGTTCTATAAAAGCCATCAGTATGCAGATATAAAGGCAACCTTTGCTTTTCTTCTGCTTGAATGAAGGGAATTTCTGTTCCCTGAGCAGGTGGTGATGATAAATCTGGGCTCTGTCCTGAATTTTAGGTGTATTTTGGTTCTTGGGAAGCTCCCCTTGGCTTTGAGAGCTCCCTAAGGACCAAAACACTTCCCAGCACCAAACAGTCCCAGAGTTTGCTAGGGAGGGTGGTGTGGGGTCTGCTGCAGCCTTGGGGGACTGGGAGGGTGACAGAGGTGTCCTGGTGTCCCTGATCCATGCACAGAGCTGATTTTTGGCTTTTGTTGCAGAGTGAGCCTGGAGCTGAGGAGCTGCAGGAGCCTGGTGAGCATCCAGCTGCATCCTTTGGGCTGCCTTCCCTGCATGGGAGCACGGGCTGGCTCTCTGGGATTCACACCCAAGCTGTGCTGGGTGCTGGAGGAGCTCCAGAATATCCCAGAGGGTGTTGCTGCCACCAGCCAGCCTGTGCTGTGTGATCAGAACCAGCTCCTTCTGCTGGGGTTTGCTCTTTTGGGTTTGATTCCAGATTCTGCAGATTCCCAGCCTTAGTTCCAGTTCCTCATGTGGCCACTTGGCCACTGCCAGCCCCTGACAACAGATGGCTGGTGCTTGCAGTCCAAACCTCCAGCCATCCCCTCTCTCTCAGCATCAGTGTGGGGATGATCTGCCAGGATGGAGACACTGAGGGGAAATTTAACTGTGTCAGGCATGGAGGGATGGGAAAATGCTGGGAACAGGCTGCCCAGCTCAGTTGGGATGCAGGATCATGGAGTTTGGTGTGGTGGTGTTTGCGGGGGTCCCAGAATAAGGGAAGAGATGAGAATCTTGACTCCATGTTTCAGAAGGCTGATTTATTATTTTATGATATATAATTAAGAAAAAATGGTGTACTAGAACTATACTAAAAGAATAGAAGAAAGGATTTCATCAGAAGGCTAGAAAGGAATAGAAAAGAATGATAATAAAGTTTTGTGACTGACCAGAATTCCATCACAGCTGGACCTCTGATTGGTCATCAAGTAGAAAAAACTCACATGAACCAATCACAGATGCACCTGTTGCATTTCACAGCAGCAGATAATCAATGTTTACATTTAATTTCTGAGGCCTCCAGCTTCTCAGGAAAAAAAATCCTGTCAAAAGAGTTTTCCGAAAAATATTTCATAATTCATATTTTATGAAAAATCCTGTCAAAAGGATTTTTTATAAAACATGTCTGTGACAGTTTGGATTGTGGTTTTAAGCTGGACCATGTTTGTTGAATCCTCCCCTGCTCTTGCAGAGCCTCTGCTGCCGCCGGGTGTCCGAGTGCTGCCCGTGTTCCTCACTGCAGAGGAGGTCTCTGCTCTCCAGGACTTCCCCGTGGAGTGGATGGCCAGGTAGGAGACCAGCCTGACCCAGGGGCAGGATTCACAGCAGGAGCTCACATTGTGTCCCTGTTGCCATTGTCACTGTTCTCCCTGGAGCTAACTCAGGCTCTGTCACTGCCTTTGGAGCTGCCTGAGCCCCTCAGGCTGGGCAGAATTCCATATCCATATTCCTGCTGGGAGCAGCCTGGAGCAGAGCTGCTTCCCCAGAGCAGCTGGGAGCTCTTGGCCCTCAGCTCACAGCTTTGTGGACAAGGCAGGGACATTCCCAGGAGCCTGCAGGGTGAGATTCCCAGGCTTTTCACCTGTGTCAGACCTCGGCCCATCCTTTTCCCAGGTCTCCTTGTAGCAGGGGTGGATCAGCCATTGATCAGTGATCAGCCATTGATCAGTGCCAGGAGCCAGTGGGGTTAGCAGCCATGGGATAACTCCACACAGATCCTGCTCAGTGTTTCATCCACTTTTCATCTCCCTCTAGGTCACCCATGTCCCCAGCAGGCCCCAAAGGAGAGGACAGTGCTCTCTGCTCCCAGGCAGTTCCAGAATCAACAGGAGCTCGTGAAAACCAAGCCCTGGATGGAATCTCGGTGCAGAAGTCCCATAAGGACGCATCAGAAACATCTGCCCCTGGAGATGCTGTGCAGCTAAGCAGCCCTGCAAGTCCTCTGATGGACTTTTCTGGAATGGGAGCCGGCACAAGGGATTCTTCAGCTGCAAACCTGAGTGAAGCAAGCAGTGAAAGCTCAGAGCTCAGCAGGAAAATATCCTTCCCCTCAGAGAGCGACGCAGAGCAGCTCCCAAGCCCTTCCTCACTCCAGACTGAATGTACTTGGACTACAGGTCCATACCTGGAAGGTTTTTCCTTTCCCAACCCTTACTCCTGCGAGCAGGAGAGCCAGGACAAGGGGGAATCCCCTGTGGATTCTGACGTTGGTCACTGTGCTTCCCAAAATTCCCTTTCAGTCAGCCACAGCCCAGCTGTTCCCTCTCCTGCCCAGGAGCTGAGAAAATCCAGTGAGGAGGACAAGCCATGGACTGCAAGCCAGGACCGTGTGTCTGGGGGAAGTGACAGCACAGCTGGTGACCACGGCTGGGGCTTGGACTGTCCAGGCCCTGCTGGACACACACAGCTCCACAACAGGAGGCAGCCACTGCTCCCAGAGCTCCAGGAGGCTCTGCCCAATGCCCCTGCAGTGGACAGGCCGTGTCCAGGCAGCAGGGACAGGCTGGGTGGCACAGGGGGCGAGCCAGCCCAGCTGAGCCTCTACGTTCACTGCATCCAGGGCTTGGTGCTGTCGCTGCTGGCTGAGGAGCGGCTGAGCTGCGACCGCGGCGCCGTGCAGGACGTGGTGAGTGGGAACGCTCTGCCCCGCTGCTGGGGGGCACGGGGCTCACAGCTGAGCAGGCAGTGCTGAATCGTGCTCCTGGTGCCTCCATCACCTGCTGGGAGCTGTGGCAGGCTCGGCAGGCTGCGTGGGAGCTGGCGGAGCGGAGCGGGGCCAGCCGTGTCTCACAGGCGGCTCCCGGTGCTGCTGCTGTTGTCTGGCACTGCCGGGCTCGGAGCAGAGCGTGGGGGTGTGACAGACACCCGCGGGCTGCCAGGGGCCTCTGCTGGAGCTGGGATTCGCTGGGGATCCCCGTGGGTTCCGTGGTTTTTGGGTGTGTTAAAGCCCCAGCCTGTGTGTCATCGCCTCTCCCTCAGGGAGCACCGCAGACGTGGTTGGCAGCAGGACCCAGAGGGGTTCCCTTGGCTGTGGGAGCCTCCAGGCTGCTCCCTGGGGCTGGGGACAGGGATGCCATGATGCCGTGTGGGCACTGCACCTGGGTAACACCAGAGCAATCCCTAATCTCCCTGTGGTGGGATTTGGGTGCCCAGACTCCCTCCCGCTCCCACCCTGCAGGGGCAGGATGTGCTGGCCCCCCGTGTTTCCTGTGAAGCATCAGCTGCAGAGCTGCTGCCTGGCCTCTGCCTCCCTACCAGGAGCTGAGTCAAAGCTGCAGAGCCCTGTTTGATATGCCAGTTGCCATAGGAACAACCTAATTTCCTTCCCCAGCCAGACTGGAAGGTGGAGGGAAGCTCAGACTAATGCAGAGCCTCAAGGTTGCTCCTTCCCCTCGGAGCTGTGGGACACCTGGGAGCTGGGGAATGTCTGCTCTGCACAGCAGGGCTGATGTGCCTGCCTTGGGATTGCTGCCAGATCAGCTGAGCCCTGAGGTGCAGGCAGGGCCCTTTGCACCAGACGTGGCACTTTGTCCCCTTTCTGCTTGTCTGGAACAGCAGGGGGGACACAGGCAGGTGGGAATTGTCAGGCTGGAGAGAGGAATCCCTATTGCACAGGGATTGCACAGTTCATCTTCCCTGATGTCTTGCCCTGGCACTGACAAGCTCTCATTCCATTTAGGCTCCTCTTTTCCCAGACATCCTGCTTCCATCTCACATTCCCTTGTTTTCAATTCCCTTGGAATTCAGCTGTGCCTGGGCTCTTCTGCTACACCCTCCCATGGGTGCAGGTGTGTTATCCCTGAGGAGAGGGGCCCTGCATGCCCCATTGTCCCACGAGGAGGAGCAGCTGGGCTCTGCTGCTGGTGGATTTGAGGCACAACCTCAGCTTGTCTGTCCCTTTGTTTATCTGTAGGTTAAAAATGATCCTCCACTCTCAGGGATGTCAAAGCTTAGTTACTATTAATGTGTTTTTTGAATGCTTTGAGGCCCCCAAATGGCACCAAAGAAGGGTAAAATATGCTGCTTGTGCAGCTGTGAACCTCTGGGAGGGTGGATTCCATCCCAGACTTTCCCTGTGGAGTGGGAGGCTCTTGGCCTCACCTCCTGCTGCTCTTTAGGTCTTATCCCTTCATTTCACTGCACGAAAAGGAAAATCTGTGCCATGACAGGGGTCAAGGATAGGCCAGGCACTGCCATCCTGCTGAACAAAGGCTTGATCCTCTCCCCAGTAGGGAAAAGCTCATTGGCAGGGTGAGGATTATGGAGTTAATCTTCCCAGGAGTGGTGGGGGACCCCTGCCTATGCCCTGCCTGTGCCCAGGGAGCCTCAGCATGACCAGGGCCTCTGGACTACTGAAAATCCATCCAGAATAGCAGCTTGGCATTCATTCAGTGCTTTATTGTGTGTGTTTGTGCTGCCCGGTGTAAGCAGAGGAATGTCCCTTGCTGGGGCTGTAAATCATGTGAAATGAGCCCTGGAGAGTCATGGTTGATGGTAAATTAATGGGGCCTTGCATTTTCCTGTAATTAGTAGCATCAGGTGGCTTAAAGGGTGATTGTCAGGTTGGAGGGCCCTTTTCTGAGTCATAGAACCCCAGACTGGTTTGGGTTGGGAGGGACCTTAAAGCCCATCCTGTTCCAACCCCTGCCATGGGCAGGGACAGCTCCCACTGGACCAGGTTGCCCAGAACCCCATCACTGCCTTGAGATCTCTGTGACTTTTCTGTTCCCTCCCTTGGGAGCTCTGTGACTTGTCTGTTCCATCCAAAATTTCCGAGCCATTTTAGGTGGGAGCCTGGACAGCAGAGCGAGGAAGGGTCCGGTCCTTCTGTCACCTGAACTCCTTCCAGAACCTCCTTGAAGCCCAGGTGAGGCTCTGAGCTTTTCCTTTCCCTCTGCCTGCAGTACCACAGCAGCCTGGCCTCCCTAAATGGCCTTGAGGTTCACCTGAGGGAGACCCTGCCCAAGGACTCTTCAGCCTCAGCCAGGACAAACTACAGCTTCACACACTATGACCGTGTCCAGAACGTCCTCACAGGTGAGCCTTCATCCTCTGGGCCTGCAGGAGGGAGCAATGAGGAGAATGGGGTTTATGGGAGCCTTTTCTGAAGCCTCAGACAACATTTCTAAGCCAGATCAAAGGCCCTGTTGTGGGATCTTTGTCTGTTGGGATTGGGGGTGTCCCCAGCTGTGTTCTGCAGCTGTGTATGGTGAGCTCCAGAGCCTTTTCCTGCTCAGTGAACAGGGGCACACTGCAGAGTGGGTTTTTAACACCCCTCTCTCCTGTTATTTAGCCAACTTGCCCCACACCCCCGGGCCCCTGGACCGGCACTTCCTGAGAGCAGCCACCCTCATCCACTCTGACTTCAGCCAGCTCCCCACGGCCTCAGAAGTCATCATCAGGTAAGGGCTGCTCACAACCCTCCTGTCCCAGAAGGGCACAACCCCTTTCCAAAGCTGGCTGGGTTTTGTTACCACACCCCAGGACCAGTCACATTGCTTTATTCCCTGGATTTCCTTTGATTATGGGTTCCTGGGTGTTGAGAGGCTGCAGTGGCACCAGGAGGGTGGGCTGAGGGCACAGCTGAGTGGTGCCATGGCTTGGATTAAGATGCAACACTCACACAATTGCCAGTTCCTGGCACTGTGAGGTTCTAAGACACAGTTTTAAATTTAGCTGTTCCTAATAAATTTGTGTCTCGGCAGGGAGCCAGAGGCGCCCAGAATTGGCAACCTAGATATTGTTTTCTTGCACGGCTTGTTGGGTTGGAAACACTCTGTGATGTGCATGGCAAACTCAATTGTAATGCTCCAGGAAGGATGGTCTTATCCCAGCCAGAGCCCTTCCCAAAACCCAGAGATTTTCCTGACATCCAGAACCCTTTCCCAGGCCATGGCTGAAGTGGACACCCCTTTCCTCAGCTGAGCTGGGAGTGCACAGATTCCACCCACCTGGTCCTGCTTGTTTGTCCAAAACATGATGAAATAAAGATGCTCCTGGGAATTACACAGTAACTCTGGCACTGCTTGCCAAGGGAATGTGAATCACACACTTCAGAGCTTTGCTGGCTGCTTAAATCCAATCCTAAACTGACTGGCTAAGCTGGCATGTTCCCTGTTACCCCGAAAAAAGCAACTCCATGTGTGAATCAGCCTGAGTAACAAGATGACTAAAACTGCTTTCTTTTATGGAGAGTTGTCACAGAAGGGTGTCAGCAAACATAGCAGTTGCTGCTTTCCTCCTTCGAGGAGGAATCCAGGGTCCTTGGCTTTGCTCCCTGCCAGCCCTCCTGCAGGGTATACCCTGGGAGGGGGGATTCTTAGTCTTAATTAATGTTTTTAATCACAGCTTTGGTGGTGAGTGAATCTGACTCTTGTCTGAGCCTCATCACACCTGTGAGAGGAGTGGTTCCTGCTGCAAGGTGCTGTGCTGGGATTTGGCTGTGGCCAGCAGCAGTGGCAGAGGAGGAATGTCAGGCACAAGGAGTGTTCCAGACTCGTGGTGTGCTGGGCTGGGCTGGCAGCAAGGGGAATCTTTGGAGTGTGGCCAAACACAGAATCCCAGAATCATTAAGTTTGGAAAAGCTCTCCCAGAGCATCATGTCCAACCTGGGACCAATCCCCACCTTGTCACCCAGTCCAGAGCACTGAGCTGGACTCAGTCACAGGTTGGACTTGATGGTCTTGGAGGTCTTCCCCAAACTAAATGATTCTGTCATATCCCATTGTCCCTTTTAAGGATGCCAGGACCCTTTAGAAGCTGGGTCTGGTTCCCTGTGGCCTTCAGGAGTTTGGTGCCTGTTCAGCTCCATATTCCCATGCTGAAACACATGAAAATCCCTCTCAAAACCTGGGATCCCAGTGCCCAGCTGTGAATCTTGCCCAAAGGTGTCAGTCTGACCTCTGCCTTTCCCTGCCCCTCCAGGAACGCCTCCACAGCCGTGTATGCCTGCAGGAATCCTGTCCAGGAGACCTACTTCCAGCAGCTGGGAGCTCCCCTGCGCAACTCAGGCGTCCCCAACCCTCATGACAGCGCCTTCAGCCTGCCCAGCAAGGCCAAGCAGAAGCTGCTGAAGCATGGGGTGAACCTGCTGTGAGCTGCTGTGCTCAGACAACAGCTCAGCCCTGTCAATGTTCATCTCCAGGAAGGAAAATCTCAGCTGTTTGTGCCTAGAGAGGCAGGAGGCACTGCCCTGCCTCTCTGGGGTCTCCAGCCTGCCTGGCCCTGAGGAAGGGACACTCCTTGCCCTCTCCTGAAGCACATTTTGGGCTGGTGCAGGTGTCACTGACAGCATTTACCAAAGACTGAGGACAGAATGCAGCATCTTGGGGCTCTTGGTTTACATGGACTTTACAGGGACTCCTTGGTGCTCTGCAGACTCCCCACGTGCCTTGATCTGAGGTAAAACCTCACCTTGCTCTGAGTTACACAGCCCCCAGGCACTGCTGCCTTTCAAACATGTCAGTCAGCCACTGTGTGTGCCTGCCCTTGCCCTGGTCAGACTTTGGCTTTATTTCTGTCCCTTAATCCATGGCAATGATCCTTCCATGACGTTATGCCTTACCTTGCTTAGCAGTGCCTGCCTGTTGTCACACGGGAGCAGAACAAGAGCTGCAGAGCTCACAATCCCCCTCTGGGTGCTCCCAGGAGGTTTTTACACCACAGGTGACTCTGGAGGGATGTCCTGTCCCTCCACACCTCCCTGGTCGGTGATGGTCCAGCCCAGCCCTGCCCTCATTGTGCCCACATGGATGTGCAGCCTCCCAGGGGCTGGGTGATGGTGATGGTGGTGTGAGTGTCCCTCAGCCTGTGCTCCCTCCCTCCTCCTGCAGGACCTCACTTCACTGCTCTTACTGCTCTATTTGCCCACACTTTGCAGACCCCAAAGTTGCCTCTTAGCTGGTGGGACCAAAGAGGTTTTGTACCCCCTCAGCTGCTGTCCCCTTCCTGCTCTGACAGTGTCCCCAATCCGTGGTGGCCAGGGGGACCTGTGGTGGTGGCTGCTTACACTGAGGGATGGATAGCTGTGTTTGGACCCTGCTGCTGGTGCAGACACACCCCTGAGTGTGACTGTGGAAATAAAGGAGTCTCCAAGGCTCATCCCAGCAGCCAGAGTCACGTTGTTGTCATGTTTGTGGTTCCTGATGGGCTGGGTCGTGGGAGCTGTTCCCTGTTTACCTCCTCCAGGGGTGGTTCCTGCAGTGCTGGGGTGGAACAGGCAGAGCCTGTTGGTTCAATCAGTCCTGCAGAGCAGCTGCTTGGAAGGTTCCTGGTGGATAGATGTGTGACTGGGGTCACCAAGAGATGGTGAGCAGAGACATGAACGTGGGGAGGTGCTGAATCAGAGCTGGGCATGGGAAGGTCACCACTGCCACAGCTTCTGCTCCCACTCCAGCACAGACCATTCCCAAGGTTGCTCTGTCATCCCAGGGCTGCTCCTCAGACATTGCTGGGAAGTTCAAAGGACTCCAGAGGACGAGCCAGCTGGTTGCTCAGGGGTGGTTGGGCACAGATGCCACCTGGCTGGCAGCCCTGGCAGCTGAGGAGGTGTTTCAGCAGGAGCAGAGTCATGTGGCACTGCTCCCATCCTGGCCATGGAAGGACTGTCAGGAGCCTGTTGGCAGTGTAGGAGTGAAAACTCCCTGGGAAGCCTGAGCTGGAGCCACCCTGGCAACCTCCTGTTTCAGTTCCACCCATGTGAAAGATGGCACAAGGTAAGGTGCTGCTTCCCTGGTGACCTCCCTGCACACTTCCACTGCTCTGGTTATGGAGGCAGCACAGGAAACATCACAAGGAAAAATATCAGGGTGGGAGAAGGCAGGAGGGATGAGGGTTGTGTGCTCTGGGATCCCTGCTCAGCTGAGCCAAGGGACTTCTCTGGGAGATGCTGCTCTGCCTGTCCCTCAGCAGATCTGGGTTCCCTCTGCAGTTCCCAGGAGAGGAAGCCTTGGAGCACCAGGAGCAGCTCCAGCCTGCTCTGCTCCTCGGGGAGATCCACTTAGATCCTGCCTGAGTGCTTGGGAAGTGGCTGTGTGCTCTAGCAGGAAACACAGAGAAGTGGACGGAGAAGCCCGAGAGGGACAGGAGGGGGATTTGGCAGAGCAGCCAAGCACAGAGCGGATGGATGCTCCTGCCTGCTGCCGTCAGGGATCCTGCTCTGCAATCTGCTGAGCCGTCTGCCAGCCAGGAACAGCTGGGCTGGCTCTGCTCCTTCCTTCAGCTGCTCAGGCTGAATCTGCCCAGCCAGCCCCTGCCTGCCCACCCAGCCCTGTGCTGGTCAGGAGGGAGCAGCACACGGAGAGCTCCTAGCCCGCAGGGCGATGGCTGTGCTGGAGAGGATGCTTAAAAATGGGGCATTTTTAATCTGCTCCATCAGCTGGGCCTGTCTGAGTGCTGCCAGGGGGGCTCATAGGGAGCAATTCCTGCCCTGCCAAGCTGGCTTTGTGCTTAAGGGTGTGAAGCATTGGTTTGCAGGCAGCTGAGTGGGATTTGAGCAGCACCCTCTGCTCTGGAGATGCTCCTGGGAAGCTGCTGCCTTTGATGAATCAGTGCAGGCAGCTGGAAGGAATTCCTGAAATGGTTTGTGGATGCTCTGGCAAGGCTGATAGCTTCTGTGTGGAGCTTTGGGCCTGCAGCTGCTCCTGGGGATGGCTGGGGACAATCTCTGCTGCACTGGGCCAGGCAGCAGGGCTGGAATCCACATGTGTCCCCCACCAGCAGGCTGTGGGAGATGCTCCCTGTGCTCCTTGGCAGCCTGGGCTCCACTGACATCACAGAATCCCAGGATGGTTTGCTTTGGAAAGGACCTCAAATATCCATTTGCAAGTCCCTGCCACAGGCAAGGATTCACCCACTAGACCAGGTTGCTCAGGGCCCCATCCAACCTGGCCAAATCCAGGCCTGGGGGGCTGTGACTGCTCAGGACAGAGTTTCCATGGGCTGGGTATTTTCAAGCACTGGCCACACTCACTGTATCCCTGGCAAACAGGCCTGTGCCCCCTCCCACCCTGCAGCTCCTGCTCTTTCCAGGCCATTCTCCCCACCAGATAAGCAGGACCCGACCCTTTGCTGTTTGCTTGACCCTGGAGTTGTTATAACAGCAGGCAAAGCCCATTCTGTTTTCAGCACAACTGTTTATTGATAATCTTTGCTTATCCACTGTATGAATGTTACCAACCTTTGGACAGAGCCAGCCTGCTTCCCCAGGGCCTGTGTCCAGGTAGCCAATGCGTGTAGAAATCATGCACTTCAGGTAGTCTGTAACAAGACGGGTGTAAAAAATATCTCAGATGTATTTGAAATCTCTGCCTCCTCTTGCAATTGACTCACTGAAAAGTCTGTAAAGAAGTTGTTGGGGGACAGGGCTGGTCCCTCCCGGGCAGGGCACAGAGGCAGAGGGTCCCCAGGCAGAGCTGTGAGCATCCACCACACACTGTGCTTTGGGGGGCTGTTATAAACCAGCCCCCAGACCCCAAAACAGACAGGGGGACTTCAGGAAAAGCGTGGTGGTCCCTGGGTGGGCAGGACCTCATTGCTCAGGCTGCAGAATTAACCCCCCCTTGGGAATCTGTCCTGTGGTGTCAGGTCCATGGGAGCTGCCACAGTGTGTGCCTGCCCTGGCTTGAGGAAAGGAGAAGATGGAGCAGCAGAAGGAATGGTGACCTCCTTTCTTCCTTCAGACAGACAAAACCCCCATTCTCTGTTTCCAAACAGCATCCCTGCCCCTGCAGGGCCTCCTAGCTGGGAGCTGGGAAAACTGAGGGTTGCAGATAGAGCAAGGAAGGGATTTGGGCAATTGCAAACACCCTTGGTCAGACTGAAGAGCACGACTGTGTGTGCTGTTCCCTTAGCAGGGTGGAGGTCAGGGCTCCTGCCTTGCTGGGCTGGCAATGGACTCTGCTCCCTGCCTGGGTGACAAAAGGGATTTCTGAGGGCAGGAGGACTGGGGAGCCCCAGCTGGCACATGGAGGAGGAAGCAGGAGCCCCGGGAGGGTTCTTTGTGAGCAGAGCTGTGCCCTGCCCAGCCCATCACACCCAACCTGGGGGGAGCACAGTGCCCATGGCAGCCCCCAGTGTCCATCAGTCCATCCATCCCGGGCAGGGCAGGCTGGTTGGCTGTTATGGTGTGTGTGTGTGTTGTTCCTTTGATGACCACGAGGAAAATTTTTACATTACATTCAAACGAGCACCCTTGGGTTTGTTACTCTACTTCTGAACACCGCAAAACACAGTTAGCAACAGAACACGACGGAGCAGGGGGGGCAGCAAGCCCCGGCGGGGCCGAGGCGCCGGCGCTTGCAAAAGAATCCCTGAAGCCAACGATGGAGGAAGAGGATGGGCGCGGATACACGTCACAGTTTCCATTTACAACACCCCCGGGAGGGAGCACCGAGGCCGTGAGCCGGGAGAGGGCCCCGGCAGAGCTGCCCTGAACCCACCAGGCCGGGCAGCGCCGTCATCGTCCCGGCGCGAAGATGAAGTCGAGGGCTTGGCGCTCGGCCGCCGCCACGTTGGGGTGCCACAGGTCCACCATGAACACCACGCGGGGACCTTCCTCCGGGGCACCTGAGGGGTGGAAACACACAGTGAGGGCAGGGAGACACCCCAGTGCAACCCCAGCAAACCTTCCTCTGGGGCACCTGGGGGTGCTGCGGTGTGATGTCATGGTTTGCCTCAGTTTCCTCAGTGTGACTGTTCACAGGGGTCTTAGGATGAGGGAAGAGACTCCATGTTTCAGAAGGCTTGATTTATTATTTCATTATATATATATTATATTACAACTATACTAAAAGCATAGAAGAAAGGATTTCATCAGAGGGCTAGCTAAGAATAGAATAAGAAAGAATCATAACAAAGGCTTGTGGCTCGGACTCTCTGTCCAAGCCAGCTGACTGTGATTGGCCATTAATTAGAAACAAGCAACATGGGCAAATCAAAGATCCACCTGTTGCATTCCACAGCAGCAGATAACCATTGTTTACATTTTGTTCCTGAGGCCTCTCAGCTTCTCAGGAGGAAAAATCCTAAGGAAAGAATTTTTCATAAAAGATGTCTGTGATACCCCAGTCCTTCCCCAGGTGTGTCAATCACCTCTCGTTTCCTCCACCTTGAGCCCTGCTGAGTGCTGTCTGTCAGTCCTGGCATGCCAGAAGGTGCTGAGTGAATGGCAGAGTTCAAAAGATGCCTTCCCCCCCTGGAGGACATTGAGCCATCCAGGTATCATTTGTCCCTTAAGACTTCCTCCTGCTACCTGGTTGGTGGCCCTCTGTGCCCCTTCCCTGCCCCTCTCCCCAGAGTTAAAAGGAACAGCAACAACGTGGTTCAGGGAGTTCTGTTGGAGCTGTTGCTGCATTCAGAGGGCTGTGGGCCAGGAATAAAGCTCTGGATTGAAATCTCCATCAGAACCGACTCCTTTCCTTCATCCTCACCTTAAAGCTTCTCTATCAGAGGTAAACCTGAGCTCCTGTATGTCTGGACTTGTCTCAAGTGCCCAGCTGCAGCACCCAGCTAGCCAAAGGTGTCTCTGAGGTGAAAACACCACAGTTGCCACCTTTTGGTCAAGCAGCAAGGCCCAGACGAACCTAGGCACATCCCGTCCAGCTATATTGGTAATATTCCAATAAGTAGGGGTGGAAACACAAAGTGAGGGCAGGGAGGCACCTCCCCAGTGCCACCTGCTTACTGAGAACTCAGGGACATGGGGCATGCTCCTCCCAGCCAGGCCTGCTTTGGGATTTGAGGATTCCTGAGGCAAGGCCTGCGTGCAGCTGCGTCCTGGATCTGTGTGGGGAGCGGCTGCTGCGCCACTCCGGCCTTCCCGGCCCTGCACGGGGCTGTGCTTCCCAATCCCACAGCAGGTCTGATGTGGAAGCAACAGCTTTTGTTCTCCCACTCTCTCTGCATGCTCCCCTGTGTAGAGCAGCTCTGCCTGATGCTTTCATGCCACGGGCGACTAATGCCGGGTAATCCGGGAGAGCTGGAGCGGAACAGGCCCCGTCAGGAGGGAGCAGGAACCATCCAGAAATCCAGCAAGACTGCTCCCCTGCTGGCCTGCCAGCACCGAGCTGCAGCAGGGCTGCAGACAGAGCAAGGAAGGAATTTGGGCAGTTCCTAATGCCCTTGGTCAGACTGAGAACACGGCTGTGTGTGCTGTTCCCTCAGCAGCATGGAGGCCGGGGCTCGGCCTTGCTGGGCTGGCAATGGACTCTGCTCCCTGCCTGGGTGACAAAAGGGATTTCTGAGGGCAGGAGGAGGTGGAGGCCGTGGCACCACAGCCAGAGCTGCCCTGCAGAGCTTGGTGGTGAAGGAAACTGAGCTGCCATGAGGGGAGAGGATCAGCAGGCCCTGTGCTGGGCCCACAAGCAAGTCGGGATGGGAGCGAGCCATGGGCTGGCTGAGGGGCTCCAGGGGTGTGCCAGGAAAGGGTGCCAGGATATCCCAGCACCCTGAGGCAGAGGGAGTGAGTTAATGGGGAGCCCTGCCATGCCAGGGACAGGAATGCTCCCACTTAGGGCAGGCCAGAGCCCTGAGCCCCTCGGGACATAGGGACCCAGCCACACTGGGGCAGCAGAAGCGACTGGGCATGGGTGCCCCCTGACTCATCCCCAGTCCCCAACACCACAGGGGACACCATGAGGCCCCACACACTGAACTCACCTTCGTGGAACGCCGTGTGCAGGAAGGAGTCATCGAAGAGCAGGCACCGGCCCTCAGCCCAACACTGGGGCTCGCCCCCCACCACCAGCTCGCAGTTGCTGGGTGTCTTCAGACCTTCAGGCACAAAGAGAGAGGACAGGGAGGGTCAGGTCTTGCCCAGCTCCCTGCAGTGGGGCAGCAGGCAGCAAACTGAGCTCTGTGTGAGCCCCACGCTGCTGTTGAGGGGCTGCTCCCCTGCAGGGAGTGACCTGAACCCCAAGCCTGGAGCAGCTCAGTCCCTGCCTCACTCCCTGTCTGCTCCCTCCTGCCTTTTCACTGTCCCCAGCAAGCTCAGCACTGCAGGCACTACTTTCATATCTGGAACAGCTCTCCAGTCCCCAGAGCCCATGGCCCCGAGGTGTGCACAGGGAGCCAGGCTCCTGGGATATTTTCCAACTTCAGGACCAAAGGTAAATCCTGCCTACTCCTTCCTCCAGCCCTGCAGCAATGACCCTGCCCCAGGCAAGGCTTGGGGAGCAGGAATTGTACTGGGGCTGGAAAATGGGGGCTCATTTGTGACTCTGCCACAAGCTCCCCAGGGACCTGCCCCATCCTTCAGTCTCCACCCAAGGTGCTGCCTCAGGGTGACCCATGGGGCTGCAAGGACAGAAGTCTGGGGGAGTCACAAAACGCTCATAGGGAAGCAGCTCTGTGAGGGCCACATGAAGGACAATCACAGAAATAAAATGGGTCTTTTCCTAAAATATCAGCACAAACCAAAGCAGTTTGACAGGGGTAGATCCCATCACCTCCTGCCCCGGGACTGTCACCCCTGCAGTGCTGGGGACACTGGAGCTGCTGCAGAGGCATCCTGCCCTGAAGATGTGGCCGTGGTGGAGAAAGGGGTCAGGGCTCACGTGGCTCCTGAACGGTAACGATGCAGCAAACGAGCAGGACGGATCCAAGAGCAATGCCAAACCCAGCCAGCGCAGCAGGGACTCCCAGCTGCCCGGGAAAGCTGGGACTACAAAGCTGCTGTTTCAAAGGCTGCAAAATCCAAAGCCATTTCCCTGCACAACAGCCTCAGCTGGAGATGCTGGAACAGGGAAGCTGAGCTGCTGGGGTATGCAGGGAGGGAGCAACCTGCAGCCCTTCCATCCCACCCATATGCTGGGATGCTGCCCTGGCCCATGGAAGCTGCCTGTGCCTGGAGTAAATCCTCAGGAGTGATTTGCCCCACTGATGGCTGTGCTGGCTTTGCAATCCAGCTGCCTGAAAGGGCAGGTTGTGTCTTAACACATCCATGCCCTGGGCACAGCAAGAATTGTGTTCCCAGCACCAAAGTGGGGGTGTCAGTGTTCCCCTGGCCCAGTGCTGAGTCCCAGTGGAAGGACAATCAAATGATCCATGTCATTCCTCTGCCCAGGGCATGTGTGCTCCAGGTGTGATCACCTGAGCCCACTGGCTCCTCCCAGGAACCTCTCCCAGCCCCTCATGAGGGGAGCACATTCCCCAGTGCCCCAGAGAGAGGGGTGAGTGACAAGTTTCCTCTTGGCACCAGCAAGGGCAGCTCCTGGGATCAGCTCTGAAAACAATTCCCCACAAATGGCCAGCAGTGCCTGGGTGTGTTTACCCGAGCTGTTGGCTGAACAGGCGCGGTTGGTGTTTGCCAGCCGGGCCCATGCGGTGCCTCCCCCGGCACGGCCGGTGCTGTGCCAGCCCAGCCATCTGTGCCATGTGGGCTCTCCCCGTGCCTGCAGGGAGCACTGTGCCACCAGCCCAGCACCTGACCCACCACAGGGGACACCCCGGGACATCCCTGCCCTCACTCGCAGCTTTGCAAACCCCAAAGCAGCATCTCTGTGCTCCCATCTACCCGTGTCCCGTGCAGAGCATCCGAGATTCCAGGAGAGGGGAGCTGCCAGTGGCAGAACACAGTCCTGGAGCAGCACCCCAGGCTGCCCTACATCCCAGCATGGGAGAGGGACCTGCCTGCAGAGAGGGGGCTGTTCAGAGACCCCTATGAAAAAGCAGCTGGTATATCACACACCAGAAAGAGTTCACAGCCCAGGGTTAGCAGGAGGAGGAGGTGAAACCCTCCTGCTGCTGATCTGGAGATGCTGGAGATGTCAGGAACCCAGGGACTGTCACCATCAAAGCCCCCAAAACCTTCCTCAGGCCAAAGTTGTCTGAGCCCCAAGAGCACAGAGTGCCAGAGACTTTTTTGGGGCTCCTGCACCCTGCCACCCTCCTGACACATGACCCACAGCGCTGGACACTCACCGAGGTGGCAGCGGATGCGGATGTTGGTGGGCCCGTAGTGCTCGGCGATGACAGTGCCCGGGCTCAGCACAGAGATGCAGGCGTTCCCAAAGACATTGTTGCCAATGCAGGTGCGGAGGCTCCCGAGCAAGCGGTACGTCCGTGGGCATCTCCGGCAGTTCCTGGGCACGCACATGCCCTGGTTCACCAGGTAGAAGGTGAACCACTCCCCGCTGGGCGTGCTGTTCATTTTCCATCCTTGCGGGAGGCTGCAGTTTGAGAACGCCTTGTACAGGGTCTCAAACTCGCACAGGATGGTCTGGAAGTTGCGCTCCAGCAACTCCACGTCGTGCTTTTGAGCGTCCCGCGAGAAGTAGGGCGTGGTGGGCAAGTCGGGCAGGAAGAATACTTCTGGCTTCTGGATGGAGGGCCGGCTGTTGAGGTAGCGGCCCTGCTCACGGATGCCCTTGTGGATCCTGCCCATGCCGGACCAGGAGTAGCGCTTGGCGTACTCCTGCAGGTTGTGGTAGAGTTTCTGGTTGAGGCCGTCGTGGTGCGAGCAGCGCACGCACTCGGGCGACTGGCAGTACACGAAGCCGTTCTGCACCCCGTTGGCCTCGGCGCTCTGCATCAGCGCGTTCACCGTGGCGTAGGCGCGGGGCTGCTCCCGCCCCACGTGGTAGCAGTACCACACGAAGAGGACCAGCAGGCAGGCGACGGCCACCAGGGCCGTGGCGTCGCAGTCGCGGAAAGACTGGATGCCTGTGGCGATGAAATCCCGGAGTCCGTCCAGGGACCAGCTCCAGTCCGTCAGCCACTCCAAAGACATGGTGGTGGTGCTGGGAGCGCGCAGCGGGGCCCGGCGGTCACTGCTCGTGGGGCTCAGGGGCACCCACACCATGCAGCCGGGCCAGGGCGCGGTGGGAAGGGGCTGCCATGGGCGAGCGGAGCGGCGGCTCTGCCCTGCTCTGCCCTGAGCTCTGCATTGGCAGCGGTGCCCGGCAGCACCCCTGGGTCAGCAGCTACGTGGCTGGAGAATCCTCGCTGGTGTTCTTGGGTCCATCATGCTGAAAGGCAGTGCTGGAGGGAGGTTCTGGGGAGAGAAACCCAGAGGTGTTAGGGAGAGGGCTGTCCTGTGGGGTCCCTGCTGGGGTCAGTGCACAGGATACAGCTGGAGCTGTGAGCTGGGACTGGCTCCTCAGGGAGGGGATGGTGGATAAGGGGCCCAAGGATGCTGAGTAAATCCCCCAGTGCTCTCAACAGCATCTTCCACAAATACCCAAATAAAAGGCCCAGACCCAGACTCCATCTCCCACTGTCCCAGTGACCATGTCCCCTCCTGCTCGTCCTTCAGTTTCTCTCCTAAGCTGCTGCCTTATCATGTCTGAAATCTGGCTGCTAAGTGAATATACACAGAGAGTACACACTTCGCTGCCCTATCTGGCAGCACATCAGCTTATCCCATCCATCTGATGGCTCTGAAGTGACTCTCCCTCCCCAGACCAAGCTGTGGGAGAGCCCAGAGCTCAGCCAGCACATGGCCACAGGGCCAGCACATGGCAAGAGGAGCAGGTCAGGGTGGTGGCAGCAGGGGCAGCTCAGGTTGGCTTGTTTGATTTCACCAGCTCACTAGTAAGGGCACTCACTAAGTAGCAGGATGGGTTTATGAGCCAGGAAAGCCATCCAAACCCTCCTCAGCCCTTCCTGCCAAGGTCCTGCAGCCTCTCAACGTGCATTTCCTTATCAATGGTGATGGAGACGGGCTGCAGATGAGATCTGACCCTGCTGCAGGGCTGGAGACCTGGGATTCAGGCAGTGCTACACCCCAGGGAGGAACATCCACACACCCAACCTCCCTCCACCCTACTTCCTTGTAGCGTGCTGCCTGCGTGCCCCATCCCAGGATCTGCAGTCCACGTGGCATGTCACAGCCTCCCGGGAATCTCAAGATAACTTTCCTCCATCTCCACGGCTGGCATCCCTCCAGACACTCCCGCTTCTCCCACCCAGGCCTCCGTTCCCAGGGTGCAACCACAGAGTCGGTGCCAGGGACGTCCCCCGAAGCCAGCACAACCCCCGTGCTGGACAACCCCCTGCTACCTGCAGGACTGGAGCATGTCAGGGAAGGAGCAGAGCCCTGGGTGATGTTTATTCAGGGTGGCTCCTGCCCTACAAAGGGAACTGATCAGGCACAGCAGCCACGCTCGGTCAGAGCTGATGGGAACACAAAGGGGAACAGAGCTGGGGTGTCCGACAGCCTCGGGGTCCCCAGGTCAGAGTCACACCCTGCAAGGGCAGCACAGCACAAACACAGCCCCAGTGCTGCCCCAGGGAATGCAGCCAACACCTCAGATCGGGGGGAAACCATCAGAGCAGCAAGAAATCCAAGCACCCATGCTGACACACTGCCTGCCTGACCCCAGAAAGCCCAGGAGCCCCTTGCTGCAGAGCCCTGGGGTTCTCTGGGCACAGTATCCGTGGGACCAGCCCAGGAGCTGCCTCCTGTTCCAGCACAGCCACTCCACTGCAAACCTGACCAAACCCACCCCCAGACGGGCTGTGCCAGCGCTGGAGCAGGGCCCCAAACATCAACACTGCTCCCAACACACACCTTGTGGCTGGGGCTGCGCAGGGCACCCGGTGGGTGCTGTCACCTCCCAGCCACGGCCCTGCACCCACACGGGTCACATCCAGCACTCCCGGCCTGAGATCCCAGAAAAGGCTCCTCAGATAATGATGATGGCAGAGCCATTCCAGGGAGAGGAGATCAATTCCACGTTGCACCGAAGTTGTGCAGGACGTGGAGGCGAGCACCGTGCCAGCAGCAGCCGTGTTACATAAGGAAGGCAGAGGCTTCGATGCAGCACAAAGTTGCATCTCGGTGACTCCGTGCTGGCCACGGCATCTCCTGGAGGCAGCGGGTTCGGCTCAGCCCAGCCAGGGTCCCCGGGCCGTGGGCCTGCAGTGATGGGGACGCGTGGCGGGGATGTCCTCGGCTCGGCACGGCTGGTGTCGCCTCTGGGAGCAGCATGAGGAGCAGGAGCCTTGGGATGAGGCGGGATGCCCGCTGCCACTCCGGAACAGGAGCAGCGGGCGCTCCCTTCACCCTCTCCCGAGCGTGCCACCCCGCCGGTGCCACCAGAGTAAGTGTCACCCGGCGTGGCGGCGTCAGCGGGTGTCACCGCTGCGGCCGCATCACCCGGCGTGGCAATGGCACGGCCGCGCCGCTGTCCCATCACCCGGTGGCACCTGCCGCCGCGCTGCCACCCGGCCCGCCCGACGCCGAGCCCCTGCCCCGGCCGGGAACGGGGGGATTCCGTCTGCGCCCCCTCCGCGGGCCCCGCTGCCGCCCCGCGCCCCCGCGCCCCCCCCCGCGATGCGCTGCGGAGCGCTGCGGTACCGACCTGCCGCCCGCGCCGGGCCGTGCGGGGCCGCGCGGGGCCGCGCTCCCTCCGCTCCGCCGCCGCCGCCCGCCGCGGACCACAACTCCCAGCAGCCCGGGCAGGAGGGGCCGCGCCGCCCCCGCCGGGACCGCGCCGGGCGGCAGCTGCGGCCCCGGCCCCGCACAGCCCGCCCGCCCCCGCGCCCGCCCCGCGCCGCGCCCGCCCCCGCCCCGCGCTCCCGCCCCGCGCCGCCGGGAGGGGCCCGCAGGGGCGGGGGAGCCGCGGGGTTGCGGCACTCGGGAGGGGTCCCGGGCATGGAGCGGCGCTCGGGAGGAGGCGGAGATGATCCCCGAGGGAGCGCCCATCCCGGCCGCGGGCACCCCGGGACGCGGGGGTGCGGGGGCGCGGGAGGTGCGGGGGCACCGGGGGTGCAGCGGGACGCGCAGGGACAGCGGCTCCCAGGATTCAGGCGCCGGGAGCTGCAGCAGTCTGGGGATGCTGGTCCCCAGTGGTGGGAGCGCGCAGGGATGCAGCCACCAAGGGAATGGGGACTGGCTCCAGGGACACGGGCTATTAGGGATGCAGCAGTCGGGATGTGCAGGGTTCTGGCTCCGGGGATGCGGGAGCACACGCATTCAGGGAACAGGGAGCACTGGCTCCG
Source organism: Ammospiza nelsoni (assembly GCF_027579445.1). Classification (NCBI taxonomy): domain Eukaryota; kingdom Metazoa; phylum Chordata; class Aves; order Passeriformes; family Passerellidae; genus Ammospiza; species Ammospiza nelsoni. Next base: position 4,694,716 of record NC_080650.1, on the reverse strand, counting down.
GGGATTCCGGCCCCTTGTGCTGCAGCCCTCGGGTTGCAGGGGTTGCTTGCGTCCAAGAATAAATGCATCTGGCATGCAGGGGACAGGAGCTCCCAGCAAGGCAATGCCCAGGATGCAGGCAGCCAGGGAGTGCCTCAGCGAGGATGTGAGGGTGTGCTGCGGCACCAGGGATGGGGGGAGACTGTTCCCAGCTTGGAGCATCCCTTTACAACTCTTTAGTGCTAGTGAAGAAACTGCCCTGAGTCCTCCTGCTTGCCTTCTTCCTCCCCAACCCATTTCCTGTTCCCCTAAGCCAATGCTGTCAGTTCTGGGGGCCCCAGGGGATCCAGAGTTTCAGTCCTTCCTCCTCCATCACCCAGGTTCCAGGTGAGTGACTGAGCTGAGCTGCCCGCGGGCAGATCCCGGGTCCAAGCAGATCCCGGGTCCAGGCAAAGCCCTGGTAGTGCTGCCCTGCCCTGCCCTGCCCTGTGGCCGTGCCACGTGGAGCCGTGTGGGACACGTGTCACCACCACAGGACACAAGGAAAGCCCTGCCTTGTTTTGCAGATTTTGCCATCCGGTGCCCACGCATCCTCCCCTGGCACTGCTCAGGGCTCTGGAAGTGGAAGCAGAGCTGTCCTGCACAGCCCCTCAGGTGTGCTTGTGCTTCCTCTGAGCAGCTTCATCCTTGGCAGTCCTAAAATGCACCTTGCTTTCCAACCTGGCACATTTTCTGCCTCCTGCTTGCTCCTGCTGCTCCCCCGTGTCCCCACCAGCACATTCCCCAGCCCGGTGTGCTGCTGCAGGGCCCTGGCAGCATTGTGTGCTGCAGGGTGAAAGGAATGGGAGTTTTTTCCACTCTGCTCCTTCCCAGACCCCCAGGCTCAGGCACAGCTGTGCTCCTAGCAGACAGCACATCCCTCTGTCGGCACTCGCAGGCTCCGCCGCTCTGGGCTCTCCCTTCCTTCCTCCCCTGCCACTGCCTTTGAGCTCTCTGCTGCCTCTGGACCTGCCCCTGGTCCCCAGCTCCACCACTCATCTCTCCCCTGCAGATCAGCCTGGCTTTCCTGCAGGCTCCAAGAGAGCTGGAGAGGGTGGGGAGTGACAGGACAAGGACTGGCTTGAAACTGAGAATAGGTTTAGATAGAATATTGAAAAGAAATTCTTCCCTGGGAGTGGTGAGGCCCTGGCACAGGCTGCCCAGGGAGCTCCTCCATCCCTGGAATTGTTCAAGGCCAGGTTGGATGGGGATTGGAACAACCTGGGGTGGTGGAAAGTGTCCCTGCCTGTGGCAAGGGGTTGGAACAAGATGACTTTAAAGGTCCTTTCCAACCCAAACCAATGACTCCATGATTCTGTGATTCCTCAGCACATGGAAGGCCCCTCCAGGAGCACTGCCCCAGCTCCAGCATAAACATTCCAGGAAATCCCAGCCCTGGCAGAACACAAGCAGACTTTTGGCAACAGCTGAGGGGAGGACACTGGCAGTGTCTGCCCCAGGAGGACAGCTCAGGAAAAGGGAGAAGGAACCACTGGAGCCAGGAGGCTGCCCACAGACTGGGCTCCTGCCAGGGTGTCGCTGGCAGAGCTGTGCCAAGTGCATCCCAGGGCTTTTCCCAGCCTTCTGAGCTGGGCAGGGATGCTGTGCCTGGCCTGGAGTGGGCAGGGATGCTGTGCCTGGGCCGGGTTGGGCAGGGATGCTGTGCCTGCGCTGGGCAGGGATGCTGTGCCTGATCTGGAGAAGGCAGAGATGCTGTGCCTGACATGGACTGGGCAGGGATACTGTACCAAATTTGGGCTGGGAAGGGATGCTGTGCCTGACACAGGCTGGGCAGGGATGCTGTGCCCGATTTGGGCAGGGATGCTGTGCCTGGGCTGGGCTGGGCAGGGATGCTGTGCCTGACCTGGAACAGGCATGGATGCTGTGCCTGACCTGGGCTGGGCAGGGATGCTGTGCCCGATTTAAACACAGATGCTGTGCCTGGCCTGGAGAGGGCAGGGATGCTGTGCCTGTCACAGGCTGGCCAGGGATGCTGTTGCCTCACCAGCCTCCAATGCAGCTTGCAAGGAATCAAGGGGTCCCTGCTGCTCCATCCCTGACCTCGAGGGTCCCTCAGCCGTGTGACTGCCGTGACACGGCCCCGCTGTGCCCCTGCCTTGCCCCAGGGAGGGTGAGGCCGATGTGGCCGAGGCTGCTGGGCCCAGACAAAGCTCCATCCGCAGCACATCGCCTGAGGCCAGAGATTGGCTCCGGCTTTACGTCACCGAGGAGGAACGGCAGCATGAAGGGCTTTTTTTTTTTTTCCCCTTCATTTTAATTCTCTTGCAATCTCCGTCCAAAAATAACCCAATCTCCCTCCCCCAGGAATGCTCTGCATCAGAGCCTTGGCTCCCTCGCCCCCTGTGCATTAGCCTGGCAGCTGCTGAGCAAAGCCATTATCGATGTCACAGCGTAACCTTGGTTAAAAGCACGCCCGGGGAGGGCAGCGCTGCTGCATTGTTGTGGGTGCGGAGGGGCAGGGACAGATGGGAGCCCCCGGGTTTCCTCGGCCGGGCATTCCCCAGGGTATGGGCTGAGCATCCCCGTCCCTCCCCGCTGCCAGGGACACTTGGGGCTGCTGGCATCAGGGAATGCTGCTCCAGCTGGGGTGGCGCTGCTCCTTGGCGAGGTGACAGTCACCGTGCTGCCACCACGCTCTCTGAGCTGGCAGGGCCGTGCTCAGGCTCCCCTGAGCAGGACCTTGCCCTGCCCACACCTGATGCTGGAGGAAAACCTCGCAGGGGCCCGTTTCTTCCCCCACCGGAGCAGCTCAGCTCCCAGGGAGCAGGGGGGGGACTTTTCCCACCCAGCCCCGGGATTCTCCTAAGCTGTGCCTGCCTGCTCTGTGTGGGATGCAGCCCTGTGCACACCAGGGGCAGGTGGGGCAGCTGCCAGGTGATAGCCACAGGTTGTTGGGCGGCCAAGGGGTGAGCAGGGCACAGGCAGAATGAGTCCCCACAGACCCCCTGCCCAACGGGGTTGGGCTACCAGGGCTCCCCAAGACTTTCTGCATGTCCTCTGTGACAGAGCCAAGGGTCTCCAGTGGACTCCCAGTGCCTCAGCGCAGCACCCAGTCCCCCACCCACTCTGTGAGACATCACTGGGCTGGCCTGGCATGACAAGGGCAATGCTGTGGAGTGACCCAGAGAGGGTAGATGTCCCCAGGGCCGTGCCAGGTCACCTCATGTCCCAGCAGGGCTCAGATACCTCCATCCCAAGGGAGCAGGGGGCACTGTGGGGCTGCACCAGGGCAGGACCTGGCACTCAGAGCCAAGCCAGTGGCTTTGGGCCACCATCCCACAGCAGGGCATGCAGTGTACCCAGCCCTCACCCTGCCCTGCCTGCAGCCAGAGCATCTGCAAACTGATTTCAGACATTTAAAAATACAGAACAATTGTTATCAAGGTTATACTGAATGCTAGAGTTTCCCACGGAACTACTTTATCATGTTCAAAAATATTTAATCCCAGCAATTTTCACATTGTTCTTATAAAAACAGACATGTATGAAGGGAAATGAAATGCTTCGTACATTTTTTTTGGCACAATTTTTTTTTTCCTCTTTTTTTTTTTTTTTTTCCTTTTTAACCGTTACAAATTACAAACACACATTCGTTGTTTTGAAAGGAAAACCCCTAAAGCCCAGCTGTACACTGCAGAGCTGCACCAACCAAACCACCCCGAGCTCCCCCGGCCTCCTGCGCTCGCCATTGTTCTACAAGGACAAAAGAAGGACACCAGCAGCCAAGGACGTGGTGGTGGCTTCACTGCCCTCCCAGGGGCTGGCTGGGACACAGCAGGGACAGTGGTGGCCCTTTGGGGTCTGTGTCCCCACTGCTGTGTGGCTCTGGCAGGGGTGATGCAGTAAGGGAGTGATGGTGAGGGTGGGGCTGAGGGCGATTTCTGTCTGTTCTGCTCCCCACAGCACTCCTGTGCTGAAGCCTCCACACATCCCAGCTGCCTCTCCTTCCCAACAGCTCCACCTTCATCCCCTGCACAGCACAGCCCACCAGGGCCCCTCCTGCAGCAGGAGCCAGGGAGCCCAGCCCATCCTGCTTACCCTGAGATGCTGCCAGGGGCACAGAGCCACCCTTGGCTGGGTCGGGGTGATCCTGGCAGGGTGATGGGAAGTGCTGCTGGAGAGGAACAACGGGCACAGAGCAGAGGAACACAAGCTGGGAGCTCTGCTCACTCCAAGGTGGCTTCCAGGGTGACTTCCATTGCTCCCAGTGGCAGGGTGGCACTCTCCACAGGTTGGTGCTTCTCCACAGAGCATCACCCCAGATCCTGGCTGGCTGCCTCTCCACATCCAAAGCGAAGTGGGAAAAGAAAGCAGCACGTACCTCGTGTGTGCCAGGCTGTCCCTGAGCCCTGCAGCGAGGACAGTCCCTGGGCCAGTGCCGCCTGAGCCCCTCAGGAGCTGCAGGTGGGACCCTTGGGGGGACCCTGTGCTACCTCAGCTCCCAGCAATCAACCGCAGGCTCTTGCAATGGAGACATCTTTAATTTTTAACAACATCAGAACCGCAAAAAATCCCCCTGCGTGTGTGTGGGCAGTGCCGAGGGACGCTCCGCCATGGAGGGGGACATTCTGCCATGGAAGGGGACACAGCAGTGCCCCCGTGGTGCCCCCCTGGCCTCACCAGGACCCTGCTCTGCCCCGGCTCCAGCTGCTGCCTGTGCCCAGGGCTGGGCAGCACACCTATCGCAGTTTAAATAGAATAAATACAGTGAAGAAAACAGTAAAATCTTCAATAGAGAGGCAAAAGGAAATACAACAGCAGGTCCGGGGGTCCAACCAAACTCCAAGTGGTCTCTGGATTAGTTACTGAGGAAGTTCTATGAGAGCACATTAAGTTCGCTGCTGGAGACTCTCTTACCACTGTCCTTATATCGAAACCTCGTATTCTCGTGTTTCCTGCAAGCAAGGAAAAGCCAGTTGAGGGCAGCAGCTGCATTTCAGGATCGTCTCCCCATTCCCAGGCAGCAAGAGAGATCCTGGGTGTTGTTTTGTTCCCAGTGATGCCCTGGCAGCCAGGACCCCACAGCCCCCTGTGCCTCCCATCCCATTGTTCCCACAGAGCCTGGCTGGACTCATCCATGGCTGCCCAGTCACCCAAGCCCCTCAGGAATATCCCCAGGGAGGACAGGCAGGGCAGGACTCACCCCTGTCTCATAAATCGGGTTGTCAAACTCCGTTTCTACCGTGATCTGGCTGTAGGGGTGGGAGTACATGAGGGGCAGGCGGAGGCTGGAGTAGTACCGACACCTGCGGGGAGAGGCGGGGTCACTGGGGATTCCAGAACCGCATCCCTCCATCCCAGCTCCTCCCAGCGCCCCAGGGAGTGTGGCTGGGAGGGCGATGCTGGTCCTGTTGTGTGCCAGCCCCTGCAGCCCCACCTGGTGAGATAGATGTACGCTCCTCCCAGCAGCAGGGAGATGATCAGCACCGGGATGAAGATGGCCAGGGCCATGTTTCCCCCCTCAAGCGATGTCTCTGCAGCAGCTTCTGCTACTGAAAGGACAAGATCTATTGTGGTGGCATTTGCAGGCACCGAGTGATTCCCTCTCTGCCTCTCCCCCTCCTCCCAGGTTCCACCAGGATGCTGTGCCTCCAGGAAACCCTCATCACTCACCTTCCAGAGCGTGTTCAAAGCTGTCTTGGTTCACTGGAAGAGAGTTGGAGAGTTACTGGTCTGTAGCTGGGTTTGGCTGGGTGCTGGCAGCTGTTGCCTGCTGGGAAACCCAAACCTGGCATCTCCCACCCCGTTTGGTCCCAAACCATGCTGGGAACTCCCAGTGATGCAAGATGTGGCCAGGACTGAGCAGAGCCCAGACCCAGAGAAGATCCAGCTCATCTGAGTTCTGCTCCCAGCTGAGTCTGCAGACAGACCATGGTCCCGGGCTGGGGACAGAGGTGTTGGCTGTCCCCTTGTCCCCCTCCCCTTCCCTGTTACCTTTGCAGATGGGCAGGGGGCCGCTCCAGTGGGATGGCTGGCCCAGGATGCATTTGATGGTCACCTCCCCCATCAGCTCAAAGCCCTCGTAGCACATGAAGGTCAGGGACTCTCCTGGCAGGTAGAGGCGCTTGTACAGAATTTGGTACCCATTTTCTGGCAGCCCTGGGTTATCACAGGCCAGCGACTCCTCAGCTGAAAGGGAATGAAACACATCCAGGGTGAGTCCGAGGGACAGGAGGAGCCTGGGGGCAGTGAGGAAGCACACAAGCTCTCACTTCCCTCTGCTTCCAGAGGAAAGGATCTGCACCATCCCCTGGCTGCAGGAAAGTGCTACCCAAATCCTCAGAGAGAAGCTGGGCTGAGGGGGAGCAGGAGAGAGCACCCAGACTTACAGACACAGTGCGGGAGCCGTGAGGTCCAGATGGGAGTGCCGGTCTCACGGCTGTAGCAGGTGAGCAGGGAGCTGCCCTCCAGCACGAAGCCAGGGTTGCAGGTGTACTGGATGGTGGTGCCCACCAGCAGCACCGGGTCCGAGATGAGGCGGGTGGAGTGCTCCACCTCCCCTGGGTCCGTGCAGTACATGACTGGGGAGAGAGCAGGGCTGAGGGGAGCACCTTGGAGTGGGGACCTCTCAGAGCTGGGGGCATCTTGGAGCTGGGGGCCCCTCAGAGCTGGGGACACCTCGGAGCTTGGAGCCCCTTGGAGCAGGAACCCCTTGCAGCTGGGAGCCCCTCAGAGTGAGACCAGCACTGTCACAGGTTGTGGGACAGGGACAGCAGCCCCTTCCTGTGGGCACTTACTCTTTTCACAGAAGGGGGGGTCGCTGCTCCAGCTGAGGTCCCACTGGCAGGTGAGGGTGTCACTGCCCACGATGTCATAGCCCGGGTCACACTGGTAGGTGATCTTGGCCCCTCTCACCAGCTCTGTGTGTGATGTGGTCTTCCAGCCGTTCTGGATCTCGGGCAGGTCAGAGCAGGAGTCATTGCGGGACACCTCTGCAGCCAAGAGGGATTCTGGCTGAGCAGGACCCCTGGCACAGCCCTCCCCAGAGCCACCCCAGCTGGACACACAGCTCTTCCCAAGATCCTGTCCCTCCCCACAGCCCCACAAATGGCACAGCTGGACTGCAGGCAGCATCCCCTGGGCACAGGGAAGGGCAGCTGTGGGGGACAGGGGCTCTTTGCAGCCTCCCCAGCCCTGACCCTATAGGCAGAGAGAGGGCTGGGCTGGTGAAAATGGGGTCAGGATAACTTGGGAGCACCAGGCTCAGCTCCAGCTGTGGGTGCAGGAGAGAGGCCAGCACCACAGTCACTGCACAGCTGGTTTGCTCATGGGAGGATTTGTTCCCTGCCTCCCCCAGGCTGGTTTTCCCAGTGAGGGGTTGTGCCCTCCCCTCCCCAGCCCCGTGTGTTGCAGAGCACCGAGGAGGGCCCTGCAGCCTCTGGGTGCTCTGCATTGCAGCTCACTCTCTTTGTCGTAGCCAGGGCTGTCAGCAGTGCAAGGAAAACGTGCCTGGAGGAGTCTGGCACGGGGAGCAGGGTGGGGGAGAGGCAGCCATGGGGATGGAATGCCCCTCATAGCCCTTGTCCATGGCGTGGGCACCCACAGGCCCAGCCTGGCAGGCACAGCTGCCCCGAAGGACAATGGAACAGATGTCTCCAGGAGCTGCTCTGGAGCACAGAGATGGGGACATCCACCTCAGGAGCCCACCCAGGGTCTGGCTTCAGTGACCACCCCCGCCTGACAGGGTGTCTGTGGGAATCCTTCATCCCTGTTTCCAGCAATTTCTTCCCCCCAGGGCTAACAGGGACCAAACCTGCCTTGTTGCCAGCCTGGAGGAGGGGATACATACAGGGACACCCCAGAAGTGACTGGCACAGAGGGCTGGGGGTCCTGCAGAAGGTCCAGGGTGGGATAAGAAGGGGGTGCTGGTGCCACAGTGACTCTCCCTGCTTCCAGCCCCTGCACCTGGACATGCTGGGCTGGCTGTGTGTCACATCCTCACAACAGCACCCTGCTCCCCATACCTATGTAGTTCATGATGAATCCTTGCCCCTTCCCAAAGATGAGCCCAGCAGGGTCCGAGTGGAACTGGATGGTGAGGTCGGGGCTGGAGGAGTAGAGCTTCTGGGGGCCACTGCTGCCCACGTACTGCCCCAGGATGCGGGAGGAGAGCTCATCCCCGTCGTAGATGGTGAGGATGTCGCTGTTGGTGATGTTCAGGCTGAGAGGAGAGTTTGGTTAGATGTCAGAACTCAGTGCATCCCTCTGGGTGTCCAGAGTTGCCAAGGACCCCGCCGGGGGGCTTGGAGACCCTGGCATGCAGCCCAAAACACCTGCGGATTTGATTTTGACCCCTGGAGCAAGTTACCAGCTTTGTATGAGGACCTGAAAGTCACACAGGTTTGAATAGTGTAATAATAAAATTGTCACAGGGTGAATATGTAGATTTTAGGATTTTTGCTATGGGGGTTATGGGGACAAGATGGAGGAATCTGGGCATGTCTGGCCTTTCTTTCTTCTTCTTGTTCTCCATTTTCTGCAGTGATGTTGGCACTTTGGAATTGGTTTAGAGTAGAAGTGCACTGTCTAACATGCGTGATAGGTATTGGGAATTAAGTGTAAATATGTTGTACATAGTTTGTAGTATAAAAGGACAACACAGAGTGCCTGTGGCTGCCCTGCTGAGCAGATCTTGGCTGGACAGAAAGAAAATTTTATAGATAAGAATGAATAAACAACCTCAAGACCGAAAAGTGAAGAGTCCAGACTCGTTCTTCAGCCGCGTGGGCCGAAGCAGAGACATCCTGCACATGTCAGGGCAGCAATCATCAACAGCAACCCGCGAGTTAGAGAGCAGCGTGTGCCGGGAGCCCCAGACAGGACACAGCAGTGGGGGGCTCAAGGGACAGCCCGGTCACCTCCCTCCGGGTCACCTCCGTCCCTCCGGCTCCCGGGACCCCGCACCTGCAAGCGCCACTCCACAAGAGCCGCGCTTGTCCCCGCGGCCACCAGAGCGCAGTGGCGGCCCGCGGATGGCGGGGACAGCCGGGGACACCGGGCAGGGATGGCTGCAGCCTCCATCCACCCCGGGAATGCGGCTGCTCTGGAGCAGAAGGGGATGGGGGGGGGGGGGGGGCTCGCTGCTTTCCCCCCGCTCCAAGGACAATGCAGGGGATGGATGCACACGCCAGGCGACACAGCTCTGGTGTCGGGAGGGGTGCCCAGGGCTGGCAGAGTGGTTGAACAATCACATTGAACCCAAGGGTGGGCAGTGATACCCCTTCCCTGCTCGCTGTCCTGTCCTGTCCACACCCCAGCAAAGCTCCCCAGGGCTGGGAGCAGTGACACGGGAGGGACTGGGACAAGGACAAACCTCTTCCCCTTCCCTGTGGATGCTCCCAGCCACACAGGAGATGCCTGAGCTGATCCCCGAACATTTTATTAGGAATGTTCTTGGAGGGAGCCCAGCTAATCCCCATGGCAAGCTGACATTTGTAGTAAATCTCTGCTTTCTGTCAAACACGATTTTCTCGGTGACATTTATGCCTGATGACTTCAAATCACTTGGCCTGCAGTTCTGCTCAGTCCCAGCACCCACAGAGCTGGGAGAGGTGTGCTGGGAGCTCCCACTTGGGATTTTATGGGGAGCTTTAAAATCTTTATGACTCTAAGCCTCTACTTGAAACACATCCTCCTCTTGAAAACCCAAAATAGCATCAAAGGAGGCTCCTGCTGCAGCAGCAGCATTACCATGCCAAGAACTCTCAGCCTGGCATTGGATCCCGTTCCCCTCTGACCCCAGCATGTTCAGCCTGGCTTGCTGAGTGGCTCTGCTCCCTTGGTGCCTGTATTTCACATTCAGCCCAAAGATTGAGCTGTTTCCATCCCATGGATGCCTCCAGGCTCTCCTAACCCTGCATGACCCAGCTCCTGACGTGCTGGGTGTCACTCCAGAAGCACATGGCCACGTGCTGCTGTGGCAGCGCTCCCTGTGGAGAATTCCAAAGCTGTTGGAGCAGCAATTCACTGCTGCTGTGGGTTGTTTAATGGTGCTTTGAACTCAGGGAGCACCACTCAGTCCTGCCCAGGGTGCCAAGTGTATCAAAGGGGATTGTGGAAGCTCTGAGGGGGAGAACAGGGCATATCCCTGTGAGGGTGGTGAGGCCCTAGCACAGATTGCCTGGATATGCTGTGGCTGCCCTGATAGTGGAGCCCTGGAAAATGTTAAAGATAGACTCTGAAAATGTTAGGCTTTGTGTTTTCCCAGATCGCTGCACCTGCATAAGCAGTATGATAAATGATATAATTGTTAGATGTGATGATTGTTTAGTAATTAAATATAATTATTATATAATCATAAGAAGAATCATGAGAAACTATGTTGGAAATTTAAGGGGGGCTATGCTTGGCTGAAATCTATGTATACAATAGAACAATATAAGTTTAATAATTAACATGAAAGTTATGTAATGATAGAATATAAAATCATATTCATCTTGAATGTATAGTTGGAGTCAGATTTGGGTGGAAAATACCCCTGATTCCCAGAGCTCTTAATACAAAGCACCGACATAATCATTTTTGTGATTATGTGTTTCTGAACACTAACAGTCCCATCACTGGAAGTGTCCAAGGCCGGGTCAGAAGGGGCTTGGAGGAACTTGGGATAGTGGGAGGTGTCCCTGCCCATGGGAGATCAGCTCTAAGGTCCCTCCCACCCAAACTGTTCTGGGATTCTGTGATTCCATGGTGGAGGTGAGCAGAGCAGGACACTGCAGCAAAATGAGAGGAGCACATCTGGGGCAGACCCAGACACTGAGCCCCTGAGCTACTCACAGCTGGATGTCCAGGAAGAGCCTCTTCTCCTCGCCCACATGGATCCTCCAGATGCAATCCTCCCCCTCCGTGTAGGGCTCGGGCCAGTTGGGGGACAGGATCACCCCGGCCACAGCCGTCAGCTCCCCTCCACACGTGGCTGTGGGGACAAAGGGGTGTCAGGGCTCAGCGGGGACCCAGGGGAGTCAGTGCCCAGGGGCAGGGCTGACCTCGGCACAGCGGCTCCGTGTCGTTCCAGTAGGGGTCCCGCATGTTGATGCACTCGATGACAGCAGGGCCCTGCTCCAGGGAGTGCCCGGGGTCGCAGGTGAACTCCACGGTGGTGCCCAAGTTGTAGGTGGGGTCAGAGGTGGTGAAGTTCCCGTTCTGGATGTAGGGCTCGTAGCAGTGGCCCCGCTCAAAGGCTGGAAGAGATCCCTGTTAGCTGTAGGGACACGGAGCTGCTCCCTTCTCACTGAGCTTCCCCAGGCCCTGCTGGTGTCCCCATGAGAACCTGAGCCCTGCATCCCCGCCTGCATGAATGGCCTCTTCTAGGGAATGTTCTACAGGCAATTAGGACTAACAATTTACCCATTCTGAGCCACACAGGCCTCAGGAACAAAATGTAAACATTGATTATCTGCTGCTGTGGAATGGAACAGGTAGATCTGTGATTGCTCTCATGTGGTTGTTTCTAATTAATGGCCAATCACAGCCCAGCTGTCCAGACTGTCTCGGTCAGTCACAAGCCTTTGTTATCATTCCTTTTCTATTCTTAGTTAGCCTTCTGATGAAATCCTTTCTTCTATTCTTTTAGTATAGTTATAATATATTATATATAATAAAATAATAAAGCAGCCTTCTAATTTATAATATTTATTGTAATATATAATATATAATATATATAATATATATAATATATATAATATATTATATATATTATATATATTATATATTATAACATATAATAGATAATTTACTATACATGTTATATATAATATATTTATAATAAATATATAATAGAAATATATATTTATATATATTTGTATTTATTATATATAATAAATATATATTATATATTATATATTATATATCATATATTATAAATAATATATGTAAAATATATATGTAAATATATAAAAATAAATATATATATATTTATTATAATAAATCAGCCTTCTGAAACATGGGGTCAACATTCTTATCTCTTCCCTCATCCTAAAACCCCTGTGAACACCACCACAACCCACAGCTGGAGTCAGGGAGACACCAAAACACCGGATTTGCCCCATTCTGGCTGAGCCAGGCACCAGCCTGGGGCCCAGCACGGGGACACAGCACCTTCGAAGCGGATGTTGAAGGCGGTGGCGGCCGCAGGCTCCTCGGCGAGGAAGTCAATCCGGATGGAGGAGCCGTCACTGATGACACCCTCGAAGGGGACGCTGTCGGCGCGCAGCGAGTCGTAGAGCACGGCCGAGCGGTTGGTGTCCCCGCTGTACACCACCATCCTGCGGGGACAAGGGCCGTGGGACACAAGCACAGTGCCCTTCAGTCCCACCCGGGCACGAGGGGGGGAAGCTGGAGCAGCTGGGATAAACTGGGGGCTCCCAGGTTTTGGTGTATTTTGGGGTTTTCTCTCCGAAAGAGGCTGTCCGCATGAGAACCTGACCATGGAGAGGCTGGAGTGCGTTCAGGGATGGGAATTGAGCTGGGGATGGGGCTGGACCATCAGGAGCAGCTGGAAAGGGGCTCTGCGTGGACAAAAGGAGGCTCAGGGGGACCTTGTGGCTCTGCACAGCTCCCTGACAGAAGGGGACAGCCTGAAGGGGTCGGGCTGTGCTCCCAGGGAATAGGATGAGAGGAAATGGCTTGTGTCAGAGAAGGTTTAGACTGGATATCAAGGATATCAGGGAAAATTTCCTTCCCAAAAGGGCTGATAAGCATTGAAACAGGCAGCCAGGGGCAGTGGTGGAGTTCCCATCCCTGGAGGGGTTTAACAGCTGTGTTAATGTGGAGACATGGTTTAGTGGTGGCCTTAGCAGTGCTGGGAGACAATTGAACCCAGTGATCTCAGAGGGCTTTCCCAAGCCAAATAATTCAATTTTTTCTATATTTAGTGCCCAGCAATAGGCCCTGCTCCTCACCCCATGCAGAAGAAGCCCCCTGGGATCTCTCTGCAGTCCCAGGGATGTGAAGAAACAGCTCCTGGAGCCTCACCTGTCCTTCTCAGTCAGCAGGAGCTTCTCAAAGTGCAGGTGCAGCTTCTGTCCCGGGGGGGCCCCGATGGCCCAGACGCAGTACATGCTGCCAGACTGGTTCCCGCTGTAGCTGGGGGACAGCACGCGGCCGATGGTGGCATTGTGCACTGTCCCTCCACAGGGAGCTGCAACACAGCATGGCACGTGGCATTTGTGCTCCCAGGGCACAAACCTCTTGCCTGGGCTCTGCTTTGCTCTGTCTGTACATATTTATACTCACACACAGATACAAAATCTTAATTTCCCTTCACTTGCTGCGCAACGAGGGGACAGATTCTGCTGTTGCTGCCTGACCACCTGAGGCACTGCCCTCACCCCCTCCCTGTCGCCACATTTCTCTTCACAGGGAAAAGCAAGGCACAATTCTTCCCAAGAACATTCCTGGCTTTCACATTCTCTGAACCTCAGAGAAAGGAAAAACAATTCTTATCTCATTTGCTGCTCCTATGTTGTTCACAAGGGGAAAGCATTGTGGAAGATTATTCACCTGAAGGGAATTGATAATTGGATTCTGATGTGAGTGTTTTGATTCACTGACCAATTGGATCCAGGTGTGTGTGTTGGGACTGTGAGCTGACAGTCACGAGATGCTGTGCAGGGGAGTGCAGTTGAGTGCTTGGCAGATTCAGTTTAGATGCAATGTAATACAATATAGGATAATAAAGTAATCAATTAGCCTTCTGATAAGATGGAGTCCTCCTCATCATTTCTCCTGGACATCAGGCAAAAATACCACTGGTACATCCCAGGACCGCATTCATCTCATGAGGCAAAGACAGGGGCTCATGTTTCCCTCAGTGGGGCCCAGTTTCCCAGCACGGGGCTGGGATGTGCAGTACCTGAGCAGATGGGCTCGGGGCTGCTCCAGTGTGGCCGGGAAGCGTTGATGCAGGTCAGCATGCGGGGGCCCTGCAGCTCGTAGCCCAGGTGGCAGTGGAAGTGAGCGATGCCACCCGAGTGCAGATCCATCACCGTCACATCCCCAAAGTCAGGCCTCCGTGGGAAGTTGCAGCTCAGCATAAACACTGGAACAGGCACACATTGGGAGCTCAGGGCCCAGCTGCTCCCAGCCACCCTGTGGGGACGTGCTGGATGTGCCCACGTGTCACACAGAGCAGCGACAGAGCACCACCAACCCCCCAGTGCCGCCGCTTCCCCACCTGTTACTGCTCCTGCCCAGACCCAGTTTCTATTTTAAAAATAATTTGCTGGAACTCATTTATTTTTTAAAGCTCTTCGAGGTAAAAAATAGACTGGCAGTGTGAGTGTGTGCAGGAGGAGCTGCTGCATGGGGACAGAAACGGGGCAAGATGAGTGTGAGGGGCGCAGCCAGCACTGGGGTTGGGGACATCAGGGCACATTGAACCCTCTGCCCAGAGCACAACACCCACGGGCAGAGGGTGAAACAGGAGTGTGGCTGGTCTGTGGGGGCACAGCCTGCTGATTTGACCCTGCAGCCAAGCGGGACTGACCCCAAACCCCCTCCATTACCCACCCTGGTAGTGGAGCTGGAAGGTTCCCACCACGTCGTCCTGGAAGGTGCGGAAGTAGACGGAGATGGTGTTGGTGGGGCTGCGGATCACCTGGCCCTCCACCAGAAGGGTCTGGTTGGCCAAGACCACCAGGGCATCGCCGTCCACGCCACGGATGGACAGCACCTCCCCATCTGACAGGTTCACGCTCTTCACCTGCGGGAACAGAGTGGGGACCCCAGGGTCACATCCCAGCCCATCACACACACCCAGATCATCACACCAGCACAGTGCTGCCACAAAACCAGGGCATTCCTCAGGCTTTGGTGCTCACCACCCACCCCATGCACCAGGAAACCTCCCCAGAATCCCTCACCCCACTGAGGAGTGCTCGGGGAGCCACACAGCAAGTGCATCTAATGAGCAGTTCCAAAAGGCTTTAATTATTATTTGGAAATAGCTGAGCAGTAACCTCACATTTACATTTCACGTCCATTTAGCTTAATAAATGGGCTCATATTTCAGCAGAAAGATGCTCATCAGACCATTTGTTTCCCTGAGTGTGTGAGGCCCCGGGCTCTATATTTAGCACCAGCCCAGCCGTGATTGGGAGCGCTCCCGACGATGTTGTGACTGCAGGGATTTGTGGCTGCTGTCACTGCCGTGCCCACCTCCCCCTGGCACACGGGGCTGGGATGTGCCCTGCTCCAAGGGCACTGCATGGAGCCACCCCCAGCCTCAGCATCCTGAGCCTGCTCCTGAAGGAAATCCCTGGAAAAACTCGTTCCTGGCTGCAAAACTGGATTAACATCCCCAGTCTGGTTCAGAGCATGCCTGGGTTCACCCCAGCCCAGTTCAGAGCATGCCTGGGTTCACCCCAGCTCATGTTTCAATCCAAAAGGAGCTGATCTTGCCTTATTTTTCCAGCTGGGTCCTGGAAGGGAAAAGCATTTTCTGGAGCACAGGCCATGTGCAACTCTGACCCCCAGCCTGCCCTGGGTCATTTCTTCTTTTTTAGATATTGTCCCCAAAACGTGCCCCCCACCAGCATGGCCAGCACACACTGTGGCTGGTGGGATGGCTCAGATCTGATTATTAATAAATGGCATTGATTAAGTGTTATTTGGGTGAATTATTTGGAGTCCAGGGATCCAAGCGGGCTCCATATGATGCCAGCAATTTCCCCAGCTCCCACTGAGACAGAGCTCTGCGTCTCCAGCTGGGTCTGGATCCCTGCAAAGATTTTTCCAAGGTGTTTCTAACAGATTTTGTTCTGCTTGAAGCCAAACCTGTTCCCCAGCTGGGTCCTTCCAGAGCTGGTGACACAGAGCCAAATCACTGTGGGAAATTGGGAAGGGGATTTGGGGGAGCAGCTGGAGCAGGCAGAGCCCTGCAGAAGGGAGGAAGCTGGGGATCAGTGCTGGGTGTCACACACACACACACTCAGTTCCACCTCAGCGGAACCAGGGGAGCAGGGTGTCACAAGTGCCATTCCCTGTGCCAGCACCAGGCTGGCATTCCCAGAGGAGCCTGGAGTGAGCAGGGAGTGCAGACTCTGCCGTGGCCCCGTGCCAGGGAGCGTCAGCCCTGCGAGAGGGACCATATGTGCGAGCTCCTGCCAGGGGCTGGGAGCACGGGCTCTGACTTCAGTCGCTGCCTGCACCCACAGCAGCTCCTCCAGAGCCTTGGGAAGGCAGCAGGGATCCTCCAGTCAGGCTGCCAGCCTGGCTCACCCACTGGGAAAAAAACCTCTTCAGGGAAATTCTATCTCCTGCCAAGAAGATTCAAGAATTTTAAAAATAAATATAATTTCACCAAGGAGAGCTGGCTGCTCCCAGCTCCCAGGGCTGCCGTGGCACAGGCAGGGACACAGCTCTCCCTGGAATGCTGAGAGGGGTGTAGAGAGGGGCAGTGAGCTGAGCAGGGACCCTGAGCTCTCACACAGCCCAGGGCAGCTCCCAGCCTTTCCCAGACCGTGCCTGACATCCAGGCTTTGTGTCCTCCCTGCAGTGAGTGAGGGTCTGGCTCCAAAAGAAGTGTCCCCGTGTCCTCCTGCACTGCTCCCAGTGCCTGCAGGAGCAGTTTTGGAGTGCCACAGGCATTTCTGCCACCACCAGGCTGTCCCATTCCTGTCCCAGGGGATTCTCTCTGCTCCTGCAGAGCCTTTAATGAGACCTCCAGGGTAAGACGCAGCTACAGGAGCTGGGAATCCAATCCAAACCCCTCTGATGGGACCCCACACCCCACACCCCGGGTTATCCAGTGCCTTCCCTTTGGAATTCACCTCCTGCAGCACAGGGCACTGCCAGCTGCAGATGAGGCCATGCTCCACCAGCCCCGACCTGCTGTTGTGATTTAATTTGTCTGCAACGCTCCACAGCCTCGGCAAAGCAAAATGCAAAGCTTGGGGGGGGGTGGGTGGAGAGGCCAATTTTATGCTCCATTAAAACCTCAGCTCGCAACAGAGCGAGGTCAGGAGTGGTGTCACCTGATGGATTATGGACAGAGGCGAATTTACAGCAGAGCAGCCTCTCTTTAGCACCCTGTGGATCTGAGGAGACAGTTGCTGTGTCCAGTTACTTTTCCACTGCCGTGGAGAAGTGGCTGAGCTGCTCAGACTCCCAATGCTCAGCCTGCACCACTGCTGCTCCCAGGGCAACATTCCCACCAGGTCTGGCAGCCACGGTGGCCTTGGGGCCAGCCCCTGCCTGTGCCCACCATGGGGAGAGCAGGGACAACCCCACTGGAGCTCCTGCTCCTTTTAATGCACACTTTTAATTACACAAAGTGCGGGGATTTAAATTAGATGCAAATGGTGATATGGGGAAATCACGAGAAGAAAAGATTGCAAACAGCATGGAGACCCTGGGCTGGTTTCACCTGGACAGGGTTTGGAGTGGGCAGAGTCCCCAGCCCTGCTTGCAGCCTCACCAGGCTGAGGGATGCTCGTTTTGGGGGAGCTGACGGTGCAATATTCACATCAGCTTAGTTAGACCCCCTGCTCTGATGGGTGGGCATTTACTGGGCACCTGCCCCAGCCAGAGAAGGAACCTGGGCTGCCCTCCTGGGCATCCTGCACCTTCAGAGCCACCCAAACCCCTCCCTGACAATGGGGGGTGCAGAGGGCAGGGAGCTGGTGCCCCCATCCCACCCAGTGCCTCTTAACAACCTGCTGCCAGCGCCTCTTGGTTAAATTAATTGCGTGACATTTACAGAGTTTGATCATCACTGACATTCAGGATGTTCCAGCTCCCTCATTGAGTTCATTTATTACAAAGCCTCAGAAAAAAGATCTATTTTTTCCCCAGAAAGGGATATTTTATCAGGTGAATATGCCCAGGGCAGAGGTGCCCAAGGCTTGGCATCATTTGCTGCAGTGACCAGTTGTGGTATTCACGTTCTCTGGAAAAATCCCTTTGCCCAGGATTTTTCTCTTGAGAAGCTGAGAAGCCTCAGAGGAAAAGGAAAACAGTTATTATCTCTTTTGCTTCTCCTGTGTTTTGCTGCTTTGGAATTTGGTTGGAGATTGTTTATCTGTAGTGGTGTTTGCAGGGGTCCTAGGATGAGGGAAGAGACAAAAATCTTGACTCCATGTTTCATATTATTTTATGATATATATTATATTAAAATAAAATTATATATTAAAACTATACTAAAAGAATAGAAGAAAGGATTTTATCAGAAGCCTTGAAAGGAATAGAAAGGAATGGAATGATAATAAAATCTTGTGACTGCTCACAGCCTCAACAAAGGTGATTATCATTGGTCATCAAGTAAAAACAATTTCACAAGCTGGGTAAACAATTCTCCAAATCACATTCCAAAGCAGCAAAACATGGGGAAGCTGAAGTTTCTCAGCTTCTCAGGAGAAAAGATCCTAACAAAAGGATTTTCCATAAAATATGTCTGTAACATTTATCCAGCAGGTGATTGTTTCATTGAGTTTCTGATGTGAATTGTTTTAACTTATTGGCCAACTGGGGCCAAGCTGTGTCGAGACTCTGGAGAGAGTCAGGAGCTTTCATTATTATCTTTTTAGCATTGTGTAAATATCCTTTCGGGATTCTTTAGTATAGTATAGTATAGTTTGATATTTTAAATATAATGCATATATTAATATCATTAATTAATATGAATTATTATAATATCTTTACTTAATATTAATTAATAATTAATAATATTAATTATTACTAATTAATAGCATCATAAAATAATAAATTTGCCTTCTGAGAACGTGGAGTCAGATTTATCCTTCCTTCCTTCATCTGGGGGCAACAAATACAATACCCAGTGGGTCTGGCTGTGGGGACAGCCAAGGCAGGGGACACCCAGGGCAGAGGACACCCAAGGCAGGGTACACCCAGGGCAGGGCTCACCTGGAGCTCGACACCGTAGCCGGTGTAGACCGTGACGTTGTAGGTGCACTGCAGGTACCCGTGCAGGGGCAGGGGGGGATAATCCGTGGAGTCAATGTAGCCCTCAGGGTCGTGGAAGCTCATGCTGCAGAGCACTGAGGGGACACAAACAGGGTCACACCGAGGGCATTTCACTCCCACACCCCAAAACCCAGCAATCCCGGCCCCATCAGTGATCCCATGGAGTTACAGAGTCACCGAGTGGTTTGGGTTGGAAGGGACATTAAAGCGCAACCCCTGCCATGGGCTGGGACACCTTTCACTGAACCAGATTGCTCCAAGCTCCATCCAACCTGGCCTTGAACGCTTCCAGGGATCCAGGGGCAGCCACAGCTTCTCTGGCTCTCTGCCAGGGCCTCCCCACCCTTACAGGGAAGAATTTCTCCCCAAAATCCCATCTAACCCTTCCGTCTGGCAGTGGGAAGCCATTCCCCCTTTCCTGACACTCTATGCCTTGTCTAAATTCCCTCTCCAGCCCTCTTGAAGTCCCTTTAGGAACTAGAATGAGGTCTAAACTCTTCCTGAAGCCTTCTCCCAGGTCTCCCAGCAAGGACAAGTGTTTCATCCCTCCAATCACTAAGTGAATGAAGAGCAGAAGATTTTAGGCACCCCCCAAACTTGAGCAGTAGCCTGATTTTGGGAAGGGTTGCCTGAACACAGTTGTGCTGTGCTCCCCACCAGTGCCACAGCCCTATGCCCATGTTCAGCTCACCTGGGGTGGGCTCTGTGGTGGTGACAGTGGTGGTGACAATGGTGGACGTGGTGGTTTCCTGGCTCTCCTCCGGCACAGAGGCGTGCACATCCCTCTCCACACCCTTGGTGGGGATAACACCAGCTGGAGCCACGGTGGGAGCCCCTTCAGCATCCTCTGTGCTGTTAGGGAGGGCTGGGGGCAGGCTGGAAGGGGAGATCTGCAGTGTGGGGTGGCTGGTGGTGGCCTGCTCCGCCCACGGCAGCTCGGGGGGGCTCTGCTCCGTGTCCTCTGCTGGCACCCGCA
The DNA here is from genome assembly GCF_027579445.1 of Ammospiza nelsoni. NCBI lineage: Eukaryota > Metazoa > Chordata > Aves > Passeriformes > Passerellidae > Ammospiza > Ammospiza nelsoni. Next base: position 4,674,780 of record NC_080650.1, on the reverse strand, counting down.
GCCCTGGGGCGGCCGTGGGCAGCCTGGAGCTCCGTGGGCTGGCTGGGGAGGCAGTCCCAGGGGGCCCTGCCGGGGTGGGCTTCAGCCTTGGGTGCTTCCTTCCCGTGTTCACTTGCTTCAGAGCTGGTGGCTTTTTCTTAACAGGGGAAGTTTGTTTGGCATCAGGTCTGGGGGCAGCGGTGGCCGTAGGCAGGAGTGGTGTGGTCTCCTCTGGGGCTGGCAGGAGGTTGAGGGCAGTGCCCTGCCCCTGCTCTCCAGCTCCAGGATCTGGACCCACAGCATGCCCAAAACCCTCAGCTCCACCAGTCAAACCAGTGCTGTGCCCCAGCTCTGCAGCTCCACCGCCCATCTTCTCCAGGGGTTCATCCACAGCCAGAGGGTCCGGACTGGCCGGCACCAGCGCTGCCCCCGATCCGCTGTCTGCAAGAAACAGGGAGAAGTGGGACTTGGGCAAAGCTGGGCATGAAATTAGATATTTTGTGTGCTGCTGGTGTGAAATCAGCCCCCTGGGATGCTGCAGGAACACCCACCACTTCCCAAAGAAGGAACGAGCGGCCCCCACAGCACAACACACCCACCTCCAGGCACCGCCGTGTTGGGCAAACCCAACCCAACATTTATGGGAACAGGGATGGGCAGGAAATAGCCAATGACCAAAGCCACCCAGCACAGCTCTGGCCAGGGGGTAATTGCACAAATACAGATTTATCCCCTGCTGTGGGGTGACCGGGCTGGATCCATGGGCTGGAATTCACCGTGAGCTCTGTGAGACGCCGCAAAGAGCTCGGAGCGCCCGAGAGTCAACGCTTTCCATGGAAACAGCAGTTGCCAGGGAAAGCACTTAATGCACGCTACTTAAAGACCATAATTCCAGCCCCCTCATGTCCCCTGGGAGGGTTTGGAGCCCATGGAATGAAGGGTGTCTGTCCCTCTGTGGGCACAGGGGGTCTGCAAACCCCCAGCCCCATTGCTGGCCAGGCAACAACTGAGCCCTAAAGCAGCTCCAGCTGCTGTGGCACGCCTGTGGTGGCAGCCAGGATGTGTGGCCACCACAGCACCAGCTCTCCATGGGATGGAGCCTGGAGCAGCAGTCAGGGTTTCCTTTCCAAGCAGACTCCAGATAAACCTGGGCTCACCTCAGCAGTAACTTTAAACAAAAGCACAACTCTTGGGTTGCATTTAACTTGATGTTTTCTGTTTCAAATTCTGCTAATTAAGGTAGGACTGGAATGAAAAGGAGGGGAAAAAATGGAGCTTTTGAGCGTGAATCCTGAAACACAGGGACACTGTGGGTGCCACTGCCCAGGGGGAACGAGGGAGGGCACAAGCAGCCTGTGCAAAGGGACTGAGCAGCACTGAAAACTGACTTTGCTCCATCTCCTGGAAAACAGAAGCAGTTTCTGACAAGAACCAAAGATAAGGAACTCAACAGGAAAAGGCAAAAGCTGAATTAGCCTGAAGGATGGAGCTGCCAAAACTCTGGCAGTCCCTACACTGCTCATTGGTCCAGGAGAGTCCTTGGATGCTCTGCTGGTGCCTGGGCAGGTCCATTGTCTCTGGGACAAGCCATTTCACCCTGCTGCAGCCACCAGCAAACCTGTCCCAGACCTCCCCAAGGGCTTCCTGGCCTCTCCTGCAGTTTGCCGCAAGTTAAAGCATTAATTCTTTAATTAGCAAGTGGTTCAGCAAATCCATCACCCATTCCCTGAGCGCATTAAGAGGCATTTCACACACATCATCTGCAACCATCACCTTGTGCCAGCTCTGAATAATCATCCCCCAGGAAGGCTGGGTGCCTCAGTGTCCCCACACTTCTGGGGGACCAGAAGCTTTCACACCAGGAGCTTCCACACCTTCTGGTTGTTTCTTGGTGTCTCTGCTTCTCTCTCCATCCCACCCTGGGGCCTCCATGGGCACCCTGCCATGAGCTGATGGGGTGGAATGTCCCCAAGGCCATGCCACTGGCAGCTCTCCTTCCCTGAGAAGTTTTGCAGGGCTGTCCAGGGTTCTTCTCTTCCTCTCCCACCCCAAGGCCAGGAGGAGCAGTGGGTGGTTGCTCTCCTATGGCCCGGGTGACAATTTTAGGGCTCTGCAGCAAAAGGTTTTGTCCATGATGGAAGAGGATGAAGCTCTGAGACAGGGGAGAAAGCACAGGGAGGGGGCTCGCTGGCTGGTAGGACAAGGTGGGACATTCTGGGACATTCTGGGGCACCAGCTCACAGTAGGACAGTCAAGGATCCCGAGTCCTTAAAGCCAACACATTCCCAAAAAACACCAACCCTGCATCCCCGGGTTATTTGTCATGTGAACCCTAATTCTTAATGGATTGTGCCTTTAAACCATATTTTATGCTTTTGGAAAGCTGACTAATTCCTTATTAGATCCTTTGCCAGGATGCATTTACTCGATTCTGTCCTTAACAAAGCATGAAATAAAACACTCTGTAAAGCGACTCCTTAATGAGCCACTAAACACGCCGCACTTCGTAAAGGGCAAACGCATTCCAGGGACGGGGAGAGGGCTGGAGCAGGGGAGGGGCAGGCACAGGGCATCGGGGATCAATAAGGGCTTATTCCACATTATCAGAAAGAGAATTGATTGTGGATTTCAGCTCCTGATTGATCACCATCCCCAAACCTCCCTCCCCATGGAGCTCGGTGCTGCCCCACAGCCCCCACAGCCCTGGAGCCTGGAGCCCTTTTGGGAAGCAGAACTGAATATTCCCATCCTTAAGGAAGGACTGCAGTGGGTTTCCGTGTTTGCAGGGCCAGGGTGGGATTTGGTGAGATCCTTTCCACTGTTGTGGATTCCAACAGCCATTCCACCACCTCCAAGGCCCATGGGGTGATCGTGGCCACACAGGACCCTCCTCAGCTGCCAAAATCCATCCTGCTCTGCACAAGTGATCAACCCAGAGCTGCTGGAAGAGAAATGGTCACGTTTGACCTTGATCTAATCTGGAAATAGGAAATAAACACTATTGAGATGCACAAGGGGTTTGTCATGTATCTGATCAGGAGCTCTCCAAGGGCAGTTTGGCACTGGAAAGCCTTCTCCAAACCCATGTGTGAAAAAAATGTATTTTATGATTGGCTTTTTGCAAATATTAAAAAGAATATTCTATGTGTTACGTTAGAAAGTTATGCTGTATTAATTTTCTCAAGCAACATGTTAAATATAGTTTTAGGTTATAACATAATGTTAAAATAAAAACTATGCTGTGTAAGATACTTTTTTTAAAGAAAGGACTTGCACTGAGATAGCAGCCACAGGACACCTAAATCTTTCAGAGAGAAAGAATTTATTGCTCTCTTATCAGAAGAAACTAACTTCTTCCTGCCTTGCTGGGCCATGAAGAGTTATTAGGATTAAGAGGAAGAAGTTGACACTGACCAGACAGAATCCTGTGTTTGAATGGAATTTATGCATCATGTATAAGATGTATAAATATGCAACAGGCTATTGTTTTTAAGGGTTAATCCTCTGTTAACATGGGTCCTTTTTCAGCCTTATTTTGCCCAGAAAAAGGTACCTGGACCGTCCATAACTCTTTGTTTTTTATTGTCTCATATTGTGCTATCCAAATTATCCAAATTATTATTACTCTAATGATATTGCTATTTTTATAACAATTTCATTAGTAGTAAACTTTTTATTTTTTTATTTTTATTATTATTTTAGTAGTAGTAATATTATTTATATTATATTATATTATATTATATTATATTATATTATATTATATTATATTATATTATATTATAATTTTAGTAGTAGTAATATTATTTATATTATATTATATTATATTATATTATATTATATTATATTATATTGTTATAATAAATATTATAGTAAAATAAAAATAAATAATGTTACTACTACTAAAATATAATTACAATAATATCAATTATATATATTAATAATTATAATATTATAATTATAATAGTATTATAATATTATAGCATTTATTGTTAGTAATATTGTATTATTAGTAAACATTTAAAATTTAACAAAAACCAAGTGATTTGTGTTTTTCACACATGGAAACCTCGGTGGTGACCCTGCAGCCCTCGCTGCCCCCGAGGGTGGCACAGGGGGCTCTGTGCCCTGCCCGTGGGCACAGCAGCTGCTCCTGCAGGATGGGCCAGGCAGGGCCAGGACAGTTTGGAGCACACAGTGACCTTATCAGAGAAGGACAGCTGGTCTCCAGGCCTATTCTGGGCCGTGCCTGGGTGTGTGCAAACCCTGCAGGAAGCTGGGCTCCGGGGAGGGAGGATGTCTCCATCAGCCCCCACAGTTTATACTTAGCCGAGGAGGAAGTGCCGGTGCCGAGCCTGGGCTGTGTGTGGGAGCTGCCAGAGGGGCACAGACCCATCCCAGAGCTGGGCTGGTGGCACCAGGCTCTCCAGGGCACCAGGTGATCAAGGAATTAATGCTTTAACTTGTGGCAAGCAGCAGGAGAGACCCAACAGCAGGACAGGAGGGGTGGCAGGGCAGCAGCTCCTGGAGCATCTCCTCTCACACAGACACCGCACTGGGTGTTGGCAGGGTACCAACACACATCCACCCCAGCAGCAACAGCACAGAGGCACCTAATCCTCCTCCCCAGCCCCAAAATCTCCTCCCCAGCCCCAAAATCCTCTCCCCAGCTCCAAAGCTTCATCCCCATGCGAGAGTGTCCCCAGTACCCACAGCCGGGCCCACGTCCCGTGGCCAACACGCGGCTGCGGCTCCGGTGGCACCAGGAGAATCTGATTGCCAAGATACCTCAGCCAGAGGGGTTTAGAGGAATTAGAGAGCTGCAAATGCCTGATAAAAGGCTGCTGGAATTATCACAAAGGCCTCGTCTCGCTGCTGTGCTCCCGAAAGAGCCGAAGCAGGAGTAGCTCTATCGCAGCTCCCGTTACTAATGCCGATGGTATCGCCCTGAGCGCTCGCTCCAGGGAGGGCAGCAGGATTGCTCTGGCTCAGGAATCACTGTCCAGAAGGGTTTAGGATCTGATTGTAGCAGAAATGAGTAAAGCTGATCCAGGCACTATTAGTGGTGGTGTTCAGCTCTGCCTGTGTGACGGGCTCAGGTGCATTCAGGGGTGATGGGCTGGGGTAATCCTGCCCAGAGATGCTGCTGGCATCATATCCAAGGCCTTGTGGGGAGCTGGGATTTATCCCGCACTGCCCAGCACCATCTGCATGCAGGCTAGGCCCCTGGAATTCCCCATTACCACATGGTTGATGCAGGAGGGTTGGCAGGAGCTGCCATGCACCTCTGTGGAGCAATGGGATCACAATGAGTTCATCCAGATCTTGGATAAATCAGGGAGGTCAAGGCCGGGTCTTGGTGTGTCACATCTTTTATGAAAAATCCTTTCTTTAGGATTTTTTCCTCCTGAGAATCTGGGAGGCCTCAGGAACAAAATGTAAACAATGGTTATCTGCTGCTGTGGAATGCAACAGGTGCATCTGTGATTGGTCTCATGTGGTTGTTTCTAATTAATGGCCAATCACAGTCAGCTGGCTCAGACTCTCAGTCCAAGCCACAAGCCTTTATCATTTTTTCTTTTTCTATTCTTAGCTATCCTGATGAAATCCTTTCTTCTATTCTTTTAGTACAGTTTTAATATAATCTATATCATAAAATAATAAATCAAGCCTTGTGAAACATGGAGTCAAGATCCTCATCTCTTCCCTCATCCTAAGACCCCTGTGAACATGGTCACACTGGTGTAATCTTTCATCACTGGGGGGCTGGGGGCTGAGAAGGGGCACCCTGGGCATCTTCTGCCCTCACACCTCTTCTCATGTTGACTTCCAGTGTGTACAACACACATTTCACCCTGAGGGAGGAAAACAGAGGGTTTGGGTGGGAAGGGACTACTGAGACAAAGCAGGCTGTCTCCATCAAAACATTCGGCTGTGATTGGTTTGCTTTCAGATTTTAAATGCTTTTGCCCTTGAATCTTGAAGAGCAGAAAACCCTTAATTGAAACAATCTTTCATTCCCCAAACGTCCCCGCAGGTGGATGCAGCCTCTCCCTCCAAGCAGCGAATCCCAGCTTTTCCTGCAGTTACAGCTCCAGCACATCGACTTTTTCCAACAGGAAAGGAAAAAAAAAAAAAACCTACACATTTTCCTCAAGAGCATCCTGCCAGCTCCCCCTCTAAGCAAATACAAGCGTAGCAATGCGATGTGGGTGTCATGCCCGTGGGAGCTCCGGGAGCGCAGCCGGGGCCGGAGCCGCTCTCCCAGCAAAGGCGAGACGGGGACGGGAGCGTTAAAAACAGGTTAGAAACTGTTGGGAAACAGCTGATAGATCGTTAGGCATGTGCTGTTGGTTGGGTTGTTATATTGTAAAAGGGGGCTTAAAAGAGTGGCTGTCACTATGGTATTTTAATTTATTTATAATCCGTCACCAGGATTTTTTTTCCTCCTGGGAAGATGGGAAGTCTCAGCTTCTCCCTGTTTTGCTGCTTTGGAATGTGGTTTGGAGAATTATTTACCCAGCATGTGAATTGGTTTCAATTAATGGCCAATCACATTCCACCTGTGTCAAGACTCTCTGGTCAGCCACAGGTTTTTATTGTCATTTTTGTCCAGGCTTCTGATGTATATCTTCCCTTTCTTTAGTATAGTTTTAACAATAATATAATATGATGTAATAAATAAAAAAGATATAATATCATATAATAAAATAATAAATCAGCCTTCTGAGAACTTGGACCCAAATTCTCATCTCACCTCATCCTGTGGACCCATTGTTACAAAAATTAATCCACAAACATCAGAGGTTTATGTACAAAAAAGAGCAGCCCTTTTTGGCTTTATTCCAATAAAGGGAGAGGCCATGGGCATTCCCCTGGGATCTGTCCAATTTTTGGAGGACACAGCCTATTTTTTATCCCAATTTCCCAGCCACATTTCCCTTCTCTCTTTCCCCATTGACCGAGGTACTTGAGAGGTACAGACTTCCCAAAACACCTGATACCAAAGATTTCCCTCTAATGTATAACCCTCCTTTTTAATTTTTAATTATTATGGAATTTAGGAGTTTTTCTTCCCCATTGTTTCTTTCATCTTTCAATGCCCAATTTCATTTGCCAGCAAACCTCAAGTTTATTTGTAAAGGCAAATATCTTTTTCCATTCATCAATCAGTGGAACCCTTCCCATTGTTTCTTTCATCTCCCAGTGCTGGTTTTATCTACCAGCAGACCCACAGCTTGTTTGGAAAGACAAATCTGCTATTCCTCTCACCATCAACACCCCAACAGGTATTTATAAGAAACAGGGAACTCAACACACCATAACACACCTGAGGAAATTGCACCACGAGCCAGCCTGGACAGAACTGTCATGGGCCAATCAAGCACCTTTAAACCTTCACGCAAATGAAGGATCCAAAAAGAAACCAATCCAAAGGGACAAAAAACAGGATAAAAAGGGACTTCTGACCCACTGAATCTGTGAATCAAGAAGCTCCAGCGCTGCAGCATCCTCGAGGGAACGCTCCTTCTCTGCACCCTTGCTTTAGGCCTTTCTTTTTCTTACAATAAATGCTGAAATCGCTTTAGCACCAGGAGCCTGCTCTGGTTTTTAACAGGAGGGCTGTGGATGGATTGCTGCTGAATGTTCCCCTTGTTGTGGGAGAAAAGAGAGCTGCTCCCCGCTCTGGCACGAAGATGAAGGAGAGGTGCCTGTCCCAGTGCAGGTGACAGCCTGGAAATGCTGGGAGCCTCCAGACTCCAAAGGGAAAACCTGGACTGTTCCATGGAGTAATTCATAGAAGGAAAAAGATGCCCAGGTTTTGTTCAGGAAGACAGTGCACCAGAGGCCAAGAAAGTTTGGAGCTGCTTTCCTCCCATCCCAGGGGACACCTGGCTGTCCCTCCTGGGCTGTCCCTTTGTGCCCAGGACAGGTGTGACCAACAGCTCGTGGAATTGCTGCTGCTCTGCACTCAGGCTGGGAATGCAGCTGGGATTCCTGGGGCAGAAGGAGGTCAGGATGCTTTTCTTTCTTATTCCCATGAATTTCCCAATGCCACAGAGACTCCTGTGGCCCTGGGGAGTTGTGGATCTGCTTTAAAATGCTGTTAAAAATTGCCCATGTGCAGGGGTTTATTTATGCTCACAGGACTGTGGTCTGAATATTTCATTTTAAAATTTACATCTGTGTCACTCGAGATGCTCAAATAAGGTTGCCATGGAAACCCCTCATTACTGGGTGAGTGAGGATGCTGGCAGTGGTCCCCAGCTTGAGGAGCCATGGCCAGGAAGGACCAGGCTCTGCTCCCACTGCCCACCCAGCTCCTGCTCCCAGCAGCAAACCCATCTCTGCTGGGCAGGGCAGAGAGGAGAGAATCATGGAATCACCAAATTCTGGAGTGGTTTGAGCTGGAAATGACCTCAAATATCACGTCATCCACCCCCTGTGCCATGGCAGGGTCACCAACAAATAAACTGAGTCGCTCCAAGCCCTGTCCAGCCTGGCCCTGGGCACTTCCAGGGATGGGAGGGAGGATTTTCACCAGCTCCAGCTGCCCTGAGGGGCTCAGGGACCTGCTGTGCTGGCAGGGGACACAGAGCTGGGACATGGTCTGGGGGACACCACACACCCACACCCACACTTGCTCCCAGCCCTGGGATGAGATGGGAAAGGCTCCTGGTCCAGGTGGGAGCAGGGGGTTTGGGCTCCACATGGACACTGCTGCATCTGGGAGCAATATTCCAACAGCCAAACCCTCCTGGAAAGCTGCTTTAGTGGAAAATCCACCCTGTTTGTGCCTGACTGGAGAACCCACGCTGCCCGTGCCTGGCTGGCTGGGCTGGGGAGCAAGGGCAGCACAAGGAATTCAGGAATTGAACTCACAGAGCTCTCCCCCCTCTGCCGGTGCTCCCGAGGAGCTGTGAATGCTCCAACGATCCTCACAGCCCTGACAATGCTGGGAAATTACACACTCCTCCGAGCTAGGAGGAAAATGGATTTTCCTCCCCGCTGCTGCTCCACGGAGCTGGAATCAATGAGACTTTGGCTCCCAGGTGTCTGTTCTGGCCATGCCACCTCCTCACCTGTGGCTTTGGGGCATGTGACAGCAGTCACAGGGGTCTCAGGATGAGGGAGGAGATGAGGATCTGACTCCATGTTTCAGAAGGCTTGATTTATTATTTTATGATATATATTATATTAAAACTATAGTAAAAGAATAGATTAAAAGATTTCATCAGAAGGCTGGCTAAGAATAGAATAGCAAAGAATGATAACAAAGGCTTGTGTCTTGGACAGAGAGTCTGAGCCAGCTCGCTGTGATTGGCCATTAATCAGAAACAACCAACATGGACCAGTCACAGATGCACCTGTTGCATTCCACAGCAGCAGATAATCAATGTTTACATTTTGTTCCTGAGGCCTCCCAGCTTCTCAGGAGGAAAAATCCTAAGGAAAGGATTTTCATAAAAGACGTCTGCGACAGGGGCACCTGCCCATGGTACCCAGGCTCCACAGACCCTGTGTGACATTTCACTGCAGCATCACCCCCAGCGTGGCCCAAATCCCCAGGGATGAGCCCAGCTCAGCTGGGAATTGCCCAGCTCCTTCCCCAAGGAATGTGGGAGGAGCAGCAGCAGAGGAAGAGGAATTGAAGAGGTTCTCCAGCTATGGAGGAATCAGGAGATTTGAAGCATCTCTGTCCCACTGTGTCCCCAGCTCATGGAAAACAGGAATTATCCTGATATTCCTGACCAGCAGGGAGCAGGGCAGCAAAGCCATTAGGAAGAGAGGAACTGTGATGCAGGTGATAATTTGGGTTTATCACAGGTTTTTATGACACCAAGTGTAAGAAAGGCACATCTGCAGACAGACCCAGCTGAAAGGAATTAGCAGGCTGGGTTCAAGGGGGAATTCATTTTTTTGGAAGTTCATTAGGAAAGAACTTTAAAGATCATCCAGTCCCACCTCTGCCATGGGCAGGGACACCTTCCACTGTCCCAGGTTGCTCCAAGTTCCTTCCAGCCTGGCCTGGGACATTTCCAGGGATCCAGGGGCAGCCAGAGGGATGGAGGAGCAGAAGCAAATCCCTCCTGTGCCTCTCCTGGGCTCCCCAGCTGGAATGTTCACTGCTCAGGGCCCACCTGGGGAGAGGAAATCGAGTGTTTTGGCAGCTTTTCAGGCTCAAAATTGAAGAGGGGGAAGAGAAGCTCCTTCTTTCTTCACCAATCATCCAGCCCAGCCGTCTACATCAGGGCATAAAATTAAATGGGTTCCTAAAGAGAGAGTATATTTAGCTACAAAACCCCGTTCTAGTCAGCTCTCTGCAGCTCAAATAATTAATCTCCCATCACTGTTAAGATGCAGCGGAGCAGATCTGGAGAAGTGAGTGCTGGGATTAACCCTTTGGGAGCAGGTTAGCCCTGGGAGAGCAGCTCCTGCTGCCATGCCAGGGGAAATCCTGGGAAATCCTGGGGGTCCTGCCAGGCTGGCTCTGCTTTGCTGTGTCCCCTGCCCTTGTATTTGCAGGGATCACAATGGCAGGCAGGAAGGAATGATGAATCTGACTCCATCTCCTCAGAAATATTATATTATATTATATTATATTATATTATATTATATTATATTATATTATATTATATTATATTATATTATATTATATTATATTATATTATATTATATTATATTATATTATATTATATTATATTATATTATATTATATTATATTATATTATATTATATTATATTATATTATATTATATTATATTATATTATATCATATCATATCATATCATATTATATTATATTATATTATATTGAAAGGATACTGAATGCTAAAAAGATAATAACAAAAACTCCTGACTCTCTCCAGAGTCCTGACACAGCTTGGCCCCAATTGGCCAAAGAGTGAAACCAACTCAAACCAGAATCCAATTAAACAATCACCTGTGGGTAAACAATCTCCAAACACATTTTACATGAGCAAAACACAGGAGAAGCAAATGAGATAAGAATTGTTTCCCTTTTCTCTGAGGCTTCTCAGATTCCCAGGAGAAAAACTCTGGGTGAAGGAATTTTTTTCAGAGGATGTGAATGCCAAGGGATGCTTGGCAGAGGTGCTGTGCCCTGGCACTGCCTCTGGGTGATGGAGGGGACCCAGGAGGGATGCAGGAGCCCTGGCAGGGATGCAGCAGTGGGCTCATCCAAAATCCCTGCTTCTGGGGGCACTGGGAAGCACTTTCTGGACACACAGCCCTGAAACATCTGCAGAGACAAAGTTTAGCCTGGTTACAATCACTGACTGTTCCTGTCTGGCCACAACACATTCCCACTCCCAGGCAGTCACATCCATGGGATATGTGACCATTCCCAACCTCCCCTGCTGTCCCAGCTGTCTGCAGAGCTGGGTTTGGTTGGATTGGCACTCCACTGGAAATACGAGGTGACAATGTGATGTTCCAGGTGACAATGTGACATTTGAGGTGCAGGTGAGCAGAGCAGCATCACAGCCCAGCTCTCCCTGCCTGGGGCAGCTGCAGGATTCAGCTCCTGCCTGAGCTCCCCTGTCGCAGACATCTTTTATGAAAAACCCTTTCCTTAGGATTTTTCCTCCTGAGAAGCTGAGAAGCCTCAGGAACAAAATGTAAACATTGATTATCTGCTGCTGTGGAATGCAATGGGTGCATCTGTGATTGGTCTCATGTTGGTTGTTTCTAATTAATGGCCAATCACAGTCAGCTGGCTCAGACACAGAGCCTGAGCCACAAGCCTTTGTTATCATTCTTTTCTATTCTTAGCCAGCCTTCTGATGAAACCTTTTCTTCTATTCTTTTAGCATAGTTTTAATATAATATATATCATAAAATAATAAATCAGCCTTCTGAAACATGGAGTCAGATCCTCATCTCTTCCCTCATCCTCAAACCCCTGTGAACACCATCACACTCCCCCTGCAGCAGCTGAGGGAGAGCTGAGCTGCCTCTGCTAAATCTGTTTGGCAGCTCTTTATATTTCTTTCACAGGATGTAACAGGAATCACAGCGTGGCTCCAGTCCAGACTCTGAGACAGGAGCAGGGGCTGGCAGCACCTCGGGGCTGTCACTTGTCCCCTGTGGCCTCAGCTCTGCTGCCCATGGCTGCTCACCTCTGTGGGTTTGCCCAGAGATGCCCCAAAAGATTTTATTTTGGTGTTTTTGAGTTGCCCTGGGGCATCTCAAGGTAAGATTTGAAGCCCATCAGGTCCTGGCCACTTTGCCAAGGTGGAGATGTGCCTCAGAGCAGTGAGGGTGGCACAGGTGACACCGGGCACAGGGCACACACGGAGTTTTCTGCTCTCTCCATGCCTCCCCTGGGCTGTTCCCACCACGGGATGCAGCTGCTGGGATCACATAGAGGGGATGGATCAGTCTGGGGGTTCCCCAGGCTGTGCCTCACCCCCTGCACCTCCCAGCCCCTGTGCTGGGCCCGTTTATCCCTCCTGGGCACCGAGAGGGCTCAGGACAGGCACTGGGATCGGTGTGTCCCAGCTTGCAGGGGGAATCTTCTTTCTTGATTTTCTTTGCATTTTCTCCCTTCAGATTTCACATTTGCTCACTGCTGATTGTGTGATGTCAGTCACTCCCTTTCCTATTACTACCATTTTTAGGTGTTTTAGAAGATTTTTCAGTGTTTCCATGTTCCCTCTGGGCTAGCTCCCAAAGGATCAGGGGTGAGACTACAACCTGGTTTGCTGGTGTGACACGCCATCCCCGTTCTGTGATCCCAGCCTTAAGGATCTTAATTAGTTTGTGGTCTGCTCGGTCATAATTTGGGCTGAACTCTGACAAATCAACCTCTCCTTGTGGAATTACTGCAAGAACCCCTTTTTCTGAAATCCCTTCTGCTGCTTTATCAGCAAAGCCATTTCCCAATTTCCCCTTTTTGGCCACGTAGGAACCGTGCAGGACCTGCTGCTGCCTGGTGCCCTTGAAAGGACCCTGCTGCCTGCTCTGAAACGCTGCAGCTCCAGTGCCTAATGACTCCTGACAGCTGGGGAGGGGCCCTGCTGCTGGCAATGGGGAAGGCAGGGCCAGGCAGGGTTACTGATGGCTCTGCTTATCACGGTTATTGGGCTCCATCGATCACCGAGGCTGCCAGGAGCCGGGGCACAGCCCAGCATCCCCCATTCCCATCCCTGCTGCCATCCCTGGGCCCTGGCACAGCTCAGAACTGCCCAGGATGGGGCACACCGGGCTCCCAAATGCTCCTCCACAGCCTGGAGTGGTGCCAGGTGTGATCAGAGAGAGAATCCAGAACGGTTTGGGTTGGATGGATCGTAAATCCATCCAGCTCCTCCCCTTGCACCTTGCACAGGCCAGGCTGCTCCCAGCCCCATCCAGGCTGTCACCCCCTCCTTTCCTTGGGTTTTCCTTCTAAAAGAGCAATATCCTGCATTTCATTAGCAATATCCTGCATTTCATTAGCAATATCCTGCATTTCATTGCTGGATCCTTTTCAAGTCAGGCCAGTTTTAGGGGGTGGCAGCAGAGCAGCTCCTCTGGCACATCCTGCAAGTGGGAACTGCAACCCCCAGCACATCCAGCCCTCAGCTGTGCCCTGCACTGGCTCATCCTTCAGAAACAAACCCCTTTTCAGACAAAACATGGCTGAAATTCAATTTTTTTAACTGTTTAAAATTTTTGTCATTAAAACCAGAGCTGTTCTGGGGGCAGAGCAGCACTTTGGGGCTGGCACAGGCTTCACCCCCTCCATGTCCCAGACCCTGAGCCCATTCCTGGGCTGCTGCTGGTGCTGCCCAGCCCTCCCCTCATTCCCAGTGACTCTGGTTTTTATAGAATTAATTGTCAGCTGTATCAGCCATCAGTGATTTGTGTTTTAAAGATGTCCTGGCAGAACTAATTCCATCACTGCACGATGCTGTGCTGGATGATGATAACCCATGTACAGCTTCTCCCACAGAGCCTCATGACGAGCTGCTGCACTTTATTTTAATTAATACAGATAGCAAATGTGTTTTCATTAGCCATCAGAATGTCAGGAGAGAGGCAGGGTCCTGCTGCATGGTGAGGAGCAGCTTTGGTCCTGGGTGCTGGGGCTGCTGCTCCAGACACCTTTACATCCTCCTGCATCCCTACTCATCCTCCTGCATCATTCCACATCCTCCTGCATCCTTCCAGATCCATCTGCATCCCTCCACATCCATCTGCATCTTCCACATCTATCGGCATCCTTCCTCATCCTCCTGCACCCCTCCTCATCCTCCTCCATCTCTCCACATCCTCCTGCATCCATCTCCATCCATCTGCATCCTTCCTCATCCTCCTGCATCATTCCACATCCCCCCACATCCTTCCAGATCCAGCTACATCCATCTGCATCCCTCCTCATCCTCCTGCATCCCTCCTCATCCTCCTGCATCCCTCCTCATCCTCCTGCATCCTTCCTCATCCTCCTGTGTCCCTTCTCATGCTCCTCCATCCCTCCTCATCCATCTGCATCCCTCCTCATCCTCCTGCATCCCTCCTCATCCATCTGCATCCCTCCTCGTCCTCCTGCATCCTTCCAGATCCAACTACATCCATCTGCATCCACCTTCATCCCTCCTCATCCATCTGCATCTCTCCTCATCCTCCTCCATCCCTCCTCATCCTCCTTCATCCCTCCTCATCCTCCTGCATCCCTCCACATCCATCTTCATCCCTCCTCATCCTCAGGCAGAGTTTCCTCCCAGTCCAGTATGGGTGGCACCATCAACCCCTGAAAACCAGGGTTTTTTTTTGGGGGGGGATTCAAAGCTGATTTAGCCCTGCTGCTCCATGCTCCCATCCAAAGCTCTCCTCCCTCCCCAGCACAGGAGGACACACAATTACCAGGCATGTTCATAATTTCTCAGATTCAGAACAATTAAGCTGGCTCCCTGACGAAAGCAGCTCCTTGTTCCCCGGGGAAGGAACAGCCTCCCTTGACCTCAGCTCCATTATTCTGTTTGATTGATCTGAATTCCATCAGAAAGGATAATGACAGGCTGTGCTGGGGGTGCAGGAACACTGGGAGCAGAGAGGACAATGCTTGGCTGAGGGCTGCTGTGCCCAGATGGTGATTGGGACACCCAGACCCCTCTCTGTGCCCACTGCAGCACCCACAAAACCCCTGCATTCCCCAAAACTGAGGAATAGAAGGCTAAAAGGAGATCATCAACAAGCAAAGAGGACTTGGTGAGCTGCTCTGTAATGAATGTTCCTCCTGTGTCACCTTCCCCTGTGCCCATGGGGCGTTGCTGCCACCACCTCCACCTTGGGAACAGCTCCAGGATGCTGATGGAAAGGCATCACCCTTGTAAGGCAATGTCACCTTCCTCTACCCCCAAAAACTCCCTAAACATCAACACCAGAAACCCATGGAAGGGGTGGGCTGGCTGTTCCTGAAGCACAGCTGGGCTGAGCTAAGGGAAAGCCCTTAAATCTCACCCCTGGAGGGTGGTTGGTACCCCCAGCTCTGCCTCAGGGGACAGGCTGAACCTGCTGCAGAGCATTCTTGGGCAGCTCTTTGCTCTGCTGTGGCTCCTGGCTGGGCAGATTTCCTCCTGATGTTATTTCTGACCCGCCCTGGTGATGGGGAGATGTGGTGAGAGGAAGGACCTGGCTCTTCTCCCCAGCAGGTAATGAATTGGCCAATTACACAAACGCCTGTGCCACCCGCCTGGGACGAGGGGATTGTCACTGCTGCCGTTGTTTATGCTCCTGGAGGGTAATCATAATTTTTAATGTCCTTTTGATAGCAGTGTAGTGTGATTAAAACAGGCACATCTGAGACATAAATCTGGGTTTAAGCACTGCCTTTTTGACACACGATGCTGAGCACTCAGGGATGGGGCTGGAGGGTTCCTGGGCTGTGCCACCAACCAAACCATGGTCACATCCTGCCCTGGGTGCTGGGCAGGAGCCCTGAGGGGCAGCAGAGCCTGCTTGGAGCAGCAGCTGGATGGAGGCAGGAGGCCCCAGGCCGAGGCTGCTGGCTCAAGATAAACACAACACCTGATTTTCTATGAGCAGCAGGATGCCAACATAAACCTGGATTTTCCACGAGAGAAAGCTCTGGGCTGTAGCTGGGGGACCGAGGAAGGAATTTTCAGAGCTGACCCCCTGTTTGAGGTGAGTGGCTCTGGGCAGGCTCCTGCCCCTGCTGCTCACTCGGGTTTCTGGTTTGGAGCAGAGATGTAACACTGCATAATTTAACAAAGATTCTCCTCCTGAGGCTGGTTTGGTGCATGTGGATGGAAATGTGGAGAAATCCAGCCCTCCCCTATGGAAGCTGGAGTGGATACCTGAGCCACTGAAGGAGATGGTGAATGTGTGACTCAATTCAGGTTGTGCCCTTGGGGGGACAATGAGTCACAATCACTCCGTGGGTGCAGGGCTGGAGCCCCTCTGCCATGGAGCCAGGCTGGGGGAGCTGGGGGTGCTCATCTGGACAGGAGAAGGCTCCAGGGAGAGCTCAGAGCCCCTTCCAGTGCCTAAAGGGGCTCCAGGAGAGCTGGAGAGGGGCTGGGGTCAAGGATGGAGTGACAGGATACAGGGAATGGTTTCCCACTGCCAGAGGGCGGGGATGGATGGGATTTTGGGAAGGAACTGTTCCCTGTGAGGGTGGCGAGGCCCTGGAAGTTGTGACTGTCTCATCCCTGGAACTGTCCAAGGTCAGGTTGGACAGGGCTTGGAGCAACCTGGGACAGTGGAAGGTGTGGAATGAGATGAGTCCATGGCAGGGGGTGGACTGGATGAACTTCAAGACCCTTTCCAACCCAAACCATTCCATGATTCCGTTCTGAGCTCTAGCAGAGCTGCCCAGAATACAGGGATGGGTCCAAGGGGGAGCAGAACCTGGTGATGCTGGGGAACAACTGCAGGGCAGGCCCCTTCCCCTTTCCCTTTCCCTTCCCCTTCCCCATCCCCAATTGCTGCAGATGAGCCCCGCTGTAGGAACGGAACCACCCTCAAATTCACATCTTGCCAAAGACGTTCTGCAGCGGAAAAACTGAAAATCTCTTCCCCTGGGGAGCAGCAAGGACCCTTGCTTTGCTACACCCTTCCCTCCCTACCTTTCCTAATGAATTCCAGGAAAGCCTCAATGCATTCCTAAATGGGAACACAGCCTGTGTCCTTCACAGCCATCTCCACAACAAAGCCATCTCTGCCGCTGGCAGCCGCGGGAGCTGGAAACAAAAGCTGAAAAGGAGCCTTTCTACTTGTGATTAGAAAGCTTGAGAAGTTTGGCTTTTACTGGTTGTTGCCTCGCTGATTTCATCTCCGTGGCAGCTCGGAGCCCCTCGGGGGACAGCAGAGCATCCCCATCCCGCTGGGAGATGCAGGAATTGGGGGTTTCTGTGCCTTTAGGGTGCTGTGCTCGGTCCCTAAGGAAGGAGCAGCACCAGCAGGTGCCAGAGTTTGGTTTCCCCAAGAAAGGAGCACAGCACCAGCAGCATCGCTCTGTGCCTGATCCCTGCAACCAAATGGCCCCAAAAGTGGCAGTTCTTATCCCAAATCCATCCCCCAGCCACATCCATCCTGGAGGGGACGCTCACCCCCCACAGGACTACTCCAGCAGCAAGGGGTGCGGAGGAACAGTATGAAATTATTATTTTTCTTTTGTATTTTGTCTCTACAAAGGACTAGATGAGGAAGAGCGATTATCGGGGAGGTTTTCTTCGGGGGAAATTCTGGCACAAAGACAAACTGCAATATCTCAGTGCAGGCTGGGCTGGGCGCTGAGTCTTGGATAAAAATAAAGCAGGAGGCGGCAGCACCTTCCCGATGACATTAACTCCATTCATCTCCCGCCGCCGCCAGCGTGCTCAGGCATCGGGAGTTACGTTTTCCTCCACTATTTCTCAAATATATTTATGCTGGGAGATGTTTGTGGAGGTACATCCTGTGCCTGGGGCAGAGGATTAATTCCAAACTGTCACCTCGCTTTTTCTGATGGGTTTGTAAATTCTGCTCCCGTTGATTTGCACTCGCAGTAAATTGATAAAATCCTCTTTCCGAAAAACACCTAATTCACCATTTAGGGCTCACCAGGGTTTTAGACCTCATTGGCTCGCACATTTATGTAAATATAGTGTCCAGCAGCAATTTAAAAACTGCTGCGTGGATAATGGGGATGGATAAGGAGTGAAGGGAGACACATTGTCTGGTGGGGGCTGTGTGCCCTGGAAAGGAGCCTTTCCTTCCCTTGGGGCTCCAGATTTTGGGATGGATTTGCTCTGGGTGGCTGCTTTGGGCAGCCTTGCTCCAGAATCTACACCAGAACAGATTAACCCTGACAGTGCTGGGAATAGTCTGAGCTCTCCAAGGATGTCGTTGGATGTGTCCAAGAGGACTTTGCCAAGAAAAAAGGAGTTTGCCGCTTCTCCTGCAGTGGGCAGGGATGTGCTGGGAGCACTGGGAGCTCTCAGGGCTCATGCCAGAGTGGTCTGTCAGTTTAGGGAACTTGGTATCTTTGCAAATGGAAGTTCAGGACTGTCAGGAAAAGCCTGTTTTTTTTTTTTAACTGAAATTGCATTTAAATCAGCATCAGGAGATGCAAGCCCCGTTCCTGTGCAGCCCCATCAACATGGAGGAGATGCAGGGTGGCAGAGGGGACATCAGCAGCCATGTCCTCAGCACTGTCCCCCAGCCACCACTCTGCCCGCGATGAAGCATCTCATCCACAAAATGTTGCCATGCTCCATTAATCCACCCAAAAACGTCAGATGGAGATTCTCTCTTGAATTTTAAATATTTCCAGCCATTCCGACTGGCTCGGAGGCTGCCCCGAAATGACTGCTTTCCAGAACATTCCCTCATTTCCCCTTGCTGTTCCTGAACCTCCTCCCTGCCGTCCCCATCCCCTGTGGCTCTTCCCTCGCCCTTGGGATGCAGCACATCCCTGAGTGACCCCGTTTGGTGTGGTCCCCCTGCATTGCCACCCTCCCTGGGGTGCTCCTGGCCCCCTCAGCTGCTGCTTTTGGCACATCCCAGCCCTGTGTGCAAGACAGAGAGAGCCGGGGCCGAGAGTGAGGATCCTCCTTGCCGAGCAGATGACGCCGCTCTGGGATCCATCCCACAGCTATCCCTTCTGTCGCGCTCGAGTTTTTTGGATGCCTTTGCGTTTGGCACCAAATCTCCTTCCTAGACTGAAGCTTTGCACTTGGAATGGTGCCTTGGGAGCCGGGGCTGAGTGTCCAGGCTGCTCATCCCATCCCTTCCTGCACCGCCAGCAGCTTGCACTGAGCTTCCATCGAGTCTCCTTGCACCTTCCTGCTGCAGCCATCTGTCCTGGGGTGCCAGTGCCTTCTCCTCACCCCCATGGAGCAGGCACAGAGCCAGGCTCCTGCCCAGCCTCCTGGGCCCTCTGGGGGTTGGAAATTTACTGCAGTCCATGGTTTTCTGGGGCCAGGAAAAGGGAGAAAGTTCTGGACAAATCCGTGCTTGCCCCTGCTGGAGGCAGAGCTGGGGATGCAGGCAGAGCCTCCTCTCTGTGCATCAGGAGAGCACCAGGCTCAGGCAGTGCTCAGGGCTGGTCAGCTGCTGCTTTGGCCTCCTCCCAGAGAAAGGAAAAGGAAGAAAAAGGAATAAAAGAGATGTCTGAGTCGGGGCCATGCCCTGGGAGCGGGGCCAGCTGCAGCTGCACCACTGGTGGGAGCTCCAGCAAGCAAAAAGATGGAAGAGAGGGGAAATCAGCTCCTCAGCACCCTGGGAACACCATCCTGCCCTGAGTAGGGACAGCCCTGAGCCACCGTGGGACAGAGCACTGCAGCACAGGGTTCCCAACCCAGGAAAGCTGGATCCAGGTGCCCCTGCTCGCTCCCCAGGAGCAGAATCAGGGATCCAGCCCAGAATTTGGAACTCAGTGCAGCTGTGGCAGTGTGACACTCCCTCCCTGCAGCACCCTTCAAAGGGCTCCTCCTTATCTCACAGCAGTGACACCCAACAATGACACCAGGACAAGGAGTGGTGACTTCTTCACAATGCCAGAGGAAAGCTCCCCACCAGCCACAGCCTCCACTTGTACAGCTCCTGGCAGATCCTCCCTGACATCCCCTGGTTTCTGGGGGGTCCTGGGGCTGACCCAGGTCATATGCACTGCTCAAGAATCCCCCAAACTCAGGGACCAGGGGTGTAGATCAAGGCAGAGATAACCAACACTTGCACTTGGTTCTGAGCCAGTGCCAGGGCTCTGCAGGGCACCCACAGCTCATCCCTCTCTGGGGTGGAAGATGAGCATCCCCTGCTCCCAGCTTTGCCCTTCAGCCCCAGATTCCTGTTGGCTCCTCCAGCAACCCAGCTCATGGTTCTCCTCTGATTCTGGAAATCCTTACTGATGAAATCCAAGATGTAACAGAGCTGAGCAGCAGAGATTCATTTGTTTCCCATCTTCCCAACAGCACAGTTGACCCTGTGGATGTGCTGGGTTGGCACTGGATGGATCCTGAGTGCCCACCAAAGAGACATTCCTCCATGAACTTCCCACCCTGAGTCCTTCCCACAGGCTGCAGTCCTCCAAGGGCTTCTCATCCATCCCATAGAGTCAGTCCTTCAGGCTCCAGCCTGGATCTCTTCCACAGGATCATGTTTTGCCAGCAAACGTGCTCCAGTGTGGGTTCCTCTGTGCATGGACACACAAATCCTGCCAGGATCCTGCTCCAGTGTGGGTTCCTCTCTGCATGGACACACAAATCTTGCCAGGATCCTGCTCCAGTGTGGGTTCCTCTGTGCATGGACACACAAATCCTGCCAGGATCATGCTCCAGTGTGGGTTCCTCTGTGCATGGACACACAAATCCTGCCAGGATCCTGCTCCAGTGTGGGTTCCTCTGTGCATGGACACACAAATCCTGCCAGGATCATGCTCCAGTGTGGGTTCCTCTCTGCATGAACACACAAATCCTGCCAGGATCATGCTCCAGTGTGGGTTCCTCTGCATGGACGCACAAATCTTGCCAGGATCCTGCTCCAGTGTGGGTTCCTCTCTGCATGGACACACAAATCCTGCCAGGATCATGCTCCAGCACGGGCTCCTCCATGGACTGCATGTGGATTTCTGCTCCCCTGTGGATCCCCATGGGCTGCAGGGGCACAGCTGCCTCACCCTGGGCTGCACCACGGGCACCTGCAGCACCTCCTCCTCCTCCTCCTTCACTGACCTTGGTGTCTGCAGGGCTGCTCCTCTGGCAGGCTCTCCCTCCTCTCTCTGGCTGCCTTTTGCATTGTGCAGGTATTTTTATCCGTGGCTAGAGCAGGATGTGCATGGAGCAGGATGTGGATAGAGCAGGGCCGGCCCCGTGGGACAGAGCGAGAACATCCTTAACAACTTGTCGGTTAACAAGCTGTGAAAGGAGACAGACAGCCAGGAGCTGGCAGGAATGAAGGACACCTTCCCCCTCTGAGCACCTCCTGCTGCAGAGCCCTTCTCCTGAGCTCCCTGCCACTGCAGGGACAGCAGCTGAGGCACCTGCACCAGGCAGATCTGCTCCCTGCACCCCATCAATCCGGCAGCACTCACTCGTGCAGCAGCAGGAAAAGCCATCTCGTGGAGCAGCTCCTTTTGGGAAGGGCTCTGGAAAGATGTGGAACACAGCTCTGAGCAGCAGCTGAAGGGCAGCAGGCCGAGCCAGAGTGATGCCAAACCTTCTCTCACCCCACCAGCCTTCCTCACTCTGCCTCTGCCCCCTGGTTTGTGCTGGCAGCGTTGGCTTTGGCCCCACATTCTGCCCTCCAGAAGGGGCCTGTCAGGTGCTGCCTTTGGTCCCCAGTGTGGCTCATCCTGGTGCTCATCCTGCTGAATCCCTGACAAGGCCAAAGGGCTGGGTGCTGTTGGGGTGCCACTGTCCCTTTATTCCTCCCCTGACAGGTACAAGCACATCCCCACCTCGCAGAGCACCCTGGCGAGCCAAGTGGTTAAAGACATACACAACTCTCAGCGCCACATCCAGCAATTTCATAGCCCTGACAAGAGTGCAAATCCTTCCTGATGGACTGGAAAATTGGAAAGCCGGTGCTCACGCCGTGTTTCCTACAGACATCTCCGAGCTCCTGAAAGATGCACTCGGTGGCAGCCCCGGTTCCAGCCGTGTCGCTCACGTCATGCTAATTAAAACAGAGCCTGTGTTTTGTAACAGGATTTCCTTGGAGCCTATTTTACTGCTCAGTAACCACTTTCAAATATTTGAGGAAATAAAATCGCATCAAGTAAATAACTTTTGGATTGCTCACAGAAGGTTACTCTGGTTTGGGGGTTTTTTTTGATCCCAAAGCCCACTGGAAGCAGCTGCGCTCATCGCAGTGACAGAGGATGGAAAATACACAGATTTCTGAGGCTGCTTGTAGTCTACATCAAAAGCTGTGTGTTATTTAATCAGACAAAGCCTATTTCATTAAAAAAAAACAACTGTCTGTACAAAATGGGATAACAAAGCACCCCAGCACTCGGCACTGACCTGGAATACCCAGGGAACATCTCTGCCTGCTGGCAGCATGGACCATGCTCACACCAGCCCATTTTGATGCCCACATCGCCTTTCCAGAAATGCCCTGGCACTCCTCTGCCTCATCCATCACTTATTACCCATTAACTTCCGAACCCAGCACCACCTGACTTGCAAGGGATGGATCACACACTTCCCTTTTTCCATGCTTTGCTATTCCAAGATCTCTGCTGCCGTTCTGGATGCCAAGGGAGCACATTCAGCTGACTCGGCGCAGCCTGGCTCCTCAGCCCTAAATCCTGCTCCCACATTCCTCAGTGAAGGAGAAGTTAAAAATGTACAGAAGGAAATGTCTGTGACACTGTGACATCCACAAAGCTGCGCTTGAAATGGCATCTTTGTATATTCATAACGGCAAAAAATACCGGAGAAGCAGAGGGCTGAGAGAGACTAATTCCATTTACTCCCGATCCAGGCTCTCCTCGTCCTTTCTGCCAAGGAGGAGAGAAGGAAGAGGAGCCATTTGCCATGGCCTTTGATAGCTCTCCATCAGACAATCCCCATCGCTGTTATCTGCGCTGGCAGCCTGGCTCTGTGCTGTTATCTCGTTGCCCGGGGTGCTGCCGCGAGAGCTCACCGCGCACTTGTTGAGTTCACGCTCGGTTTTCCTTCCTGCCGGACACACCTGATCCTCTGGAAACACCCCCTGTGGTGCTGTGCTCACCACAGAGCCAGGGGCATCTCTGTCCTTGCTCCTGGGCTGTGACAGCCACCCCAGGAGTGTCCCCATGCATCAAAGATGAGAAGGGAGGATGCAGATTTTGGGGATTGTGGAGGAGCCCAAGTTCAGCACCCTCAGCTGCATTTCTGCTCCCAGCACTGCAGCCTCAGGCTGGTCTCATCACAGCCTGTATTGGACTCCCCAAATACATTTAGAAACCAAAATATTTCTATTTTGGATCTCCCATGGGTTCAGCCGTGCCCCTGCCATCCCCAGTGCCCTGCATGGGCAGTGCTGCCCTGTGTACACTCAGCTGCCCACAATCCCCCTCCATCATTCCAGGGTACAAATAGTTTGCCCCCTGCATCATTCCAGGGTACAAACAGTTTGCCCCCTCCATCATTCCAGGGTACAAACAGATGCCCCTGTTGGTGCCCACATTCTCAGGGTGCTGCTGCTCCAGCACAGGCTGCCCGGAGCCTCCTGGCACCAGTCCCTGTGCAGGGACGTGCCTCTGCTGCCTGCTCTGCGCCCGTGGGTGGGTGTGAGCGGATGCTGAGAGCAGAGGAGAGGCTTTCACACCTCCTCTCTGGTGATCTAAATGGCTTCACCAGTGCAGAGCACCCAAAGCCACCAGCCAAGCGCCCGATGGGTGCAAGTCATGTGAAGATGGTTTTCTTCTTGGATGCACGAACAGAAAGAGCAGCAGATGGAGCACAGCAATCTGTCTCAGCAGGGTCTGATCCTGCTTCTCCCCAGCTGGAGAACAGCAGGATTCTCTGCTCTGGGCCTTTGGCTGTCTGTCCCCCTCCACACAGATGGACAAGGCTCCCCCCAGGCACGGGCAGAGCTGCCACGTCGCCACGGGCTCCAGGCTGAGTAGGCAGGAGTTGGGATTTCACTGCAATAATTCACCAAACCTTGTAAAGGGTCAACAATTTATCAGCTCCCTCTCTCTGCCAAGGAAAGAGGAGTTCAGCACGCTGTGTTCTTCCACCATGAGATTTATGGCAGATTGTGCCAAATCCTGTTCCCGGGAGCTGGGCTGCCTGCTGATGCTCCCAGTGGGACTGGGGCAGCCCTCCTGGCTCTGCACACGAGGCACTGAGGGAGCTGAGAGCCCTCGCTGGGCCTGTGCTTGCTGGCTTTGCTTCCCAGGGAGCCCAGGATGGTTGCTGGTCTCACACAGAGCAGCCCAGAGCAGAGCTGGGTTTGTGTAACACCCCAGAGGAACGTGCCTCCCTGTGTGTCCCCAGGCTGGAACAGGATGCCAGAACCGGCAGGGACTTCACATCTGATTCCTCCACAGGTTTGTGCACGTACACAGAGCACAAACCCATGCAGGTGAGCGAGAAATGCCACCCTCTACATCCATCTCTGTTCTGCTGCCCAGAAAGGGAGGATTCTGTAACACAGTCCCTGTCTGGAGAGCCGGGTTTCAGACGGAAAAGTCAAAGTCATTTAACGCAATCTGACCACGAGAGCAGGGACTGGAGAGGGCAGACAGAACCGCGCAGCACTCCTGACACCAGGAGCTGCTCGTGTTTGCTACAAACACCCTGCCAGCCCCGGAGGGCAGCCTCAGGCCCCAGCTCACTGCAGCGCCGGCACACACCGACCTCTCCCTTCTCCCACGAACAATCCACACTGGGAACCCCACCCAGACCCGGCTGCCTCTTCCTGGCATCCCAGCGCTGCCGAGGGGCTGGGCACAGGCGCCGCTTCAGTCGTCCCCGAGCCCCAGGCGAGTTTGCGGTGACTTTGCCAAGTCACCCGCGAGCGCATCCCGGAGTCCGTTCTTAGGTCTGGCACCGTGGCACTGGGAGAGGGAGCGGGTCTGCGTGGGGACGGGGGACACGTGGGACGAACAGAGAGCCCCTGGCTAAACACTCAGCCCCCACGGACACCCCCTGACCGAGACCGTGGGGCGGGAACACAGCAGGGACATAGGAGTGGAGACTAGAGGGACACCGGGGGCTGGGGACACCGGGGGCTGGAGACACACGGAGGGCTGGGGACACACGGAGGGTTGGGGACACACGGGGCTGCTCTCCCTGCGGGAGGGAGGGGAAGGGTCCGGCGCGGCTCCCGGGAGGCCGCGGCCCCCTGATCGCGCTCGGTTCCCGGCGCGGACGCGGCTCCCGGAGCGCTCCCGGCGGCGGGAGCTGTCCGCCCCGCGGTGCTGAGCCCCGCGCTCCGCCGGGCCCCGCTCCCGGTGCCGCTGCGCTTCTCCGCAATGCCAGAAGTTTCATCCCGGCCCGGGGAGCAGCAGGAGCGGGGGGCCCCCCATCGGGGGTGGCTTCCAGCAGCCCTCCCCGCTCCCACCGCCCCCTCCCCGGTCCCGGCTGCATCCCCCCGCGCCGGGCGGTGCCCCCTGCCCGGGCCGGGCGGCGCTGGGCCCCGGGCAGCCCCGGGGAGCCCCGCAGCCCCGCTCCGCCCCGCTTACCTGGCCGCGGGGCCGCGGGGGTGCCCAGCAGCAGCAGGGCGAGCAGGCAGAGCCCGCGGGGCCCCGGCATCCTGCGGCGGGCGCGGCGGAGCCTCCGAGCCGAGCCGAGCCGATGCGATCTGATCCGACCCGAGCCGAGCGGGGCCGGGCCGGGCGGGGGCGGGCGCTGCCGGCGGAGCGGAGCCGAGCGGAGCCGAGCGGAGCGGAGGGAGCGGGGGCGCGGCGGAGGGCGGACCGGAGCGGGGAGCGCGGGGAGCGCGGAGCGAGCGGCGGGGGAGGGCGCCGGCGGCCGCTCCGGCCCCCGCGCAGCGCCGAGAGCTCCGGCCCCGCCCGCGGCTCCCCCCGCTCGCCCCGGCCCCAGCGAGCAGCCCCGGTACGGCTCCCGCAGCAGCACCGCGGTTTTCTCCGTCCTCCTCGGCTTCTTCCCCCTCCACGAGTCCCGGTCCTCCCCCACTCTGGTCAGTGCTCCCACTGCAGGCCCCCCATCAGCCTGGCCCTTGTCCCATCTCACTGCCCCTTGTCTCCAAGCCCCCTACAGCATCCAAACCCCCCTCAGCACCCCAAGCCCCCTGTAGCGTCCAAACTCCCCTCAGCACCCCAAGCCTTTCTCAATCCCTCTTCAAGCCCAGATGCACCCTCCTTCCCTCTCCTCCAGCTTCCCCAAAGCGGGCTGTGAACAGGGCAGAGGCGCTGATGGCTCCCTTGGGATCAGGGATGCTCCGGGGCTTCTGGCCCTGATGCTGGAGGGAGCTGCAGCTGTGACCTGCCTGACCTCACTGGGGCATAGAGAACCCACTGTTTGTGGGTGCTGCTTAGGGCCCCCCGTAATGTTGGGCTGGCCATAGGTGAGCACTGGGGTACCCTCAGTCCTGTGGCAAAGGAAGCAGCACACAGGCAGTCCCTGCTCGGGACCTGGCCCTAGAGATCCTCAGCTTCCTTGCCTGGAGGGGAAACGTGGTCTGGATGGCTCCCAGGAACCCCCTGCCCATCCCACCAGCAGGAGCAGTGATCCCAGGGCTCCCAGCAGGCCCCTGCTGAGCCTTCAGAGCACACGTTGTGAATACACCGGCTTTGAGAAGAACAGAAACAGAGGCTTGGCTCTCCTGAAATCCCAGGTGCTGCCCTGAAATGTTTACTGTGAATCACCTCCCGGGCAGAGCGCCTGGTCCTCCCTGGACCTGTCAGCTCCAAGAGCCAGAGCGATGTCAGGAGTGCTCAACACCAGTGTCAAACAGCACGAGACGCAGCCCAGCCCCTTCCCTAAAGAGCCGCTTTGTTGATGCTGCCATCTGAGAAGTCCCCCTGCTACCTTCGCGGGAACAATTACACTGATCCCGTTACCTCAGCAACAACCATCGCGCTCCGGTGTCACCACCGGCGCCACCGCAGCACGCACCGAGGCAAGGAGCTGTCCAAACACGGGGACCGGTCCTGCTGAGCTCCCTCCTGCCGCTGGAAGCGGAGGCAGCAGCCCGGGGATGCTGCAGGTCATTTGCATTCCCGGTGTCGCTCCCAGCCGCTGCCAGCTGGGAGCAGTTGGGCAGCAGGCTCGAGAAGAACAAAAATAAGAAAGAGAGAGAAAGCAGCGAGAGGTGCAGCGTGTTATTTAACACTGTTACTCTCATGCCCAACTGGGACTCGCCTGCTCAGAGGTTTAATTTGGTCGAACAAAGCTTGTGGCACAGCGAGCCCAGCCTGCACTGCTCCCCCTCTGCTTCCCTCCCGACCTGCCGGTGCTAAAGATAAGAGTTGTCTCTCATTTAGCAGCTCTCCTTGAGTGATTTTTATTGTGCTCATCTGCATTGTAGTAAACTCCTAAGATAGCCAGATAATAACAGCAGTGCCATGGAAACAGGCAGGGAAAAGAGACCAAACACCGTATTTGTGATGCACAAATGCCCACGAAGTGGCAAAAGTTGTTAGTGATGGAGAGGGAACGGTGAAGCTCAAGCCTCAGCTGCTCAGCCAGGCTTAGGGGGTGCAGGTGGGCCCAGCTCCCATGAGGCTGCACCCCATGAGCATCCAGGGCATCACACCTGGGGAAGGAGGGACCTGCTGCTGGGAATTGTGCTGCCTGGGCTCCTCCTGTCCCTCCAACAGCTTTGCTGGGGGCTCAGGGGAGCTGGGAAGCTGGGATGAAGCCCGGGATGCACAGTGGGATGCGCACCCCAGAGCTGCTGTGATTGGATTCATTTCCCTCCCGCAGCGGCGCCGGGGCCTAACGGGCTGTGAAATCTCACCCGGAGGAACAGCGGGGTGACTGTGGAGCTCCTGGGATCTCCATGCTCCTGCTGCTCCCCTGAAACACCAGGGACCTGCTGCCACCCTGAAACCCCTGCAGCTGGAGCCGCTCCTGCAGCCC
The DNA here is from genome assembly GCF_027579445.1 of Ammospiza nelsoni. Classification (NCBI taxonomy): domain Eukaryota; kingdom Metazoa; phylum Chordata; class Aves; order Passeriformes; family Passerellidae; genus Ammospiza; species Ammospiza nelsoni. The sequence continues at coordinate 4,646,816 of NC_080650.1, read as the reverse complement.
TGGCATGGCTGGGCATGGCTGGGCACGGCTGCATGCACAGCCCAGCTCCACAGCAGGAAAAGAACAGACAGGAGTGGGCAAAACGTGGCCTCTTGAGCTCCTCCAGCACCACTCAGGGCCAGAGATGTGGTCAGAAACATGAGGCATTCCAAGAAACAAGACAAACATCTCCCGAGGCCACTTTATGGGCATTGCTCTAATTAGCACCGTGTTCATCGGCCATTACCTCAGACCTTTGATTAACAGTGGAGAGAATCAATAACTGCTCTAAAAAACTCAGATAAGTTTCACAGCTAATTTTAATTTCACATTTTAATCTTGTATTAATGTCAATCTTAATTACCATAATTAAGTCAGATGTGACTTAGCAGGAGCAGTTTGGAGATAAGATGTTCAAGGCAGACGGTGCCTTTCTGGTGCTGCTCACTGGGGTTTGGGAAGGGGCTGATGACAGGGACCAGGGGGGTCCCACAAGGATGAAAAGGAGCAGGGGGGTCCCACAGGGAGCACAGGACACCCACTTTCCTGTCCTTTCCAATGTCCCCAGCCTGGGCTCTGTCCCCTGGAGCTGCTCAGAGTTGCTTTGCCCTTTGGCAAAGAGTTGCTTTCATTTTGGGTGCCCCCAGCCCCAGCACTGGGCAGCACAGGGATGTGACAGCCCCATGGTTCCAGCCATGCTTGCACTCCCCTTGTCACAGCAGCTGAGATCCATGAGATCCGAGCTGCCCAGAAAATCAATCCCTCATTTATTCCCGCGCCTGCAGTGCCGCAGCTGCCGGTGCTGCCGCGTTTGCTCTGCAGTTGTGCCCCATCCATCCATCGATCGCCGCCCTCTCACAGCTCCCCTGTGCCCACGGGGCAGAGACAGCGCTGCCAGGGGCTCCAACCAGCCTGTGGAACCCTGCACACATCCAGCTTTGGGATCCTGCAGCGGGGTGGGACAGACCCCACAGGCAGCTCCTGCAGCCCCAGGATGGAGATGGGGACAGAGATGCTTTGGGGACAGAGCCCACCAGGACAGAGCCCTGACTCTGTGTGAGCCATCAGAAATACACTGAGGGTTATTTTGAGGGTCCAGCTGCTCCTGGGGTTCCCATGAGGGCACAGAGGGCATGCAGGGGTGTGACCGTGTTCACAGGGGTGTCAGGATGAGGGAAGAGATGAGGATCTGACTCCATGTTTCAGAAGCCTTGATTTATTATTTTATTATATATATTGCATTAAAACTATACTAAAAGAATAGAAGAAAGGATTTCATCAGAAGGCTGGCTGAGAATAGAAAAGCCAAGAATGATAACAAAGGTTTGTGGCTCGGGCTCTGTGTCCGAGCCAGCTGACTGTGATTGGCCATTAATTAGAAACAACCAACATGGGCCAATCACAGATGCACCTGTTGCATTCCACAGCAGCAGATCACCATTGTTTACATCTTCTTCCTGAGGCCTCCCAGCTTCTCAGGAGGAAATTCCTAAGGAAAGGATTTTCCATAAAAGATGTCTGTGACACAGGGGGTGCCAGGCTGCTGCCCCTCCTGCCCTCTGCCCACACTGGGGAGCAGCCTCCTCCCTGCAGCTCCCTTGGGAAGCTTTCACCCCTCCTCCACTGTGCCCAGAGGGGCTTCAATGGCACCAGGAAGCGGAAAAATAACCTCAGCTTTGGCCTTGGAAGCAGAGGTGCCCCGTAGTGCAGCTGAAAGGCAGCTCTGAGGAGCCATGCCCGGGCTGGGGGCACTGCTGCTGAGTGGCAATATTGTCCCAGGGCAGAAAAGGCCTTTGTGCCTCTGAGATGGCAGAGCCACTCCAGCCTTTGGCTTTGGGAATGGGGCTGATTGCCTGCTTTGCCTCCCAAGCACGGCGCTGAATGGGGGGTTTGAGGCCAGGCTGGCACGCTGCCCCTCTGAGCCAGTGCCAGCGGGCACAGCTGGGGGCCCGCTCAGGAGGGAAGCCCTTGTTCCTTGTCAACAGAAGAAGACTTTGCACAGCTTGAAAATAGGCTCCCTGTTGCCCACTGGGGTTTGGAGGGGGCTGAGGGAAACGAACCCTCTGAGGGGAAGGCAGGGATGCACAGCAGCATCCCTGTGAGGCTGGAGGGATGGCACAGCCTGCCCAGGGTGCTGCTGTGTCCCCAGAGTCACCTCTGCACCCCTCAATGTCCCTGTGTGGGTCACCCCTTCACAGTCCTTTATCCCCCCATGGAGCAAAATCTCCCCTTGTGCGACAGGACTGGAGCCTGGGAGCACCTACCTGAGCCCACAGCTCCTTAATTCCCCAGCCAGAAATCAGGACATTGTTTTATGCTCCATGCATAATTCATCATTCAGGGCTTAATTAACTGAAGCTCCTCGTGGCAATGCCTGGAGAGGCTCCCACCAGCTCCAGGCACTTGCAGCCACTCCACTCCATGGCTGCCAGGCTCCTTCCCAAGGCACTGGTGCTGCTCTGCTTGCTCTATCCACGTTTCACTGCTGTGCTGTGATATCCCAAAAGTTTTCAAGACTTTTCTGCTGTGATTTTCAGTTCTTTGTAGCTCCAGCAGGATTTGCATCAGTCACGGAGCAGCCAGTGGCTCCATGGTTCCCCCCATCCTGACCATCCCCACAAATCCTGGAGAGATCTGCAAATCTGCCTTCTACAAATCTGCCTTTCAGCTGGAAAATACCTGCTCTGGGGAGGCTTTCCTACCTTGTCCTCCCTTCTCTGCATCCATTCCAGAGTCAGTATTCCTGCCAGGACTGCTGGTGTTTACTCATTGCATCCCATATAAATTGCAAGAGAGATTACACTGATACATAAAACAGCATTTGTAAATCCAGGAGTGCACAGAGATGCTGTCCTCTCTTGCAATTCCACCTTGAGGAATAACAAGAAGTTTTTATGATGTGAGGCAGAGTGCAGCATGATTTTACTGCGATCCCACTGCCTCTGGAGAGAGGGATTTCTTTGCCTCTGCATTACTCCACACTCACTGTAATCCATTAATTGTCTTCAGGAGGATGCTCTGGCTGTCTCCCTCACATCTGTGCATTTCAGAGTGTCCTGATCCAGGCAGGAGGGCTCAGCACCAGTGCTCAGCACCCTGAGCCAGGCAGGAATGCCCAGGAAGGATGGGGGTGTCTGCAGGACAGGATGAGCTGGATGCAGCCCTCAGCACCAGCCACAGGTAAATATTTTTCATTTGTCTGGCTCAAATAATTTCCCCATGGGAACCATAAAAGCATTCTGTGAGGAACTGATGCAATCAGCATTCCTCGGTGATGCTGATTGGGAATAATCCCTGAGTTGTTGGAGCCACTGGAGAGAGAGGGGGTGAGCACCAGTGGGTGGGAGGGAAAGGAACAGGAAACAAGGGAAAAGGAGGAAATCACAGATTCCAGTCTGTTACCAGTAACCATGGCACTGTGAAAGGCAGGCTTTGTCCAACAGCTGATTGTGATCTGAGAGGGGATGATGCATTTGAGGGAGGGAGGGAGGTATCCCATGGCTGCCGTGGGTTGCTGTGATGGATTGGATGTGGCAGCAGGCACATTCTCCTGGAATCGCTGTGATGCAGTATCAGCACAGCGCTTCCTCAGCGGGGAACTCACTGGCTCATGGACAGATCCAGGGAACACACAGACGAGGAGAATCACCCCCACAAGGGGGAATTAGTAATGAGCCCGCTCAGACCTGGGCCTGCAGGCAACCCCCAAATCCCTGGAGAGGCTGCACAAGCCAGGATCAGTGGCTGGTTACCAGAGCAAGGACCTGCAGCCACACAGCACAGCCCTGATCACAGCACACAGCCAATTATTCTGCCAAAGCAGAATCACTCATTTCTGTGCCATGAAACTGGGGTTGGAGGGTCCCAGGGACTGGAAGGTCCCTCTGCAGTGGCTAAAGCAGATGGCATTGCTCAGATCCCAGGAAACCCCTGCAGATGGAGCAGGGATGGTGCTTTGCTCCCCCACATCTCTGCAGGGGCAGTGTCAGCCTCGCAGAGCCCCTCCTGATGGCCTGGCCAGCAAAGCCTTGGGCCAGCAGGGCCACACCTGCACCTCCCCTGCTTTGGGCGCCCCCAAGGACCAGAATCCACGAACTGGGTGGCGCAAGGAGCAGGACAATGTCACAAACTGCAGCTGTACCTCACAGGGGAGCTGACAGCCCCCTCCCAGCCCACCCCTGTGTCCTCCCCGCTGCCCCAGGCTTGGCTTTCTCTGCAGAGCCTGCTCGCGCTCTTTGTGGGGGGAGGAAAAAGGGATTTGTACTAAAGCTCTTTGCATGAAAAAATAAAATCCATACTGTGCTGCTTTGCTCTGCCCCGGCTCCCAAGCTGTGATGTTTCATTGATTAGCTTGTAAGAGCTTGGAGCAGAGCCCGTGCTTTGCTGGGAGCGTTTCCGCAGCTCCCGCAGGTGGAGAGCCATTAACCGCCCCCAGCCTGTCCCTCCGCCTCCCGGGAGACTCTGGCGGAGGCTCGGGGCTTGTTTAAAGGGGAAAAGCCCTAAAACACAGCCCCCACAGCGTGGCTGGGGTCCTCACACCTTACCCTGGGATGGGGACGTGGTGGGGTCCCCACGCAGAGCGTCACCCCACTGCCCATCCTGCAGCTCTGGGATAATAACTCCGAACAAAAGCACAACATTTCACTCGTGCAGAGCTGTTGTGGAGCTCGCTGGAACTTCCTGCTGCGGGTGTCCGGGTGATGGGAGGCCGGCAATAACCCCAGGCACTCCCTGAGCGCTGCTGTGCTCTGGGATTTGTGGGGATGGCAGGGCTAACGTGGCTCCTGATGCTCCATCCAGGCACAGGATTTGCTGGAGGGGCTCATCCCTGGATGTCCCCTGAGCTCCAGGCCATGGCTGTACCCAGGGGGTCGCTCTGAGTGTTTTGGAAGGGTGGGCAGAGACCCCAACACGGTGCCAAGGGCTCTGCAGGGATCTGGGCAGGATTGGAGCAGCAGGAGGGAGGCTGGTGACAAAAACCAGAGCAGGATCCCGGTGCTAAAGTGATCTCAGCTTTTATTATTATAAAAAGAAAGGCCTAAAGCAAGGGGGTCCAGCCGGAGTGTTCCCTCAAGGATGGAGCAGTGCTGGCGCTGGGGCTGCTCAGCAGCGATGGCCCTGATGGAGGAGCACAATTCAGTAGGTCAGAAGCCCCTTTTTATCCTGTTTTTTGTCCCTTTGGGTTGGTTTCTTTTTGGATCCTTCGTTTGCATGAAGGTTTAAGGTTGATTGGCCCATTACAGCTCTGTCCAGGCTGGCTCGTGGTGCACTTTACTGAGGTGTGTTATGGTACTGTATTTCTTATAACTACACTTTTAACCCCTTTTACAATATAATAACCAAACTAACATTACATGCTTAACGATCTATCAACTATTTTACAACAGTTTTTACCTTATTTTTAACGCTGGGGAGGAGGAGGAGCAGCAAACAACAAGTATGGAGTGCTGGCAGAGCTGCAGCATGTGTGGTGAGAAATGCAGCACGAACTGCCATGGGATTTAGGCAATGCACTGCAGGAATCACCGACCTCACTGCCCAGGGCTGTGGCTGCTGCTGCCTGTGCCCCTGCAGGGGTTTTGGTGAGTGTGCTGCACTCCTTTGGTGGGAAAACCCATGGATTCCTGCATCTGCAGCACACTGGGAGTAGTGCCTGTGTCCCCTGGGAAGGTGCTGCCTCTCCATGGCATGGGACACAGAGCTGCCACTCATCCTCTGCCCACCTGTCCCACCTGGCATGGACTGAGGCACCACCCCAAGATGGTTCTGAGCATGGTTCCCTTCCCTTCCCATCCCATCCCATCCCATCCCATCCCATCCCATCCCATCCCATCCCATCCCATCCCATCCCATCCCAATTCCAGCCCCATGAGAGGCATTTCCAGCTGCAGGCAATGAGTGTGTGAGGCACCGAGTTGCTGTGTGTGTGCGCCAGCTGAGTGACACGGGCGTGTCCCAGGGCAGCTGAGCTCTCTGTGAGCCCCGGGGAGGTGGCCCTGTCCCCGTCCTGTCACCCGGAGGTGGCACCAGAGCTCAGAGCTGCTCAGGCTGCGGCTCAGGCGGGGCTGGCAAGGAGGCTGCAGGTTAAAGGAGGTCACTTTATTGCAGTCAGCACTGCTGGGATCCCTGAGCAGCCACGGGGTTAATGGAATAAACCAGGGAAATTTGCAGAGCTCTCCCCAGCGCTCAGGAGATCGGTTTTTGTTTTGTGTTAGGCAGTGGAAGCAGATCCTGCTCCACTCTCTCTGAGCTGGCCATAGGGATGACAGAGCGAGGGCTGGTTTGGATTCCCAGGAGGGAATCAAATACTCCACATATATAGTTTCTATTTTGACATTCTGTTATAACCCAAAACTATATTCAACACACTACTTAAGAAAATTAATACAGCATAACTTTCTAACATAACACATAAAAGCTCCTTGGGAAAGGTGCTGCACCAGCCCCAGGCCCCCAGACTCTTGGTGTCCCTGAGGCCACCATGTGCCCATGAGGGACACGGGACACACAGCCTAGCTGAGTGCAGGGAGGACACAACATCATGAGGGATTTAATAGGGGAGAACCATCCTGACAGCCCACGTGTAGGTCTAATAATTTACTATAACCGCTTTTATGGCAGAGAGCAAAAATCTAAAATAAGGCTGGGAATTGTCAGAGAATCCCGCACGGAGCTGAATTTTTGCGTAATCAGAAATTCTGGAGGCACAGTTTTTAAGCTCCAGTGGCTTCCTTTGGAATCTGAGGTGTTCCCCGGGCTCCCACAGTCCTGGTGATGGGGTGATCTTCTCTGATGAAGATCTCCAGTGTTCCTGTCCAGCCTCAGTGATTTTGGGAGCTCCCAAGGATCCCTTCTCTGCTCTGATTCTGGAGAGTAGCCCCCCAACCCTGCACCCTCCTGTGAAAAATGCGTATTTTACGATTGGCTTTTTGCAAATTTTAAAAAGCATATTATATGTGTTATGTTAGAAAGTTATGCTGTATTGATTTTCTTGTGTAGTGTGTTAAATATAGTTTTAGGTTATAACATAATGTTAAAATAGAAACTATGTATGTGGGATATTTTTTTAAAGAAAGGAATGAGGTACTTGCAGTGAGATAGCAGCCACAGGACACCTAAATCTTTCAGAGAAAGAGAATTTATTGCTCCATTATCAGAAGAAACAAAATTCTTCCTGCCTTGCTCAGGAAGATGCTGTCAGGATTAAGAGGAAGAAGTTGACACTGACCAGACAGAATCCTGTATTTGAATGGAATTTATGCATCATGTATGAGGTGTATGAATATGCAACAGGCTGTTGCTTTTAAGGGTTAATCCTCTGTTAATGTTGGTCCTTTTTCAGGCTTATTTTGCCCAGAAAGAGGTACCTAGACATCTGTAACTCTTTGTTTCTATTGTCTCATATTGTCCTAAATCCAAATTGTCCTAATTACTCTAATTATATTATTATTTTTATAATCATTTTATTACTATTTTACTTTTAAAATTTTAAAAATGAGTGATTGGCGTTTTTCACCCTCCTGACCCCCCCTCCTGCTGTCCTGGCCTCTCTGCAGGGCCCAGGGAATGCACTGAGAGGTTTTATTTCTCAGGCCCAAGCTCTCCATTCCCCTCCACGTGGCACAGGGCTGTCCCTGGAGGGTGACATCAAGCACCGAGGTAATTCTGCCTGCAGCGCTAACCCTGAGCCCTTATCACAATCACTCCCAGGGCCGCTGGATGATACTTGGTAATTACGTGGCTCTTTCATCTGGGATCTCAGAGCACTTAGTGATCAATTAATTACACTTTCAGCAGGCTCTGGCCCCGGTGCCAGATGCAGATCAATAATCCCTCCCCTGGGAGAGGCTGGCTCTGAGTGACACAGCCCTGCCAGCACAGGATGGTGCCCAGGGAAGGTGGAGGATGAGGGCATGGAAAGCTCATGGGGGAGAATCACAGCATTTCAGTCAGATTAAACCTCTAAGATTTTCAAATCCAAACTTTAACTGCGGGAACTCAGCACATCCCTTTGGATGTCCAGAGTTGCTGAGAACCTCGTCAGGGGGCTCAGAGACCCTGGCATGCTGCCCAGGACACCTGGGGGTTTGATTTTGGCCCTTGGAGCAAGTTACCAGCTTTGTATGAGGACCTGAAAGTCACAGAGGTTTGAATGGTGCAATAATAAACTTATCACAGGGTGAAAATGTCGATTTTAGGATTTTTGGTTTGGGGTTATGGGGACAAGATAGAGGAATCTGGGCATGTCCAGCCTTTCTCCTTCTTCTTCTTGTTCTCCATTTTCTGCAGTGATGTTGGCACTTTGGGATTGGTCTAGAGTAGAAGTGCACTGTCTAACGTAGGTGATAGGTGTTGGGAATTAAGTGTAAATATGTTATAGGTAGTTTGTAGTACAAAAGGACAACACAGAGTGCCTGTGGCTGCCCTGCTGAGCAGATCTCGGCTGGGCAGAAAGAAAATTTTATAGATAAGAATGAATAAACAACCTCAAGACCGAAAAGTGATGAGTCCAGACTCGTTCTTCAGTTGTGCGGACCGAAGCAGAGACATCCTGCACATCTCAGGGCAGCAATTATCAACCAAAAAGCCGAGACTTAACCAAGCTCAGGAGGGTCCTGAGCCCTGCCAGCTCTTCCCCACCCTCCACAGGCTTTGTTCCCCTGCTGTTGGAGACAGATGGGAGAGGGGAAGTGCCAGCAGCTCCTCCTGGTCCTCACAGCCCCAGGACAAGCTGTTGGCTTGTTGGACACAACAGCACTGGGAGGAGTCCTGGCAGGAGCCACCTGAGCACGGGTCATGAATCTCCTGCCAGAGGGGAGCCAGGCTGCACCCAGGTCTGGATTTATAAATGTAAATTAGATGGAAAGCGGGAATTGCCCTCAGGGCATGCAGGGGTGGAAAATACACGGTCTCCTGATGAAAATTCTCCACGTTTTTCATTGGTTACTGCAGGAGGAGAAAACTCACAGGGCTGGGGAGGTGCTGGAGGAGGGAAGGACCTGCAGGAGGATTTGGGGGCAGAATGGGAGGGCAGAAAGCTGCCAAAAGCTGCGAGTCCATGGCAGCTCCATCCCTCCTGGCAGCAGGGGAAGGATGGGGTTAGGTGAGGACCTGAGGCCCTCAGGCAGGGTAGAGGATTAAGCCCAGCTGGATCTGGGGGTTTCTGGGGTGTCAGGAGCCAGCCAAGGGCCAGCCATGCTGACAGCCCACAGGGCTTCTCACCTCTCATTACAACAAGCTTTTCCTCACAGACCTGTTCTGTGCTGATATAAATGACACAAATGGGGAGAGTTATTAATATAATATAATATAATATAATATAATATAATATAATATAATATAATATAATATAATATAATATAATATAATATAATATAATATAATATAATATAATATAATATAATACAATATAACATAACATAAATTACCATGTTATATAAATGTCTTTTATATTTATATTTGTTTATATTTATGTATAAATATAAATTATACTAGGATTAATATATTATATTTATTATATTATATAAATTACTATACTATTATAAATCTATTTTTATATTTATATTTGTTTAGATTAATATATAAATATAAATTATACTAGGATTACTATATTATATTAATACTAAAACTATTCTAAACAAAGAGAAAGGAGACATCAGAAGGTTAGACAAGAAGGAATAATAAAAACTCATGACTCAGAGAGTCTGACACAGCTGGCTGGGATTGGCCATTTTTTAATTAAAAACAAGTCTCATGCTGGCTAAACAATTCTCCAAATCACATTCTACAGGAGCAAAACATGGAGAAGCTGAAGCTTCTCAGCTTCCCAGCAGAAGAAATCCTGGCAAAGAGATTTTTCAGAAAATATCACAGTGACACCCTCCCTCCTTTCCTCCCCATGTCACCCGGTGCCACCTCCAGGGCTCCCAGTCCCTCTTCCCGGTACTGGTGAGGGTGTAGCACACGGGAACAGGGAAGCAAGGGCAGGTTTTGTCCCCCTGGGACGGTGGTGTGCACTCTTGGCTGTCCTTCCTCCCTTGCAGGCAGCCCTCCATCAGAGCCCAGATGGAGAGCGCCATACGGAGTTTGGTTTCCCTCCCGAAACACACGCGGCACGTTCCCTGCCTGTCTGACAGGCTGTCCGTGCCAGGCTGTGTGACACGGTGACAGGCACAGACAGGGATCAGCCACCTCCCCCAGCACCCAGGCAGGGACGGGGACACAGGTGTGAGGAAAAATAATCCACAAACGCCAGAGGTTTATGTGCAAAAACGAGACAGAGGAGTTATTTTTTTTGGCTTTACTTGAATAAAGGGAGAGGCCATGGGGCATTCCCCAGGCATCTCTCCAATTTTTGGAGGATGCAGCCTCCTTTTTATGCAATTTCCCAGCCACATTTCCCTTCTCTCTTTCCTTATTGGCTGAGGTGCTTGAGAGTTTCAGACTCCCCAATACACCTGATATCAAAGATTTCCCTCTCATGTATAACTCTCCCTTTTAATTTTTAATTCTTATGGAGTTTAGGGTTTTTTCCCCATTGCCTGAGGTACTTGAGAGGTACAGACTTCCCGATACACCTGATACCAAAGATTCCCCTCTAATGTATAACTCTCCCTTTTAATTTTTAGTTCTTACTGAATTTAGGGGTTTTTCTTCCCCATTGTTTCTTTCACCTTTCAATGCCTCATTTCATTTCTCAGCAGACCTAAAGTTTATTTGTAAGGGCAAATAACTTTTTCCATTCATCAATCAGTGGAATCCTTCCCATTGTTTCTTTTATCTCCCAGCGCTTGTTTGTAAAGACAAATCCAATATTCCTCTCACAGGGGAGCTCTGTCCCCACCACTGGGCCACCCACTCCTTGTTTCAGGGCACAGAGAGGAGGTTTGGGAGCTGAGGGCAGGTGTGGGACACGGGTGTGGTTATTAATTGTTGTGGTGTTGAGAGGGTCTTCAAGTCGAGGTGAGAGATGAGAATTGACTCCCAAGTTCTCAGAAGGCTGATTTATTATTTTATTATATATTTATTATATTAAAAGAAAATTATATACTAAAGAAAAATAAAGGAGACATCAGAAGGTTAGAAAAGAGTGAATAATAAAAACGCGTGACAGACTCAGAGAGTCTGACACAGCTGGCTGTGATTGGCCATTAATGAAAAACAATTCACATGCTGGCTAAACAATTCTCCAAATCACTTTCTACAGGAGCAAAACATGGAGAAGCTGAAGCCTCCCAGCCTCCCAGCAGAAGAAATTCTTGCAAGGGTATTTTTCATAAAATATCACAGGGTCACACAGATTTTTGCTTCCACCTGGGGCTTGTTACTGAGAGCTGCTAAAAAAGCAGGGCTGCCCTTGCAGGGGGATGAGGATGGCTTTTTGCAGTGCTGGGGTAAGTGAGAATGGCTTTTAGCTGAAGGAGGGTATATTTAGATTACATATTAGGAAGAAATGATTATTTGTGACTGCTCTGAAAGCTGTGGCTGTGGGGATGTTTGGGCACTGGGATGAAGCAGTGCCAGCACAGGGATAGAGGGATGAGCCATCAGCTGGGATTTCTCCAGTGCTTAAAAGCCTCCTTCACATTCTGTGCCATGAAACACAGCCGTGATTTTTGCTTTACAAGCGTGATTGCTTATAACAGCATGAAATTACAGCCAGAGCTGGTCAGCCTGGCAGCAGATAAGTGGAGCTGGGAGTGTGTCACTGTGTTGGTACTTGGAGAGGGAGGGAGGGTGGCAGTCCCTGGTGAGCCACATCTCTGGGATATCCTGGTGGAGAGCCCAGAGAAGATGGAAGGGCAGAAAGGATGAGTCAAGGGGCTCAAACTGGGAATAAACACGTGGCTGCCCTGTCCAGGGCATGCTCAGCCTCTCATTTGGGGACTCCAGCTCTGAGCACCCTGCTTCAACACTGCTCTGTCCCACACCTCCCTAAATCCCTGTCATTCCAGGCATTTTCCTCACTCTCATAAGCTCTTTTACCACTCTGAGGAAAAAGATCTCCATTTACTCATCGCTGCTCTAATTCCATTTGCGAGCTGTGGGCGTCAACCAGAGGTGGGCCAGCGGGACCTGGGCAGGATTCCTGGCAGAGCCAGCCTGTGTGTGCTGGGTGGGATTGATTTCACGGTGCACAAACCGCTCAGCAGCAGCCCCTGCCTGTCCTCCTGACACGCACAGCGCCGTGCAAAATTCACTTATTCGCGTATTAGACCGATTCTCTGAAGTTCAAACCTTCCAGGTATTTCTGGTCCCTCCCAGTCCTGCCATCTGCTTTCATCCTGTGCCTCCCTGGTTCTGCTCTGCTTTCCTGTGTTTGTCAGAGGGCAGATCAATGAGCTGGGGGCTGGCCCAGGGCTGGGAGCCTTTTCCTGGCTGTGCCAGCCTGACCTTTGCAGGGACCAGCCCAGCACTGCTGCGCATGGCGTTCCCTGTGCCACAGCAGCAGCACAGCCAGGACAGGGCCCTTCCCACTCTCTGGGTGTGCTCTGTGCCCAGAGAGCCTCGAGCATCATGGCATGGGCAGCAGGGGCCTTTGTGGGGTCTGCAGGGCTGCTGGTGGGACAGGGCAGGGCTGCTTTGGGAAGCATTGAGTGCCTCTGCCAATTCCTCAGACCCTGATGGATCCCTGTGGCTGATGGCTGAGCCTTTCAGCCTGAACCGAGCTGACAGCTTCCAAAAATCCTGTTGATGGATGATCTCATTAACCAGGGATGCTCTGTGAGGGAGGGAGAGGAGTCAATGACTTATTGCCTTCACTGAGGGCTTTGCTGGCAGCATGGGGATGGCTCATTCCCTCTTCCCCAAAGCCAGGGAAGGTGTTCACCACTTAAACACAGCCTGGCAGGTCCCTGAGGCACTGGGAGAGGTTGGGGTGCTGTTTGCTGGTCCCTATCCTGCTCTCATGCCAGTGAGGGTGACCCAAAGCAGCCAAGGAAGCCACAGGCACAGAAATGTCCCTGCAGCCAGGGAAGTCACCTCAGTGTCCTGAGGAGCCATTTCCATGCTCTGAATTCGTGGTTAGTTCATCCCTGTGTGCCCACAGCATGGAGATCCAACAGGGGGATGATCCAGCACAGGAGTGGGAGGGATGTTGATTTTTCTTTCGGGGATCATGTTTGTTTTCTTGGCAGGCTTCAAGGAGCCCTGTGCAGCAGTGTGGAGATGAACAGGCTCTCCCCAGGGGTGCCTGGGTGCAGTTTTAGCAGGGGATCAGGGATACAGGCACTGAGTGGGGATGGACTCTGCCCTTCAGCACTGCTGGAGATGCTGAGATGCTCTGGGGCTCACAGCCCAGGGGGACAAAATTTGGTTTACTGAAGTTTGTCTGTTCTTGAAGTGAACAGTTAGAGGGAGAAGGAGGGTTTGAGAAGCTCCTGGCTCTATTAGAGGGAAGATTTGCAGCGCTGGCAGTGGGATCAAGGACTGCATTAGTATTGACCTCAGGTGTGGAGAGATTTCCCAACTCAGCACAAGGCTGTGCTGGGCTCTGAAGCTCACAGAGCACTGGGCAGACACAGCCCCAGCCTCGCAGGAGGGTTTGGGGACTTGGTTCATCAGTGTCTCCTCAACACCCCCATTCCCAGAGGAGAATGTTAGGAAAATTAATCCACAAACATCAGAGGTTTATGTCGAAAAAGGAGACAGAGGAGTCCTTTGACTTTATTCGAATAAAGGGAGAGGCCATGGGCATTCCCCTGGGATCTCTCCAATTTTTGGAGGATGCAGCCTCCTTTTTAATCCCAATTTCCCTTCTCTTTCCCCATTGGCTGAGGAACTTCAGAGGTTCAGACTCCCCAAAACACCTGATACCAAAGATTTCCCTCTAATGTATAACCCTCCCTTTTAATTTTTAATTCTTATGGAATTCAGGGTTTTTTCTTCCCCATTGTTTCTTTCACCTTTCAATGCCTCATTTCATTTCTCATCAAACCTAAAGTTTATTTGTAAAAGCAAATATCCTTTTCCATTCATCCATCAGTGGAATCCTTCCCATTGTTTCTTTTATCTCCCAGTGCTGGTTTTATCCACCAGCAGACCCACAGCTTGTTTGGAAAGACAAATCTGCCATTCCTGGATGCCCTGGCAGTGCAACCCTCAGCCCTGGCTGCTGGCTGTGCATCAGGCACCAACGTGGCACCTGAAACCAAAGGTTGTGCTGAGCAGGTCTCAGGGAGGGAGGGAGATAATTGAGGAAGGCTGGGGGAATAAAAATCCCCTCTCCCCTCATCCTTCTGCTGCAGCTCTGGCACAGCACAAAGGCCTCATGCTGGGCTCCAGGCAGAAAGAGCAGGTGATGGTTGTGAAGTCAGGTGTTGCTTGCAGGAATGAGTTATCCCAGGAAAAATGCAGGTTTTCTCCCCACCCTGTGAGCTCCTGAAGCTTTGATGTGCTCCTTGTGCAAGTGAGAGAGGCAAAGGGAGCGCGGAATCAGCACCATCTTCCCCCTGGAATTCTTCTTCAGGCTTCACTTGGTGTCATAATGATCCAATCAATCCCAGGAGGCTCCGAATAATTATTAATTAAGGCAATGATTGGGTGATTTGGCCGTCATTGCAGCTGTCTTTCACAGGGAGAGAGAAAAGCCTGTTCCTTTCTTATTTTTCCCTAAAGCCTGACTCTGATGGCACGAGGCTGCTCTGCAGAACACAATGTAATAGCAGGGTGAGTCACAGCCAAGGATTTGTATTCAATATCGGTTCGGATTACATTAGCTTTGCCTAATGCCTGAGCAATAAAGTGCCTCTTCATTGTATAGCTGCAATTTATTTCGGCTCCTGGGTCGGTACAGAGCAAACATCCATCATTGCAGCAGCACGTGTGCCCTGCCAGGGGAGCAGGCTGGGGGATGCCGGCTCTGCCTCTCCTCCTGCTCCCGACAGGAGTTCCTATTTTGTCGTGGAATGAGTTCCCATTGTCGTGGAATGAGTTCCCATTGTCGTGGAATCCTAGAATGGTTTGGGTGGGAAGTGGCTTCAAAGCCCATCTTGTCCCTGCCATGGAGAGGGGCATTTTCCACTGTACCAGATGTGCCCAAGGCCTCTCCAACCTGGGA
Organism: Ammospiza nelsoni; assembly: GCF_027579445.1. Classification (NCBI taxonomy): domain Eukaryota; kingdom Metazoa; phylum Chordata; class Aves; order Passeriformes; family Passerellidae; genus Ammospiza; species Ammospiza nelsoni. The sequence goes on along the minus strand of NC_080650.1, from coordinate 4,631,779 downwards.
TGGGGAATCATCCCTTTGATGGTTGGGATGGGGAATCATCCATTTGATGATTGGGATGGGGAATCATCCGTTTTATGGTTGGGATAGGGAATCTTCCATTTGTTCATCCATAAAACCTGCCTGGGTGTCCCATCAGAGCCCAGAGCTGGGAACAGTGGCTCTGTTCCCCCAGCAGGATGTGGGTGCTTCACTCCAGGAGCAGATCCCTGAATCCCTGTAACAATCCACAGGTCCTGGAATGTGACAGCGTTCACACGGGTTCTTGGACTGGGGAAGAGATGAGGATCTGACTCCATGTTTCAGAAGGCTTGATTTATTATTTTATGATATGTATTACATTAAAACTATATCAAAAGAATATATGAAAAGGTTTCCTCAGAAGGCTAGCTTAGAATAGCAAAGAATGATAACAAAGGCTTCTGTCTCGGACAGAGACTCCAAGCCAGCTGACTGTGATTGGCCATTAATTAGAAACAACCAACATGAGACCAATCACAGATGCACCTCTTGCATTCCACAGCAGCAGATAACCATTGTTTACATTTTGTTCCTGAGGCCTCCCAGCTTCTCAGGAGGAAAAATCCTAAGGAAAGGATTTTTCGTAAAAGATGTCTGCAACACTGGAGCATCATTCCAGCCCCCTGCCATGCTTCCTGCAGGCTGCAACTGCTGCCTCTGAGCGCTGAGCAAGGGCTCTGGATGGGATATGGATCCCTCCAAACCTCTGTACTCCCAGCAGGTCCCAAGCTGGTGCTGTTCTGGTCCCATCCCTGCCTCACACGCTGTTCCCCTAAATTCCATAAGAATTCAAAATTAAAAGGGAGGGTTATACATTAGAGGAGGGAAATCTTTGGTATCAGGCATAGTGGGAAGTCTGTGCCTCTCAAGTACCTCAGCCAAGGAAGAAAGAGAGAAGGGAAAAGTGCCCAGGAAATTGGGATAAAAAGGAGGCTCCAAAAATGGGAGAATCCCAGGGGAGTGCCCCATGGCCTCTCCCTTTATTCAAATAAAGCAAAAGGACTCCTCTGTCTCCTTTTTGCACATAAACCTCTGCTGTTTGTGGATTAATTTTCCTGACAACAGTGACACGGGTGCTTTGGCAGAGAAGGAAGGTGCAGGAAAGCAGCAGAGGCTGTGAGAGCACAGCCCGGGCTCTGCTCTGCTGCAGCTGCTTGGCAAAGGCTCCCGTGCTGGGCTCTGGGCTCAGTGCTGCCAGCTCAGCCCACAGCAAGGGCAAGGGGACAGTCAGCACTGCTTTATTTTAGTTTGCAGAGGTCTGGGAAAACGGAGAGTTTTCCTTGGCTGCCCACCCAGCTGAGAGGAATGGCGGATTTGTCTTTACAAATGTTATAAAATAATTCCTGCTGAAGGAAATTAAAAACCACAGCTCTTTGTGTACCAAAGCCAGGGTCAGGCAACAAGCAGTGATGGGCTAAGTGATAAGGATGGGGATTCAAACACTGTCTCCAGAGATGGATATTTCAAGGGATTTTTTTTTGTCTGACAAGACTCCAGCAGGAGGCATTTGATAGGCATCATCAATAAGATAATATTCCATGCCAGAAGTTCATCCCAGACGATTTTCACCTGACAGGATTACAGCAATTATTCACCAGTTCTGAGAAATGAGGCAGCAAGAAAGAAAAAATCTACGATATGCTAAAGAAACCCAAAAGACTGTATAAAAACAACCCCTTAGAAATGACATTTGGAGACCCACAGGGATTTTGGTGCACAGAGGCCAAATTCTGGGTTTCCCTGACTCTGATTGCCTGGCTCAGAGTCGAATTGTTTGTGGCTTTTTCTGAATTTATACTTTGATTATTTAATAAATTTTCTTAATTATTGAATTGGAGTATTCCCTTATAACACAAACAAGCTGTGGGTTTGCTGGTAGATAAAACTAGCACTGAGAGGTAAAAGAAACAATGGGAAGGATTCCACTGATTGATGAATGGGATAAGATTTTGCTTTTACAAATAAACTTTAGGTTTGCTGAGAAATGAAATGAGGCATTGAAAGGTGAAAGAAACAATGGGGAAGAAAAACTCCTAAATTCTCTAAGAATTAAAAATTAAAAAGGAGGGTTATACATTAGAGGGGAATCATTGATATCAGGTGTATTGGGAAGTCTGAACCTCTCAAGTACCTCAGCCAATAGGGAAAAACTCCTAAATTCAGTAAGAATTAACAATTAAAAGGGAGGGTTATACATTAGAGGGGAGTCTTTGGTATCAGGTGTATGGGGAAGTCTGTACCTCTCAAGTACCTCTGCCAATGGGGCAAGAGAGAAGGGAAACGTGGCTGGGAAATTGGGATAAAAAAGGGGAGGCTTCAAAAATTGTAGAGATGCCAGAGGAATGCCCCATGGCCTCTCCCTTTCTTGGAATAAAGTCAAAGGACTCCTCCGTCTCCTTTTTGGACATAAACCTCTGCTGTTTGTGGATTAATTTTCCTAACACAGTGATGATTCACGTGGGCAGCAGTGAGTAAGAGCCTTATCTTTATTTACTCAATGCTTTCGTGCCGGTGCCGTGGAAGACCTCGGAGGAGCATCCGTGAAGAGGAGAGCTGAGCCAGTCACTGATGATTTATGGACTCTCCCGTGCAGGGCACAGGTCCCTTTGTGCCTGGCACACAGGCACTGGGCCTGGTGAAGGAGGGAGCTGGAGCTTTGCTCGGAGGAGCTGCCAGGGATTTTTATTGCCTGGGAAACGCCCCCGCATCTCCTGCTGCCGTGGGTGCCCCTTCCTGTTTGTCACCTGGCCAGGCAGAAGGGGCAAGGAGGGATCCATGAGTGTCCCCAGGGGAGTGGACAGATCAAAAATCACCACCTGGGACAGATGAAAAAGCCACCACCAAACAGGGACCTGGCGCTGTGACACTCACCAGGTGGTGACACAAAGTCCTGCCAAATGTGGGGGTGAAGGAAGTGGGTCCAGGGCTGTGCTGAGAGAGAGGAATGCCCCTGGGATGGAGCGTAATGGTGTTCAGAGGGGTCTTAGGATGAGGGAAGAGATGAGGATCTGACTCCATGTTTCAGAAGGCTTGATTTATTATTTTATTATATATATTACATTAAAACTATAGTAAAAGAATAGAAGAAAGGGTTTCATCAGAAGGCTAGCTAAGAATAAAATAGGAAAGAATGATAACAAAGGCTTGTGGCTCAGCTCTCTGTCTGAGCAAGCTCACTGTGATTGGCCATTAATTAGAAACATCCAAGATGGGTCAATCACAGATGCACCTGTTGCATTCCACAGCAGCAGATAACCATTGTTTACATTTTGTTCCCAAGGCTTCTTAGCTTCTCAGGAGGAAAAAATCCTAAGGAAAGGATTTTTCATAAAAAGATGTCTGCAACAATGGGGTCCTTAGGGCTGAGTGATGCCACCACCATTGATTAGCCCATGAGCTCGTGGTGTCCCCAGGGCTGGACACTGATGCTGTCACCCTGGGACACTGAGAGCTGTCCTGCGGAGCTGTGACGCCGCTGCTGCCAGCTGGAGACACGGTTAGAGGTGACATCTGATTGCTGAGAACACCTCAGCCAGCCCGTGACTGCCAGCAGGGCTGGGCCCGTGCCAGGGCTGGGCCAGTGCCAGCTCTGGGCTCTGCAGCACCGTGGGCGCATGCCCAGCTCGGGATTGGGCTGTTCCTGTGCCCGTGCTGGGACATCAACCTGCAGGGCACCCCCAGCACCCTCTGCTCACCCACCTGCACTTCCCAGGAGCCTCATTTGCTGCTGGATAACCCAGGAGCAGCACTGTGTGGTGCAGCACCACCTTGCCCATGCTCTGGTGGCCAAGCCAGAGCCCTACAGGGTGCATTGTCACCCTCCTGTCCCTCACATGGCAGGATGTGCTGGTGGCATGGCTGTGACTATGTTCACAGAGGTCTTAGGATGAGGGAAGAGATAAGGATCTGACTTCATGTTTCAGAATAATTATACATATGACATTAAAACTGTGCTATAAGAATAGAAGAAAGGATTTCATCAGAAGGCTAGCTAAGAATCGAATAAGAAAGAATGATAACAAAGGCTTGAACCAGCTGGCTGTGATTGGCCATTAATTAGAAACAACCACATGAGACCAATCACAGATCCACCTGTTTGCATTCCACAGCAGCAGATAATCAATGTTTACATTTTGTTCCTGAGGCCTCTCAGATTCTCAGGAGGAAAAATCCTAAAGAAAAGGTTTTTCATGAAAGATGTCTGCGACAGGGAATTCCTTCAGTGCTTCCCAGGCTGCTGGGGTGGGAAGGGGGATCCCTGAGCCCTGATCTTCTCACAAAGCCAGCACTGCTCCCTCTAAGGAGCTTAATCCTTAAATCAGCCACGGGGCTGATGCTAAACCTGTTAGTGCTGGCAGCAGCACCCAGGAGCTGATGGCTCCATGCCCAGGGTGGCTCTCTGGGATGAAGAAACACTTCCCATCCCACAAATTTGGGGTAAAAAGCCCTGATTTCTGGGACTGCTGGTGAGACGGTGTCCTGTGGGAGCAGGGGAATCTGGATTCCTGGGTAAATCTGCTGCCATCCAAGAAAAAAACACATTTTAATCGAATCCAAGGCGATGCTGCGATCTAGACACAGGAAATGTAGGCCACGCTCACAAACTGGGAGGCTGCGTCCCAGAAAAGATCAAATGTGGAAATAATTTAGAGGCTGGAGGAGCAAAAGCAGCTCCACAGGCATTCCCAGGGCCCTGACACCCTCCAAGGCTGGAGGAGGGTCCAGCAGAGCCCTGGTGAGGTTTAGGGCCTTGCTGTGGTCCTGATGCACCTGTGGGACCAAGGGGAATATTCCACGCAGGGCTGGGAAACGTGCTTCAGTAAAGAGGGGTTTGGCAAACAGGAGAGGGTGAATAAAAGAGGGAGAATTCTCTGAGGAACTGAAAGAAAAAGCCAGCACTGAAAGGCAAGGAGGGAGTGAAGCCCCTGGGGTTTGGCCAAGGAGGATCCAGAGGTGCCTGGAATCCGCTCTGCAAAAATGTTCCTGGGATACAGCAAGCTCTGAAAGGGCCCTTTAATCCAGCAGGGAAAGCACAAGAGAGCCAACAACTGGAAGCTGGAGCCAGACGCATTTAAATTAGAACAAAAGACACATTTCTAATAGCGAGGTAATTAACCACTGGAACGAATTATCAAGGGGAAGTGATGCTTTCTCAGCCTCTTGAAGTTTTCAAATTAAGTCAGGGTGTTTTTTCTGAAGGAAAAAGCTTCACATGAGCAAAAAACAACTGGAGGAATTTACTGCTTGTGCTCCCAGAGCCTGCAGAACACTCTGGCCTTAAAATCAGCTTTTTTGATAAAACTAGTGGAATTTTTAAGGCAATTTGTTAAGGCAGATTCAAGTAATTGCCATGGTATGGGAAGAAGAGACATTTCCCAGCATATTCTTGTTCCCAGTGAAGCTGGTCTTGCCACAAGCCATGCTTTTATACTTGTCACCCTTGGGACAATTCCTTTGCCCTCTGCTAAGTGAAAAATTTGGAATTTGGAAAATGATCTGGAAGTGAAGTATCCGCAGGGACCTGCTCTGGGTCATGGGGCTGCAGGTCCCTGGTGCAAAAGCATCCTGGAAACAGAGCCTATCTGAGCTGGGGCTCTCCTTGCAGGACACCATAAATAAATGCACAGATATTTTATATTTATATTTATATTTATATTTATATTTATATTTATATTTATATTTATATTTATATTTATATTTATATTTATATTTATATTTATATTTATATTTATATTTATGTTTAGGTTTAGAAAATATAAATTTATGATGTGAATTTATATATGTAATATATAATATATTAAATAATATATAAATAACAATAATAAAATATCATTTATAATATATATTTTTATATATTTAGATTTAGATTTAGAATTAGTTCTATATCTATATCTTTATTTAATTCTATATTTATTACTATAATTATTGCTATATATTTATTTTTATTTATTTAAATTTATTTATATGTTTACTCATATATTTATTTCTATATCTTTCTATTTATGTTTATGTTTACATTTGTATTTATTTATACATGTATTTTTATATTTATTTCTATATTTATTACTACATATTTATTTCTATATCTATATCTTTACATTTTTGTGGTCCCCTGAGCAGTGGCACCACTGCAGTGGCCATGCCAGGGGTGAGGTGGTCCCTGTGTGTTTGCTGTCAGACAGTTTGGCCCTTCCTGTGAGCTGGGGCTGAGCTGGGAAGTCAATCACAGCTGCTCCACAGAGCTCTGGTCCTGTAATTACTCCGTGATTAAATAAAAACGTAATTCCTTCAACACCTCCGCACTCCTGCTTTATTGCAGGAGAGCCCACACAAGGAATTAATGTTTAAATAATGGCTTTCCTCCCCAGGAGCAGGCTCTGAGAGAGGCAGGAATAAATTAATGCTCTGTCCCATGGATGGAAGGAGCAGCACCTTGCTGGGGGCCACGGAGGTGACAGCGCAGCATCCTCTGGGATTTTCCAGTGACCTCTCTCCACATCTTCTGGGCACAACCCAGGGATTACCTGGGGCAGAGTGCAGATACCCTTTGGGGGGTACAACACCCCAAATCCTTTCATCTGAGGAGCCCAAATTCCCCTGTATATATTATAAATATTAATGAATTAACCACCCCGGCTGGCACGAGGAGCCTTCCTTGGAAGGGCCTGGAAATTTCCTAGTAATTCCTGCAGCTTTGGTGCCTGGAGGAATGCAGGGAATTCCAGCTGTTGGCTGCATGGATTTCTGAGCTGGCCTGGAAATTTCCTGGTGATTCCTGCAGCTGGGATGGAAGTTTGGTGCCTGGAGGAGTACAGGGAATTCCAGCTGCTGGAATCCTGAGCTGTCCATCTCTCCCTATCAGCAGCTGCCTGGAAATTTCCTGGTAATTCCTGCAGGTGGGATGGAAATTAGCTGCCTGGAGAAGTGCAGGGAATTCCAGCTGCTGGAATCCTGAGCTGTCCATCTCTCCCTGTGGGCAGATGCCAGCAGGGACGTCAGTGCCTTGGTGAGGAATTGTCTCTGCCTGCAAAGGGCGACGCTGTTTCGAGCTCTTTATTAAGCCGAGCACAATCCTGTGCGCCAGCAGAGATGAAGAAAAGCTCCTGATAAGTGGGACTGGCCATTCCCTGAGTTCCCAGTCTCCTTGGTTACGGTACAACACACAAATGCTTTTCTCAGCGAGCAGGCTGTGAGCAGAGTTTGAATCCCAGACTGGAGGGGTTCTCCCTCTCCCTGCCTCTACCTGGTGCTGCTGGGAGGATGCTCAGCACAGGGGGGTGGGGAAGGGGCTCCTGCTGCTTCTGCAGAGGTGTCTGAGGGATGCAGTGGGTGCAGATCCAATGGGCTCTGTGCAATCCCAAAGCCCAGAGCCCAGACAAGCTGCTCCCTGCTATTAACAGGACTGGATGGAGGATGTGCTGCCTGCTGTAACTGGTGTGAGGATATGGGGACCAGTGTGAGGCTCAGAGAGCCTCAGTCCTCACGCAGCACCTCCAAGAAAGTCCAGGAGGGTGCTGGTCCCATATCCAAGGCACAGGAAGGTCCTGGTCCCATATTTAATGTACAGGAAGGTGCTGGTCCCATACTGAATGCACAGGAGGGTGCTGGTGCCATATCCAAGGCACAGGAGTGTGCTGGTCCCATATCCAAGGCACAGGAAGATGCTGGTCCTATATCCACTGAAAAGAGGGTGCTGATCTCATATTCAGTGCACAGGAAAGTGCTGACCCCATATTCAGTGCACAGGAGGCTGGTGATCCCATATTTAATGCACACAAAGATGCTGGTCCCATATCCAAGGCACAGGAAGTTGCTGGTCCCATATTCAATGCACAGCAGGGTGCTGGTCCTATATCCAAGGCTCAGAAAAGTGCTGGTCCCATATTTAATGTACAGGAAGGTGCTGGTCCCATATTGAATGCACAGGAAGGTGCTAGTCCCATATCCAGCAACAGAAGGGTGCTGATCCAAGGCACAGAAAAATGCCAGTCCCATATTCAATGCATAGAAGGGTGCTGATCCCATACCCAGTGACAGCAGGGTGCTGGTCCCAGCTCTAGAGCACAGCCAGGAGTGGCTTCAACACAAGTTTGCCACGCTGACCCCACACCCGTGCTGTGCTCGTGCTGCAATGCCGCCTCTGTGGTGTCACCCAGGGCATGGCAGTCCCAAGGGATCGCTGTCACCACAGCCAACCTGTGACAGCCATTAGCAACGTGATCCCCTGGCTGGCCAGAGCCTCCTGTAGCTATGGTAATGGACTACCATAATTCACAATTATAATGTCAGATTTAAACCCAGGGCTTGTGCAAAAGGATAAAAATATCTCTTTGCTCGTGGGATCTCAGTATTATTTGCTTTGCTATATTGGAAGCTAAATGCTCTCATGAACATCAAGTGATTGTGCCGAGATTAAACACTTTTCTTCTGTTTATGCACGTTTCACCCTTTTATAGTTTTATTAAAATGCTGGCTGCACTCTCAATTAAGCAAAATCCTTCTGCAGTTGTAAGCACATTTCACAGGAATAAATAATTGAATCTGAAGGGTGTTTTGGGCTCAAAACCACAATGCTAAGATACTGGGGGTGGAGAGCTGGGGCAGGGGAGGGGGCACTGCCATCTCAGTGTGTTCCAGCAGGGATCAGGGCATGGAGCCCTCCAGGTGTGCCCCCATCACAGACCTGGTTTGCACCTCCAGCCCAGCCCATAACCCACAGGGGCAAATGGGGCTCATGGCTCCCCTTTCTGCCCCTCGTCATAGCAATGCCACTGACACCTTTCATCTGAGGAGCCCGAATCCCCCTGTATATATGATAAATATTAATGAATTAATCACGCAAACTGCACAGCTTGGGCTCTGCCAAACTCGCAGTCGGCGTTTCTCCGAATTTCGCATGGAAAAATCTGTCTGTTTTCTGCCATTTCTTTAACCTCCAAATGTTGCTTTCTTGGCACTTCCCAGAAAGCACATGTTCAGGTTTCCAGCACGGAGTCCTGTTTCCCTGGATCCCTGCCCACACTCCCCGTGCTCGGCTGAGCTTCCACGTCCTGGTGCTGCTCCCGGTGCCTGCCCGGGGCACCCCAGCACCAAGCCCTGCTCTGCCCTCCCTGGCACCTCTCCTGGCTGTGTTGGTACAGCACCAGGCAGACCAAATCCCTGTGAAATCCCACCCACTGCTGCTGGGGAGCTCTGGCAGAGCAGGATGGCTTTATCCTCGAGGATGGCAGCTGACAAAGGCTGTGCTGTTGGAGAGTAATTAAAATGGACAGGTACCAAACCTTTGTCTCGAAGCCCCCGAGACCTTGAGCTATTTCTGACACGTCAGCGGGAAGTGGCAGCAGCGTGACGAGCTCAGGGTCAGGGCTGGCTCTGAGGGACCCTTCTCCCAAGGCACAGCAGCCATGGTGCCCTGGCTGCTCCATGAATATTCCTTAGGAGAAGCATTTTCAGCGGCACCGCTTTGCCCCAGTTTTGGATTTTTGCTGTGGGTGATGCCTGGGTGGGTTGTGGAGTCAGTGCCAGCCCAGAGCTCTGCAATTGGAATGCAAATGAGCCTCAGATCCGGGATTTGCTTCTGCTGGGTGGGTTTTATTCCCTTTAAAGGCCTCCCTCTGCTCCAGGTACCCCGGTGCCAGCAGAGGGTTCCTGCTGCAGCAGCTCTCTCCCCAGCTGGTTTGCAATGTGCCACACGAGCACAAAGACCTTGCACTGTAATTAAGCTCTTGCTGTTCTTTCAGGACTTTGGTTCAGAGAAATTCATCACTCAGAAAGAGCAGCTTGGCTGGGAGTTGAGGGAAAAACAACACTTTTCCCCCAAAGCCATGGCCAATGTGTGGAGGTTGATGCCCAGCCCTCTCCATCATCTGGGTGAGCAAATGAGGACCCATCTCCTGCCCTCAGTCCTCTCATAAATTATTTAGCACAATCCAAATTACTGGGAATGTTCACTGGCCGTCCAGCTAAATCTAATTTGTATTAAGTTCATTTGGCAGCAATTTTCCTTAATGGCCAGGGTGGCCTTCTGTGGGTGTGTGGTAAAAGTGGTCTCTTGGATATAGGTGGGAAAGGCCTGCGTGGGCCTGCACTCCAAAATAACAACGAAAAATTAATTATAGCCATTATAACAGCTCAGAGGTACACTTAGTGAAAGTGGAAAATGGAATGAGGATAATTATAATGGTTTTCCCCTACTGTATCAGTCATTTGATGACATAGGAAGCTCTTCTATAAATAAAGAATACATCAATAAAACACAGCACACAGAATCTAGAATATATAATGTATTGTATAATATACAATGCAATTTTAAGCTGTATCGATGTATAACACGTATCTACCATATAAAATACATCACACAGAATATATAATGCATTCTATATAAATATAGAATACATCAATAAAACACATCACACAGAATCTATAATATATAATGTATTATATAATATAATATACAATGTAATTATAAGATGTATCAATGTATAACACGTATCTACCATATAAAATACATCACACAGAATATATAATGTATTATATAATATACAGTGTAATTTTAGGATGTATCAATGTATTCACCATATATTTATATATGTTTCTTTATAATATATATGCAAAAATATTATAGATATGATAAATAATATATTTAATATCGTTATAATGCATATAATGCATTATATATATAATATATCTCTAATGCATATTATATATATAAACAATATATAAATCTATACAGAATCTATAATATATAACATATATAATATACAATGTAATTTTAAGATGTATCAATGTATAATATGTATCTACCATATAAAGTACATCACACAGGATATATAACATATAATGTATTATATAATATACAGCATAATTTTAGGATGTATAAATGTATAATATGTATTCACCATATATTTATATATAGCAGTTTATTTATAGTATATATGCGAAAATATTAGATATTATAAATAATATATTTAATAGAGTTATAACACATATGATGCATTATCTATATTTATAACGCATATTATATATATAAATCTATAAATATAATAAATTTATAATGCATTATATGCATTACAAATTCTGCATTATTTTGAATTGACAGAGACCAGGAGCTACCCAGGGGCACATGGTGGTCCAGAGCAGGGCCAGCCCTGTCCCTTCTGCTCCTGGGCAGATCCCAGCCTGGTGAGGTCACTGAACAGCCCCACCACATCCCCCTTTGCCATCTGGATCTCAGCTTTTCCAGCCCCAGGAGCAGCAGGATCAGAGTCAGCCTAAACCGAGCTCAGCAGAGCCTCATCCCAGAGCCCCCTCTGAGTCCTTGTCTTGAATTCAGGGTTTTTTCCCCCTAGGAGAGGTGTGGGGTGGTTGCTGTTCCCCAGATGCTCGGGATGCTCCGGGCTGTGCTGGGATTGCCGGGAGCCCTGCGGGAGCTCAGCACGCTCTTGTCACCCTCTTGTCACCGGCACGGCGGGAGGGTGTGGGCTGGCTGGCACTGAGGCAGGAGTCCCAGCGGGACTTCAATAAGGATAAAGCTCAGCCTGGTGAAAACGAGTCCCAGCCTGACAGATGGCCCTGAGCGAGGGGGAAAGGCAGGGAGAGCATCCTGCCTTCCTCCTGACAGGCCTTGTGCTGCGATGGGCACTGGGGGGACACCCTGGGCAGGGGTAAGACTCTGATTTTGATGGGGACAGGAGATTTATGGTCATCCCCAGTGGTCCTGTACAGCACAGGGATGCAATTCCTGCTCTCCATCCGAAGAGGGATGAGGAGGGTGGCCAAGACAGCCTTGCTTTGGCAAATCCAGTCCATTTTCATTTTCCACCCATCCCTGCAGTGACACGCCATGCCAAACTCTTGGCTCATCTCTCAACAGACACATTTCCCCATTCCAAACCCATTTGGAAGTCCCAGTGCTGGGGGTGGCCTTGGCCACTGCTGGAGAACAAGCCCAGCCACAGCAGCAAACAGTGAGCAGGGCAAGGGGGAGGCTTCACACCTGCTGAGCCACCCCAAGGAAGAATAATTTCAATTCTATCTCCCTTTTGGAAGGGACACATTTAATGGCAGAGAGGCTCCGTGCATGGCAGCAATCAGGAATTAACTCCCTGCATCCAAGCGCCGTGAAATTGAATCCTGTCAGCGTGGGCAGGAGCTGAACACAGCCCAGGAGAGGTGGGGGTTCCATGTCCCCATCCTTCTGCCAGAGCCACCAACCCATCAGGACAACCCCGGCTGCTCTGCCAGGGGAGGATGTGCAGCTCTGGGTGCTTCCCATCCTTCTGGGCAGAGTTAGGAGTCAAAGCCAAGTGTTTATCATGGAAACACGCAATCCTCCAGCCAGGGAATAAAGTGCTCTGACTCCATGATTCAGAAGGCTGAACAATTGCTTTATTAAGCTATTTTATATTACACTAACACTATACTAAATACGTACTAAAGGGATACTATACTACAAAGATACTATACTAAGGAATACTAAAGAAAAACCCAGACAGTTAGGACACACATGGATCCAATTGGTCAAGGAATTAAAACAATTTTCACTGGTGTCCAATTAACAAATCACTTCAGGTAAATAATCTCCAGAACACATTCCACATGTGCAAAACAACAGGAGCAGCAAACAGAGATAAGAATTGTTTTCTCTTCTTGTCTGAGCTTCTCACTATCTTCTCCAAGAAAAATCCTTGGGAAACTTGTGCCTGTTGCTCTCTGTGGAGAGCATTCACAGATACAGGTGCTGGGAAAAGCAGCTTATTTGTGGGAAAAAAGGCTCATAGAACCAGCTTATTGTTTGGAAATGCACTAAATGGAGTTCCCTGATTGCTCTGAGAGCTTTGGAGGAGGCCGCAGAGCACCTCAGGCACGTGGTGGGATTCTCAGGGTGGGCTGGTGCAGGACCAGGAGCTGGATCCATCATCCCTGTGGGTCCCTTCCAACTCAGGAATTCTATGATCTCCTTGATGCTCAACTCCTGCAAAGTGCTGTGGCTCAGGGGGGTGATGGGGAGACCAGAGAGGTTTCCAACCCTGGTACCCACCTCAGCAGGGACTGGGAATGGCAGCCAAGCCTGCCCAGCTCAGAATATTCTGATTCTCACTACCCAATCTAGTACAATATCCAAATCCTATAGCATTTCCATACAGCCTATAAGAATCATTACATTACCATACTGTCTTACATTTTAAACCCTAAAAGCTCCTCTTTGGGTCCCTTCTGCCAAGCTGGCAGGGTCTGCTCTGACCCTTGGGCCTGCCTGCAAGCAGAGGGTGTTGTTCCATCAAAAGGGCATCACCTTCAGCCAGCCACACCACTGTTTTCCTGTTGTTCAGTAACTGAGGTATCTCAAAGCTTGCTTTCATTTCAATCTCACTTATAGTTTCTATATTCTCAAAATCTTTAGCCAGGCAATCACATTGATAAGGCTTTCCTGTTTCATCTTCCCCAACACGGGGCAAAGCTCTTGTGCTGAGAGCAAGTGAAACGTGCTAAAACACAGGGACAATGGGAATAACTCCTGTCCTCCCACTCCAGGCTATAAATGGCCGTGGTCCTGCTCCTGGCTGGCTCAGCCATCAGTTTTGTGTCTCCTGAGCCTCCCAGGGGGAGCAGGAACCAGAGTTTCCCCCTCTGTGCTGTGCACACACCGTATTTTCCACCAGCCAGCGCTGATGGATGGCTCGGTCTCACCATCCACGAGCTTTGCTCTCTGGCTGCTCCAAGGGCAAACAATTCTCTGGACTGAGCCTGCAACGCTCCAGGCCAAGCATCGTTTTTGTCCTGGTTTGTCATTAAAGGATGTGCACAGCCATTCCAAGTGACAGAGCAATTTCCTTTGTGTCCTGCAAAGCGAAAGGAAAAGAAAGAAGTCAGCGTATTACACACAAATCTGCTTCTCTCCCGCAAGTTGAAATAGGAACAGCTTAATTTCCAGCAAAGCCAACACTGTAGTAATTCCAAATCAAAGGCTTTGTGTCAGAAGAATCGTTTTGCCACAGCCACAAATAATGAGCAATTTGTGTCACGTTTGGAGGTGAGATTAAAAACGAGCTGCAAAGCGACGCCTCGGCCAGTGGGTGGTTGTGAGCTGGACTTCAGAGGCCAAAGGTGGGGCAGCACTGGATTCCTGCTCCTGGGTGTCCCTTCTCCAGGTGCCACTGCTGTCCCTCCCCTCAGGTGCCACCAGCTGGCTTGGGGCAGACAGAGGAGCCAGGATGGGGGAGCTGGGGAAGAGAAGGCTCCAGGGAGAGCTCAGAGCCCTTCCAGAGCCTAAAGGAGCTCCAGGAGAGCTCAAAAGTGGCTTGGGACAAGGACTTGGAGTGACAGGATATGAGGGAATGGCTTCCTTCTCTCAGAGGGCAGGGATGGATGGGATATTGGGAAGAAATTCTTCCCTGTGAGGGTGCTGAGGCCCTGGCACAGGGTGCCCAGAGAAGCTGCGGCTGCCCCATCCCTGGAAGTGCCCAAGGCCAGGCTGGATGAGGCTTGGAGCAACCTGGGATAGTGGAAGGTGTCCCTGCACATATCAGGGGGAAGAACTGGATGATTTTTAAGGTCTCTTCCCACCCAAACCCTTCTGTGATTCCCTGCTTCTGTGAAATCCCTCTGGGGAGCAATACTCCCTGCAAAGAGAAAAGCACTTGCTTCTTTTTTCCTCCCAGAAATAGCGGGATCGTTTTAAAAAAATACCAATTTAACACTAATTAGAGGCAATTTCTTCATCTGCTGCCTTCTTGCATGAGGCAGGCGTCCTGCAAGGGACACATGGGAGCAGGAGGAATGTCACCCTGCCCCCTGCCAGGCTGCCAGCCCTGCGGAGCCGCCAGGAATTGCTGAGCAAAGCGCTGATGTGAGCCCCCATCCATCGCTGACAAGGGAAGTGCTGCCTGCTGCAAGGCCCTGCTTTAAATGAGAAGCGAAGGTGAGGAATACAACAGGCAAAACAAAATGCTGAACAGTGCCCAACTGGCCTTTCAAGCTGCCACTGCCCTGTGGCTGTCCCACAGGGGTCCCAGGAGAATGTGCAAATTGGTGGAAATTTCTACTTGGAAACGCCTGATGGAGAGGAGAGATTTGTGCATGGACATTGTGCATCCTTTTGCCCCAAACTTCTGACCAAGGAATAAGTTTGGATCTCTTCTAGTAAAGAAGGGTGAGGATGAGAAAAGAGGGTTTTTTGTGGAAGGAGGTGCTCAGCTCTGCACTGCAGAATTTCCACAGACCTGAACCTACTGTGGGGAAAGGAATAACCAGAAGGGACCTGCATGTCAAAGAAGCAAATATTTTATTGTGTAAAAACCAAGCAGACATTAAATAGAGCCCCTCCATCACCCATGTGCCTTGCAAACCACTGGGATGTGCCCAGGTGTCCCCCACAGGCTGCAGCCATGGAAGCACAGATGGATCCATCAAATACCTGTGGAATTATCAAAGTTTCAGAGCTCTGCTGTTGCTGGGTGTCACACTGAGACCCAAGAGCATCCTCAGGATTAGCTGCATTTTTGGGCAGTGCAGCGTGGGATGAGACACCTGGGCTGCAGCTCTGGGTTACAAGGGAGGGGTTTGGTGTCCCCCCAGCTCCCCTCAGAGCGGCTTTCCCAGGCCATGGCACATCCTCAGCATCTGTGGCAGCCGCTGGGGTTGAATTTAAGCACCAACTCCCAAGTCAAACAACTGCAGGAGAACAGGAAAGTCCTTGTCCCCGCGGCTGGCCCTGAGCAAAGCTGGGAAACAGGGCAGGAGCATGAGGAAACCACGGTGTGTCCAGGACCAAAATAAGTTTGTAGAACCATCCCATGACTTCTGTGGAGCCTTCTGCAGTCTCTGCTCATGTGAGGTGGTTCTGCCAGGAGTAGGGATGCTGTGTGCCCATCGTGGCTCCTCGTCACTGCAGGTTGGGGCTCGATGGAAACGGATCCTGCAGAAATTGGGACGTTGCATTATGCAAATTTGCTTCCTGGAAAGAAATGTTTTATTAACATGCGCTCCCTTCGCGTGTTGGCTTAGTCAATTTGGTCACAGCTTGACATCCAATAAGTTACTCTAAAGGCAATGGTTTTACAAAATGTTTTTCTAATCTATTTTAAACACTTAATTACAGTTGTGGCGCATTCATTAGGGACTCCGCTTTCAAACCTGGATTGCAGCAATAAATCCTAATTCTCCAAGTGTCAGTTGCAATCCAGACATGGCATCCAAGTGGGTGTCAGAGGCTGCTGAGGACTGGGGGAAGGATGTCTGGGCCATGTAGGAGCCCCATCCTCTGGAGAGGGAACCCCCAGTGTCCAGCCTGAGTTAACTTCTAATCACCAAGAAAGAAAATCACCCAAAAGAAATTTGGGCACCTAAGGAGGGAGTGCATGGGAGGATGAGTCCGCCAGGTGCTGTGGTGGCAACTGAGTGATGCTGGTTTTGGGAAATCCCAGTGAATTCCGAGCTGGTGCTGTGGATGCCTCTGGGGCTGTCCCTGGCACCATCAGTGTCCCCATTGCAGCTCCAAAGGCGCAAAGGCAAGGGGTGACCAGTCCCAGTGCCACACACCCCGAGGGACACCCTGGGGACGCTCTAACACACCAGGAGGAGCACGGGGACTCCTGTTCTCCCGAGCTCTCCTGTCCCCACACACTCCCCAGCAACATCAGCACAGCCAACGATGCTCAGGGCCAGCACCCCACATCGCTGCCTAGGACACTTACCTTACTCTTTGCCCAGATATTTCTTCATGATGCTGCTGACATCGTCCTCCCTGCCCTCGGCCTCGGCTCGGCGGCTCACGGCGCTGCCCTGGCTGCCGGCCCTGCCGCTGGAGCCCTCCCCGGCCGCCCTCGGGGGCTGCGGCCGCCGCTTGACGCTGTCGGCGCTGCGGGCCGAGCGCTGCGAGCCCGAGGATGAGGAGGCGTCGGAGACATCCCCGGGCTCTTCCCTGCCCTTGGCAGTGCCCTTGGTGTCGGAGGGCTCCAGGCTGCCCGAGGCGATGGCCTCGTCCTCGAAGCGCACGGTGAGGGCCCGGGGGTCCCTCCGGTCCCTGCGGGCTCTGCCCAGGCTGCTGGCCGAGCGCGACTTGCGGATGGCCGGCACGAAATCATCGAAGTCAACCTTGGTTCTCCTCTCGTAGTTGAGCGTGGGGATTCTCCAGCTGAAGGGGTCGCTCCCTTTCCCCTCGCCCAGCAATCCCTCCGGCTCCTTGCCCAGCTCCACGTCCTCCAGCGAGGGCTCCAGGCAGCTCCTCCAGGAGCTCAGCCGCGGCACCTCCATCCCCGCAGCCGGGGAGCTCGGCCGGCGGCCGGAGCCGTCCAGGCCCGGCAGGAGGGACTCGTAGGAGCCGAATTTCGATGCTTTTTTGAGCACTGGGGAACGCGGGGGCCCGGCCGGCTCCGAGGCCATGCTCCGCAGGCTGGAGGAGCGGGTGAGGCTGGCACCTGCTCCCTCTCCATCCCCTGCCCGATCCCCCTCCAGCCTCCCCGGGGCCTCCTCCAGGGCAGCCCTGGAGCGCCGCAGGGCCGCGGCGCCGGTGGTGCGGTAAATGGGCAGCGGGGACGCGTCCCCCAAACCCGGCTCCCGCTGCCGCCGCAGCTCCTCCACGTACTCGGAGAGGGCGGCAGAGCTGGGCACCGGCCCCGAGCCCACCGGGATCGACTCCGATGCCACCGGGACCGACCCTGATGCCACCGAGACCGACCCCGATGCCACCGGGACCGACCCCGATGCCACCGAGAGCCTCCTCCGGCTGGGCACCGGCGGGGACACCCCGCGCAGCAGCGATGGGGATGTGTCTCCTATCCTATCCACCGGCTTCTTTGGGCTCTCCAGCTCCTCTTCTTCTGCCTGAGGTTTCCCAAATTCCCGTCTTCTGGCCGCCAGCAGGGGACTCGTGGTTCTCCCCGGATCTGCTGCCTCGGTGGGGCGGACAGAGCTCCGGGAGGAGAGAGGGCGGCTCGGAGCGGGGTCCTTGGTGTCTCTGCTCACCCTGAACAAGAGAAATGTGGGACTAAGTTAAGAAACTTATCAGGTAAGTTGTAACATCAAGTTCTTTGTCTGCTGGCTGAGATGCGAGCTGCTGTCGTCTTCCCATTGTCATAATCACGTCATGAGGCTGATGCTGGAAAATAAAACAGCTCAAGGTACGTTCCACAGGAGCCCAGTCCCGTTTGTGGTTTGTAAAAACCCCCTGCCAACGTCAGAGAAACCCGTGTTAGTTTAGCTTGTGGGGTTCCCAGTGACCGGGATGTCATCCAGGAAGGACAAAAAGCAGTGAAAAGCTGGCATTGCCTTGGGAGTCTCGGGATGAACTCACTGCTGCATCCAGCAGTTGGGCAATGCCCAAGGATTTTATCTCAAATAAGCCCAGGTCAGCCAGCCTGGATAATTCCTGGTGGTGTGACCAGCTTCAGCTCTGCCAAGCCAGCACTTACCTCCAAATATCCTTCTTCTTGACAGATTACAGCAATATGTAGGATTTATTTTATTCCTGTCAAAGCCAAAGATTATTCACTAAAATTTTATGAAAGCGGCTCGCAGCGCACCCCCGACACATCTCAGTGTTATTGCTGGGCATGTTTCACCCAGGCTGCTGCTCAAACAGGAGCCCTGCTACACCTGGATCTGATGCTCCTGCACAGTGAGGGGGGATGGCCAGACAAGGGATCACATCCCAAACAAGGAATGGTGCAGGAACCACATGGGATCCACCTGCCACAGAAATGGGGGGACTGCAGCCACCAGTGGGGTTGGGGTCACTGGTGTCACTAAGCCCCTGCTTAGTGATCCCCTCCAAGCATTTTGACATTTTTGATCCTGTCCAAGCATTTGCTTTATGGCACGGTCCCTACTCCCAGGTACCCCCATCACTGCTCAGCCAAGGGAAACAAGGTCTGGCCTTACTGAGATGTGAATTTGGGAAAGAAAGGAGGAGGGAACAGGGCAGAGCAAAGCAGCAGGACCCAAAGAACAAAGGAATCTCCGGGAGGGAGCAGCAGTGATGAAGGTTCCTGCCCTGGGAATGCCGCTGTTGCCATGGGAATGGGGTGGGAGGGGAGAATTCCGGGACGCTCGCTCGGACCAGGCTCTGCTGCTGACCCGTGAAATAATTCACATTTGAGATGGGCTGAGGACAAACTCCAGAGCTGGGAAATGCGGGATTGCAGGAAGGAAGGGGCAGTGGAGCAGCTCCAACTTCCCGGTGCCCACTGGCACAGCCCAGGGCACAGAGATGCCCTCCCAAACTGGCACCCACCACCTTTCCCCGCCCGTTTAACCAGCCTAAATCTCTTTATTATTAAGGAATTAACCAGATATTTCATCTCCCTGAATCACTGCACTCTTCAGGCCCGTCCCATGCTGACACTGCTGAAGCACCACAGCTGATTAATAGTTTGAGACATTTCAATAATGCTGGATTTTAGGACCCTAAATTGCATCTTTCTTAAACGACTGGTGTAATCCTTCGGTGAGGTTTTGTGCAGAAATTGCTCCATTCATTCTGCACGTTCCCAAATAATATTGTAACCTGCGTGCTGCATGAATGGATTTCATAAATTAAACACCGGCATCAGGGTTTTTATTTGGGTTTTAAGGCTGAGATAAAAGTGAGTGGAGATGTGAGAACCACTAATGGGCTGTGAACAAGGACTGAACACGCTGTATTTATTGTCCTGTTCAACATGACTGACAGGGGATGCTTTCCTGAATATCTTTAGGGTCTGAAATGGAGTGAAAGCTGCAAAGGTGGGATTGTTCCAGCTTCCATGACTGCCCCAGAGCCCAAGCAGGGACTTCACACTCTCCATGCCCTGGTTTCCAGCTAAAGGCCAAAACTGCCCCATCCATCCTTGTCTCTCCCAAAAGTTCCCATTTTCTGCACCCATTAAACTGCCAGAGGCAGGGCTGGATCGGATATTGGGAAGAAATTCTTCCCTGTGAGGGTGGTGAGGTCCTGGCACAGGGTGCCCTGAGAAGCTGTGGCTGTTCCTGGAGCCCTGGAAGTTCCAAGACCAGGCTGGAGAGAGCTCAGAGCAACCTGGGATAATGGAAGGTGTCCCTGCCCATGGCAGGGGATGGGACTGGATGATTTTGAAGGTTCCTTCCCACCCAAACCATTCCATGATTTGTTTCTTTAACTGTTCCCTTATTCCCTCCAAAATCATGGCTCACCTTCCTCATCCTCATCCTCCTCACAAGGCAGGACACAAGAGCCAGACAGTCACACCCCATCCTCTGCTCATCCCTAAATCCCTCTCTGATTCCCAGCACGAATTCCCAGGGCTCAGAGTGACCCCAGGAAGGCACAGGCAGCCCCAAAAGAATGTGATGCCACGGGAGGCAGGACCCTGAGCCCCTGCAGCCCTGAGCAGAGCCCTGCTCCTCCAGCATCCTCAGGGAAGATGATTTTCCCATCTTTTCCCAGCAAAAAATGCCTGGGAGGCACCTGGAAGCCAACAGAGCTCTGCAATCTGCCATTCACACCAAACCAAATGACATACAACAATAATTAGCGAAGATTACATAGCAATTAGTATGATTACAATTATACCAGTTGAAATCATTTATACAATAAAATCCACACATGCTTTGCAACACATGACCAGGGCCGAAAGCGTGGCTGGGATGCTTTTCATGGGAGCTGATAAATAAAACCCAAGACAGTTTCAGGGAGGGGAGAGACATTGGCCTCATTTCTGTCAGGAGAGGATTTTCTTATCACACCATCATCTACACAAGAGCTCCCGGTTTCCCACGTAATGATTTGCTTCTGACACAATTCTGGTTAAAAATAAACCTGTCGGATCCCCAGCAGCCTTGGGACCAGGGCTCCTGGTTTTGTCAACCAGGGTGGGAGGGGAATTGCTGCCAGGGTGGTCCTGGGGCTGTGGATGCCCCAATCCTGTGGGATGCAGGATGGAGAGGCAGATCCTGGGGCTGTGCATCCACTCCCTGACTGCACCCCTGGCTAACCTCCCATCACAGCACAACCCTGACCTGCCTGGAAAAGGCCAGAATAAATACATAAACTTTTAAATTGCCTTCTTAATAATAATAAAAAAAAATCATATTTATCACAACCCTGAGCTGTGTCGTATTTATGGAGGCTTAGCTCTGCCGGCCAGCGTTTTGTACAAGGAATTTAAATAGCAGAGAATTAAAGGCGACGTTAATCAAAGCTCTCCCTCCTGTAAGCACAGGAGTGATAAGAGCTGCCTGCTCTCCTCTGGCTCTTGGCAGCTGTTTGTTCAGCAAACAGCCCAGATGTGGTGCTGAGCAGCCAACACAAGCAGGACTCATTTTTCATTACTGGGAGCCTGTGTAAGACAAAGGAATCTTAATAAGGAAGAGCTCGTTTCCCTGATCTCGTTTTTATTACCTCCAGTCTCGTCTCCTGTTTGTTTGCATTTCATCCCCTCCTCTCTCGATTTCCATCCTAGATGAGCTGCAGCCAAACACAGCAGCTCCCACACCAGCAGTTGCAATCAGCCCCTTCACCAGCCCCAGGACAGAGGGAGATGCTCACACTGAGGCTTTGATTTAGGCTCAGGATAAAGGCCACAGGCAGCCCAGCAAACCCCAAAATCCCAGAATCACTGAGGTTGGAGAGGAATCCAGGAATCCAATCCCCACCT
This sequence comes from Ammospiza nelsoni, assembly GCF_027579445.1. Classification (NCBI taxonomy): domain Eukaryota; kingdom Metazoa; phylum Chordata; class Aves; order Passeriformes; family Passerellidae; genus Ammospiza; species Ammospiza nelsoni. Next base: position 4,610,150 of record NC_080650.1, on the reverse strand, counting down.
TGTCACCCAGCCCACAGCACTGAGTGCCACCTTCCTTAGGGATGGGCACCCCAAACCTCCCTGGGCAGCCCCTGCCAAGGCCTGACCACCCTTTCCATGAAGAAATTCCTCCCAATGTCCGTCCTGAAAGCCTGCATATCTTCTACTATAAATCCAAAGTATAAATTGGATATATATACCCAAAATAATATATTAGCCACAATGCCTGTTTTTCTGTCATTCATTAATGATCAGAGCTGGGTTATTTGGACCAAAGCCTCCTCAGCAGCACTTAGGAAGGGCTTTATTTATTGTGCAGGGTGCCAGTGAGCTCAGCCCACTGCTCTCAGGGCTCCCACTCTTCACTGGTCTATGGGAGTTGGAATGGGATGATTTTTAATGTCCCTTCCAACCCAAACCATTCCAGGATTCTGTGACCTCCCCACAGGTCTGACTTGCTCTTAAACTCTGGCTTGTACCTCCCCAGACTGCTCCAGCTCACCCAGGGTGTTTCCTGCAGGGGAATTTCTCTTCAGAACATCATTTCTGACAACAGTGATTCTCCTGAACAAGGCAGGTGGGGGCTGTGGGGATGCAGCTCTCCGGAATCAGAGCAGGGAGATTAATACTAATGTCTGCAGTGAGACTGTGCTCACAACCCTGACAAATCCTGTCACCTTGGAGCATCTTCACCTGCAGGGAGCTGTGCCCAGCCTCAGCCTGGCACCTGCCCTGGTTATGGGGAGAAAAACTGGGAAAGCAGTGATCATGTCCTGAGACAGCATCCCTGGGGGAGCAGCAGGGTGGGGAGGTCCTGAATCGCAGGGGCTGTGAGCAGGGGCACTGCCAGCCCTGCCCACCCTGAATTTCACCCCTGCTCACTCTGAGTTTGGATGGTTGGCACCTTGCCCACCTTCCCTACAGGGGGATGATGCTCTCTGGAGCCCACTCTGCTCCCTGCCCTAGGATTCCATCCCTGCTCCATCTCTGCCCTCACAAACCTCCAACACCTTCCTCCATCCTCACCAGCTCTCTCCAAAATGCAGCCCCAGACCCTGATTTACACAATTTTTCCAAACTCAAGCCATGGGATTGTTTCACATATGAAACACAAATTTCTCTGTGACACAGAAATGGGGTTTTTCTCTGGACTGGGTGGTCCCTCTGATGGGCACGCACAGAGCAAAGCATTTGGGCTGTGCAGGTGCTTGGGCCCCTCTCCATCTCTCCCCTAGCCCATCACCATCACCACCAAAAATTAACATATTTGATATTAGAACAGTAGAAACGCACCCCTCTCCCTCAGTGGCGAGCATATGGCATACAAACCCTCAAACAGGCTGCAATGCCTCTTTAAATTATCTCCAGAGAACACATCAAGGCATATTTTCCTGCTTGAAGCACGTTTTTGATGTAGTGACTTTCATCTGGCGTTTCACTGATCCCCGGCGTGGCAGTGACTGCCTCCCTCGATTTGATGTTTTAACCTTAAACGCCACCCAGGAGCTCCATCCTGCGCATCCCAGAGGAAGCTCCCACACGTCATCACCACCCAAGACCCCCAGGATGGGCTGGGGTCCCTCACCTGAGGCTCTGGGTGCTGCGGCTGCCCACGGATGGTGCTGAAACGCTCCCAGCCACGCTGGCACTCAGCAGGGACGTCCAGCCTGAGGAGGAGCTCGGCCAGGACTTGAGGCTCTCTGCAGGCTCCAGGCTGAGCACGGAGCCAACAGTGGAGCAGGCATCCCTGGGGGGACAGGAGAGACATTCCTAATGAGAGAGTCTGTGAGAATTTTCCCTCATCTGCCTCACGATTGTCGTTGGGGCACCACTGGAGAGAAGATCCCCTCCGTCTAGAATCTCTGAAGGAGAAAGACACACGCCAAAGGCCCTGAGACCTGAAAGCTCAGTGTTAAGTTATTTGTTTTCACAGGTGTGTTTGCTGTGTGCTAAGAAGGGGGCACCGTGCCCTTTGTGCAACAATAGCAGCTCTGGAAGCTGTCCCACCTCTCGGCCTGGCTGGACTTCTCCTGAGTTTTGGGTGGTCTCCCACCAAAGACCCTCACCTGTTTTACAACCACCATGACAGACAGACTGAGATGTAAGGAGCCTCTCCATCAAGGACTGAGACATGGAACCCCCATGTGAAAAGGCCCCTCTGCTCCTTCCAAGAATTGGGACTGAAAACCCCATGTGAAAAGGCCTCTTTTCTCCCTCCAAGAACTGGGACTGAGACCCCCAACCCAGGGGAGGTGTGTGGGGGAGGCAAGCTGACCAAAGCGAGATGTTTGCCTGCAGGTTGTGACCGCTGGACCAAGAAAACAGTGCACTTCTACTCCAAACCAATCCCAAAGTGCCAACATCACTGCAGAAAATGGAGAAGAAGAAGAAGAAGAAAGAAAGGCTGGACATGCCCAGATTCCTCCATCTTATCCCCATACCAAAATCCTAAAATCTACATTTTCAGCCTGTGATCATTTTGCTATTACACCGTTCAAACCTGTGTGACTTTCACGTCCTCATACAAAGCTGGCAACTTGCTCCAAGGGCCAGAATCAAATCCCCAGGTGCTCTGGGCAGCATGCCAGGGTCTCCGAGCCCCCTGGCGGGGTCCTCAGCAGCTCTGGACACCCGGAGGGATGCACTGAGTTCTGACACCCCCCAGCCCTGCTCTCACCTGTCAGCGTCGCTGTCGTCGCTGTCCCTCAGCCCCTCCAGGGCCACCTGCAGGTCTGCGATGCGGCGCATGGAGGTGCCCAGGTCAGCCTGCAGCCCCTGCCGCGCCTCTGCCAGCTCTGCCAGCTGCTGCTCCTGCACAGGGGACACCAGGAGAGGGTCTGCGCCTGCCTTGGGGGCTGCTGAACCATCCCACACCCAGCCCAGTGCTGCCTGTGGGGCTGGTTAGCTGCACCATGCCCTGCGGTGCTTGTGAACATAAACTGCATCTTCCAGCACCTTCCAGTGATTAAAGGGGCTCCAAGAGACCTGGAGAGGAATTTTGGATAAGGGCATGGATAAGGGCAGATTGAGATTGCTAGAAGTAAGGCTAGTATTGGGGTTGTGATAAAGAAGATTGGGGAGGATGTTGATGGTCAAATAGGTTCTTTGATAAATAGTTTTACTCCACTTCTTTGATAAATAGTTTTACTTCCAGTGCTTAAAGGGGCTCCAGAAGAGCTGGGAAGGAATTTTAAATAAGGGCATGGAGTGACAGGACACAGAGAATGCTACCCACTGTCAGAGGCAGGGTTAGATGGGATATTGGGATGAAATCTTTCCCTGTGAGGGTGGTGAGGCTCTGGCACAGGGTGCCCAGAGAAGCTCTGACTGTCCCATCCCTGGAAGTGCCCCAGACCAGCTTAGGACAAGGCGTGGAGCAACCTGAGATAGTGGAAGGAGTCCCTGCCTATGGCAGGGGTGGGACTGGATGAGTTTTGAGGTCCCTGCAACCCAAACCATTCCAGGCTTCACAATCTGACACGACCCACCCATCTCCATGGACCAGCATCTCCCACCTTGCACACCAAGGGCACCAGCCTGGCCCTGCACCTATGCTCATCACATTCCACATCCTTCCAGCTGGGAAGGAACCCCTCCTGCTGTTCCCAGGCCATCACAGGGCAGAGAGGAGGGAGCAGCAGATCCACAGTGATGGAAGCTGCCAGCTGTGAAATCGCCACGGCAGCGGTGACAAGGTGAGGGATGACTTGAGACAGGCCAGGGCACAGGAGCTGGCACACTGTCACAGTAAATAATGGAAGGCCTGGAATCACCAGGCACACAGGGCCTGGGGCAAGAGCATCTCAGTTCATCAAAACATGGAAAGGAACAGCCCAGTTCGGGTGTCACAGCAGCTCCTGGGAACGCGCTGGCGTTGGGGAAAACTTCACTGCTGATCAGAAGTTTTCTGAAACTTGGTGTTTCCAACTTCCCTCCTGGCTTAGGGAGAAGGTGGAAACGAGCTGTTTCATCAAGGGAAGAGTTTCATCAAGGACTGCAGGGGCTCAGAACAGGGCTCACAGTGAAGCACCAACCCTGAGAGGAGGAAAGAGCCCCAAGCTCTGGGTGCCCACGTGCCTGGGTTCAATATTTGGGACTGCAGGAGCAGGGAGTGGAACTGCTGCCTGATAAAGAGCTGAGCCCTTCCACAGGCTGATAAGAGCGCCTATTGACTCACCTGCAGGCCATGGCACAAATCAAATACAGTTCAGTGGCTGCATTTAATTCCACTCCTCTGTCCTGCTGCTGTTAACAGCCATGGGCAGGGAGGCACAGAACAATATCCCCCTGCCAGCACTCCAAAACCACTTCTCTGGCCACAAACACAGAAATTCCCTGAGATGGCTGTGGGAGCAGCAAACAGAATGCCCTGGGGGCTGGAGGGGTCCCCCTGGCTGGTGGGGTCACCCCTGAGCTCGCTGCCTTCTGCATGATGCTGGGAATGATGAGAGGGAAGGGACCATCCCAGGTGATGCTGCTGAGATGGGGCTGCCCCTGGCACCCCCAGGACACCCCTGGCACCCCCAGGACACCCTTGGCACCCACAGTTTGTGGCACACACACTGGTGGCCTCGGGAGGGGGACCTGGGATCTATCGCCCACCCGAGGGGTGATTTCAATGTGAGCCACAAAATCGATGTGACACTGCTCAACCCCACATCCCAGCTGTCCCAAATCTCATCCACGGAGGCTTCTCGTGTTTTTCTCCATACCCTACAATTGTCTCAAGGAAAGGAATAATTTCGCCACAATGATTCAATTTCAGATGGAAAAGCGCTGCCTGCAGAGCACAAATTGACAAGGCCCAGCACCAGGCCCCTGGCACCCAGGGAGCTGCT